>NC_141932.1:619122-923683 GCF_057802395.1 Ceratotherium simum simum
CAGATGATGTTTGCGAAGGGCAGGTTCAGGTAAGGCTTACCTGTGGAACGGAAGGGCTCACTGCTCCCTGGGAGTGAGGTACTCCTCTGTCCTGCCCGCTCACCCAGAGGCATCAGGTAACATTGAAACCTGCGTTTCCCTTCCTAGCCCAGAAGGGTCCCTCTTGTCTCCATAGCTGGTGAGACTGGGTGCCTGTCTTCTGCCATGTTTTCCTTCTGTTTCGTCTCCAGGCTTGGTTTTGCATTTTCTTTTGTATCCCTGAGGCCTCCATGAGTTGTGGACCCTGATGGGGGCATTTTTAGCTGGAGGTCTTTTTTCTTCCTGTTTGGCAGTCCATGGGCCATTCTAGATTGATAAAAGTCTCCTTCAGTTCTGGAAATATTTTTTATTTATTTAAAATTTTATTTTGACAAATTCTATAATTAGAGAAAAGTATAAAAATCAAGCAAGCACGGTCCCCACCACTCTGAATTAACAGTTGCTAATGTTTTGTCGTATTTGTTTTCCTTTTTATATATAATCCTCAATCATGTTCTCTTCCCACCCTTCCTCAGAACAACCACTCAGGGTGTGTACACAGCTAATCCATTTTCATACTCATAAACTACATAGACATACCATAGGTAATAATATAGTTCTATATATTTTTAACAATGCCTTTTCTACTTGTAGCTTTTCTACACTCAAGGTCAACTTTGTGGTCCATCCACGTGGTAGATACAGGTCAAGTTCATTCCCATTGCCCCATCAGAGAAGTGCACTCTACTCATGCCTTCTGTGGATAGGCTTGGCAGGCCGTCCTCCCGCCCACCATATTTGCAGTTCCAACCAAAGCTGTGTGGACGGTCTTGTGGTTTCACTTTCTGCACACACAGAAGTGTTTATCTAGGCTTACACCTAGAAGTGGAATTTTGCTAAATTTTAGGGTGTTTGTGTTTTCAATATGACTAGCACTGCCGTGTAGCTCTGAAGGGCCAAAGCCACTTGTCACTCACTGCCCTGGGAGAAAGTGCCCATTTCCTGCATCTTTGCTTCCACTTGACCAATTTTTGCTTACCTCAAGACCAAAAAGGTATAGTGTATTTTAATTTGCATTTCCTTGATTGCTAGTGAGGTTGAAGATCTTTTCATGTCATTATTGGCCATTTGTATTTCCTTCTCTTTTGATCTCTCCCATACGTAAATCTCTGTAGAGTCTGGCTTACTGATGTGTAGGCATTTTACACGCATTCTGGATCCTGATTCTTTGCCATATATGAATTATCTTCTCCCAGTCTGTAGTTTGTCTTAACTCTGTGGTGTCTTTTATCAGTCAATTTTTTGGTATATATTTGTCAAACATATCTATCTTTGTTTATGGCTAGGGTTTTTGTGTCTTTTTTTAAGAAGTCCTGTATTTAAAATAAAAGTTCTATCCTGTCCTTTTCCTTTATATTCTCTTTTTGAGGTCTTCTGTTAGATGATGGATGTCCTGTTGGACTGCTGTGTCTCTAATCTCTTCTTCATATTCCATGTCCTTTTCTTGGTGGGGGGTGGGGAGCCCAGCCATCATATTCTCACCACCAGAGAACTCTTTCTGGGCCCTTCTCTTACATGCTAGGCCTCCTGAAGCAATTGCTGTGTCTTCTATCTCTCCTTCATAGTTTATGAATTCTTTCCCATTCTCTCAGAGAGCTTCTCTTGTATCATCCTGTCCTCTTTTATACTGAAATCTCTCCAATCTGAGAATTGGAATTACAGCTCATTGAAAGTTAGATGCAGCTGCTGCCTGGATTCCGTGTCCTCTTAGCCACCGAGTTCAGTCTCCACCTGAGCAGCAGGTGTTCCTCAAGTATCCAGGGTCCTCTGGTCTGTCTGTATTTATCAGGAGAGCTGTGAGGCTGTGTTTGCAAGTCCTGCTTTGCTGTGCCTGAGCAGGTCTGGTGGTCTAGTTCCTGATTGGCCTGCCTCTTTCCCTGTCTCTGTCTCTCTCTCCTGACAAGTCTCTAAGCTCCATGGGCCTGGGTGGGCCAGGGTCACCAAGTCGGTTCTGCTTCCGGTTTCCTGGGTATGCCGCTGGCTGTTGGACCACGGCCTCCCTTCCCCTCTCCCTGTGTTGGGCTGCAGAGGTCTCAACTCCATGTTGCCGCTCACCTGGGCAGCCTGAGAAGCCACACTCGAGTCTGAGAAGGGTCCAGGGAGCTTTGCCTGGGTGTAAGTGCAGGGCTACTGGTAGTGCTGCCCACAGGTGGAGTGGCTGGTGGGGAGATAGGCAACTGGCAAAGCTGTCCCAAGTACAGACCTTCACCTCCTCTGTTTTCCCCCTGACTCGCACAGCTGTGTTCACTGTATTATGCTCAGAGCCCAGAGCCTCTCCGGGAGTCCTGCTTCCACTGCAGCCTCTTCTGGTTTGGGGCTGGGATCTCCTCTGCTTTGTGTCCTTGCTCAGCCACGCTTTCATCTGCTCCCCATCTTGCAGGAATGTGTGGAACCCCGTTTGCCAACGGCTTCTTCACTGGCTGGGATATTTCTTTTACTTTTTTAAAAAAAGAAACAAACTTTCTTTTTTTTCTCTAATTTAGGAGATTTTTAAACCCATAGGTAGAACGTCAATCCTGTTGCTGCTGTAACAGATTACCACAAACCTAATGGCTTAGAACAACATGAATTTATTCTCTTGTCCCAGAGCTCAGAAGTCTAAAATGGGTCTACAGGGCTGTTCCTTTTGGAGGCTCCAGGGGAGAATCTGCTTTCTTACTTTTACCAGCTTCTAGAGGCACCTGCCTTTCTAGGCTCAAGGCCCCCTCCTGCATCTTCAGAGTGCATCACTCTGACTGTTTCCATTGTCACATCTCCTTCTCTGACTCTGGCCCTCCTGACTCCATCTTTCACTTATAAGGACCCTTGCGATTACACTGAGCCCACCTGGATAATCCAAGATAACCGCATCTCAACATCCTTAATCACATCACTGCAAAGTCCCTTTGGTCATATTAAGGTAACGTTACAGGTTCTGGGGATTAGGATGTGGACATCTTTTGAGGGGCCCGTTATTCAGCCGACCGCAGACACCCATGTTCACTAGCTTTAGCAGCTGTCAGCTTTCAGTCTTTCTTTTCATCTATTCCAATACACAACCTTTTTTTTGGAAAACAAGTATTTAAAGCAAATCTCAGATATTATATTGTTTCACCTGTAAACACTACTGTGTGTATATTTAAGAGATGCATACCTTTTGGAAGATAATGATGGTAACTTTTGCACACCCAACAAAATTAACAAAAATCCCTTAGCTTTACCTAATACCCAGTCCACGTTCAGGTTTCCCCACTTGTCACCAAAATGTCTTTTATGGTTGGTTTTTTCAATCAGGATCCAAACAGGGACCAGACATTGCATGTGTTTCATGTGCTGAAGAAACTAGGTCGCCTGTCTTGGTTTGCCTCATTTTGCCTTTGGGATGTCATTGGATGAGTTCCTCATCCCTCCATCTCCTGTAAGGTGCTAGTTGGGCTAGAGACTGGAGTAGATTCAGGCTCCTTTTTGGCAAGAATACTTCATAGGTGGTGCTGGGTCCTCCCTCCTTTGTTGCAGCAGTGGGCACAGGCTCTCTGGTTGTCCCATTTTCAGATGATACGATGGATTAGTGGGTGCAGGTATCATGAATTCCCTGTCTGCCTTCCACCTGTGGTTAGCAGTCATTGGTGATCACTGCTGGTGTCCCCTAATTTGTTAGAGTTGCAGAATCATTCTCTCATGATTTCATTCCTCCTGTGTCTGTAAGATGTGGTTTTTCTAGTCCCTTTTAAAAGTGTGTATCGGGATTCCATTGGGGTCTTGGGATGAGTGGGAGGTGAGCTTGTGGCTCTGTCCATCAGCTTGACAGCTGCCAGGGTGTGGGTTTTTGGACCTTGTTGAGTTTGAGGGAACTTTGAAGCCATCTGAGTAGATGCTACCCTCCGGGGAGATTAGGTAGCATGAGATGAGCGCAGGTCCAGGAGCATCCCGGGCAGTAAGCACAGCCCCCCAGCCGGGCCCCCGGGTGTGATCGCTCTGTGAAAGTGCTTTGAGCTTATAATTTGTGCACTTTCCGTCTGAATGTTACATTTAAATTAAAAAGTTTACCCCAGGGCCGGCCCCGTGGCTTAGCGGTTAAGTGCGCGAGCTCCGCTGCTGGCGGCCCGGGTTCGGATCCCGGGTGCGCACCGACGCACTGCTTCTCCGGCCATGCTGAGGCTGCGTCCCACATACAGCAACTAGAAGGATGTGCAGCTATGACATACAACTATCTACTGGGGTTTTGGGGGAAAAATAAATAAATAAATAAAATTAAAAAAGATATTAAAAAAGTAAATAAATAAATAAATAAATTAAAAAGTTTACCCCAAAACGTAGAAGCAGCAGCCATTGAGGGAGCTGAGGCCTGGGTAGGTCTATAACGAAAATCAAGAAATTGGCATCAAATCCAAGGTTGGGGAGGGTTTCACCAAGGCAGCTTGTGATCAGCAGTTTTAAGTGCTTTTCAGAGTAAGGGAATCAGTTCTGATTCCCAGTTCCAGAGCAGATGGAGGGGGAGCAGTTCAGACCCACAGAGTAAAAGTCAATACATTGAAGACCCAGCAACGAGGGCTGGCCCTGATCAGAGTTGACAAGCTCAGTTTATAAGCCATGACTAGCAGGGACAGAAAGGATGGCCGTGGGAAAGGCCGCATGTGGGTAGAAGAGAAGTGATGTAGCAGGCTGTGAAGGGGGGGTCGAGGTTCACAGGACTCTGGGAGTGGAAACACACTGCACTACATCCACCTCTGCTCAGCAGGTGTGTGTCTTGGGTGGATTCTGTGCTGACATGGAGGTAGACCAGAAAGCAGGCTGCCAGTTGGAGGGGAGCACCATAGTGCACAGACAGGCCAAGAGGGGGACCTAGGTGCGAGCAGGGGCTGTGGGGTTTGTAGCACATCACCAGTGACACACAGCTCACTGCCTTCCACCACCACGAGGGAAGGCATGCCCCCTCCCCACCCTGGAAATGCCCAGACACCTGAGGCTCACGTTGATGGCTTAAAAGGACTGTAAGGGATACAGTCATTGCAAAAATCAGACTTAGGTTATAATCCATCTTCCCCTCTAGTTGTCTAGTGAGTATTCCTGGTTGTATTTTTCCTAAAAACATAGTTTGGACTTTCTAAAACTCATATGCTTTTGATGGCAACTGTAACTGATTCTCCTTGGCCCGGGGTGCTTTGCTCAATCCTGTCTCACCCTTAGCTCCAGTCCTTAGGACAAAGAGGATCTGGGAATGGAAACTTCCCTGCTGTGGCCAGGAAGACAGCCTGTGAATGTTTACATCACCCTTCTAGGTCCCAGATCCACATGCTGAGCAAAGATTCCAACCCCCAGGTCTCTATTCTGTGACCATTGCTTGTCATCTGCGTCCACCCTGGTCCTAGCCCTTATTAAATGTCTGCATCTCCATAGAAGAGGGCATTGCCCTGGTGGGAATCCTGTCCACACTAGCCATTGTTACTAGAGTTGGGCAGAAGTCTCAGAGAGACCTGCTCATCTTTGTTGTGGTTACTGTGGGCCCAGGTATCTAATTCCCTAAGAGTATATCCCAAATGCAGGGCCCTGGGTGGCTCCCAGTGAGACTTGACCTACATCAGTCAGAATATTGAACGTACCCAATTCCTCTACATCCCGTCTCCCAGGGCTGTCAGCCTCACTCCATCCCCAGAAAACATTGCAGGTGGTGGCCCCAGGCTGAGGAGGAACATGTGTGCTCTTTTAGGAACCAGTGACCTTCAAGGATGTGGCTGTGGACTTCACCCAAGAGGAGTGGGGGCAGCTGGACCTGGTTCAGAGGACCCTGTACCGGGACGTGATGCTGGAGACCTATGGGCACCTGCTCTCTGTGGGTAAGGCGGGTGCTGCCCCAGTAAATTAAGCTATTCCCATTGCAGTACCATCTGCTACTCTGTTAAAGCTCATGGGGGCCTCAGAAGGTCTGAGATGATCTTGAGCCCTGAGGTTCAAGGACAAAATTCCTAATGCTTATAAAGCATGAAGTGGGAGGGACTGTGCTTATACTGCCCAAGGGAGAAGTCAGAGAGGATCAGGCAAGGGAAGCTCATGTGGCTCCACAAGCCCATATTTTTCCTCCACACATAGGGAATCAGATCGCCAAGCCTGAGGTCATCTCCCTGTTGGAGCAAGGAGAAGAGCCATGGTCGGTGGAGCAAGCATATCCTCAAAGCACTTGTCCAGGTGAGAGCAGGCCACAGTTGAGAGTGAGGAACTTTCCTCCTAGCCCTCCTTGTTTGAGAAATGGGCTGAGGCCAAGGGGAGTTACCGTCCTCAGAGACCTTCACAGTTCCCTCTGAGAGCTTTATCCCTTGTGTGACGTTTTTGCTGCTGTTGATTCAGAGCATAGATGCCCACCCTATTAACAAGGTAACAGTTTTTGTATGCTGTACTTTCCCTCTTCACTATCCATTCTCAGTGATGCTGCTCATATTCTCTGCTGTCCCCTTCTCTAAGATGACTTCCCATTCACTTACCTGCTTTTTAGTTTTTTCTTATTTCTTTTTTTGCCAAACTTGTAGCCTGTAGCCACAGACTCTTCTTTAAAAAAAGTTTTTTTATATAGGTAATGTAGTCACATATTCAAAAAACTCAAAGCTACATAAAATGTGTAAGCTGAAAAATCTTGTTTATACTCCCTGCCATTACCCACATTATTCTTAACCACCACCCCCTCCACACACACGTAGGGTACACGCATACACACACAGCACACACAGGTAATCACTTTTCCTTTACTATGAATTTTTTAGATATTTTCTTAATGGTTGCCCTAGGGATTATAATTAACATCTAATTTATAACAATCTAGTTTGGATAAATACCAATTTAAATTTTTTTTTTTTTTTTATAATTTTATTTATTTACTTTTCCCTCAAAGCCCCAGTAGATAGTTGTATGTCATAGTTGCACATCCTTCTAGTTGCTGTATGTGGGATGCGGCCTCAGCATGGCCAGAGGAGCGGTGCGTCGGTGCACGCCCGGGATCCGAACCCGGGCCGCCAGCACGGAGCGCGCACACTTAACCGCTACGCCACGGGGCCGGCCCCCCATTTAATTTTGATAGTATATAAAAACTTTGCTTCTGTATAGCTCTGTCCTCCTCCTTTTATGCTGTTATTGTCACAAATTACATCTATACCTTGTGTGTCCCTCAACATAGATTTATAATTATTGCTTTATGTAGTTGTCTTTTAAATCAGATAGAAAAAGAGTTACAAACAAAAAAATGTGTTTCTACAGTCTTGTTATATTTATCTATGTAGTTACCTTTATTGGTGTTCTGTATGTTGAGTTACTGTCCAATGTCCTTTCATTTCAACCTAAAGGACTCCTTGTAGCATTTCCTGTGAGGCAGTTTTGCTAGCAGCAAACTCTTTCAGGTTTTGTTTATCTGGGAATGTCTTGATTTCTCCCTCATTTTTGAAGGATAGTTTTGCCAGATATAGAATTTGTGATTGATGGTTTTTTTCTTGGCCCTACGGTTTCTGATGAGAGATAAGCTATTAGTCTTATTGACAGTCCCTTGTATGTGATGAGTTGCTTCTGTCTTACTGCTTTCGGGATTCTCTCTTTGGCTTTGGCTTTTTACAGCTTAATTATGGTGTGTATGCATGTGGCCCTCTAGATTCCCAGGAGTATGTCAGAACTTTTCAAACCCCCATGAACATTTCACTCTTCAGCTTTTCCTTTCGTTTTTTTAGTTTGTGTATTGTTTGCCCCAACTGTTTTCCATCTTCTCAGACAGTGGCAAATTTAAATCATTGCCTGTAAGTGTTTGACAGATCCCTGCTCCCTTTAGGCTTCTAGTGCTGTGTGAGTGCCCGACAGGCCTTTTGAGTGGGGTCTTCCAGGGAACCACTAAATACATCCAATAATGACTGTTCTTTGGGAATGAGGCTTTGAAAAAACTCCAGCTTTGTCAGCTCCCCCAGCACCAGAAATATGGGTTGTTATTTTCCAAGGCTATTGCTGAGTTCAGGAGCCAGAGATGGGACTAGGGTAAGTTAAAATGCCACCACAGAGCTCACTGTTGTTATTTAAATTCAGCTGTTTTTCTTGAATAAACTCTCCCTGGGTTGCTGCAAGGCTTTGATTAATTTATAGGATTCTGGAAAAATAGATTCTGACAGTTTTGCCATTTTTTTGGTTTTATGGAGCAGTGAAATTTATTTTGCCATTTTCACTGACATCCTGCTCCAGGTGATCACTTTTAGTAATTTCTATTGTGTGTTTCCAGAGTTTTTATGCAACTGCAAGGATATAGGAATATGTAGTTACTTTTCACCTTTCCAAAAGTAGACTAGGATACACACTGTTCTGTATCTTGCTGGTTTTAATTTAACAATGTGCCATGGGCTCTTCTGGAGTCCTGAAGGTGGACATCTTCCCATCCACTCTAATGAAGTGGGCTTTTGTGGAGTCTAACCAGTTGCCCCCTTTTTAGATCTGAAACCTTCCTCCAGGGTCTCATGAATTCCTGTAACTTTAACTTTCCCACCTTGGTGCTGACTATTCCAAGTCACCATCCTGAGCCCTGTGATTCCACCACCTCCATCCTTACACTTCCTGCAAATCATCTCAGCT
The DNA here is from genome assembly GCF_057802395.1 of Ceratotherium simum simum. Taxonomy (NCBI): domain Eukaryota; kingdom Metazoa; phylum Chordata; class Mammalia; order Perissodactyla; family Rhinocerotidae; genus Ceratotherium; species Ceratotherium simum. Next base: position 627,766 of record NC_141932.1, read on the forward strand.
GTCTCCTTGTTCTTGATAGAACCAAGAATCTCGTCTCTTCCTTCTAGATTATGTTTCCTCATCTTCCTGATGTATATCTCTGGTACCAGGCTTCCATGAGTACCAAGCTGGAAATTGAGAAGTTATCTTGACTTCCTGCTCTTTCCTCTCCAAGAAGTAATCTCTCTTCTAACTCTTGAGATTTTCTTCCTTTGAAATGTCAGCTATGTCGTTCAGCTTTTACCAGCATCACCCTCAGGCCCCTTGCTCATAAAATTCCAGCTCAAATTGATGAGTAAATTCTTACTTGTTATTAGCTACCTCAGGTATTACTTCTAGATTTATCTCCCTGAAATGTTCCATTATGAGGTCTCTGTCAATAAACCTACAGTGATTAGAGTTGCCTTTTAAATAACTCTGACCAGATTTCAAGACCTTCCAATTTTTTCTATTATTTTTCTCATTTTCTGACTAGTTCCTGCAGTTTACTCAGCTGGCATCCTTAATGTCCTCCTTATATGTCAGTCACATCATGCATGCCATTGCTCATGCATACTAGCAGTCTGTCTGTATTCGAGCCATGCTTGAAGGCTGAGTTCATGGCGTTTCTCCTGTGTGAAACCTCCCTTGATTGCTTCTGTTGGTGCTGATCTCTTCCAACCTCCCACCCATTTAGCATCTACAGCCCCAGTGATATATTGTGTGTGTTGTTCATAACTATTTGGTATGTCCTCTCATTAGATAGATTCTAACTTTCAGGTGGAAGAGACTGTACTTTCTTGTCTCTGGTGCTGGACACTCAGGCCACAAGTACTGAGTGCGTATAAACTTGGACAAGAATTGTTCATTTGGTCAGTGCGTTGGTCAGCGCGTTGGTCAGCTACCATTTTTTAAAGTTTCTACTGGAAGGATTCAAAAGCTATATGAAGATCATTCCCTAACTTCTAGGAGCTAAGCTTGAAATTGGTAATAAATGCCAGTTCTTGAGCTGAGTAGAGCCTCTGTTGTAATGGACTTGGGTAGTAAAAGGGGAAAATGGTATATAGTGAAGAGAGAAGAAAAACCTGGAGAAAGAGGACAAGGGTCTAGGTCTTGTTGGGTCCTGAGGCTTTAGACCCTGTGGTAGGCTGAATAATGACCCCTACTGCCATCAAATGTCCACATCCTAATCCCTGGAACTTGTACCACTTTTGCCATATGGTACCTTATATGGAAAAAAGAGCCTTTTAGATGTGAATAAATTAAGGATCCGAGATGGAGAGATTATTTTGGATTATCTGGGTGGGCCCATTATAATCACAAGGTCCTTATAAGAGTGAGGCAGGAGTGTCAGAGACATGGAGAGGAGATGTGATTGACAGAAGCAGAGGTTGGAATGATATGCTTTGAAGAGAGAGGATGGAGCTACAAGCCAAAGGATGCAGGCAGCTTCTAGAAGCAGGGAAAGGCAAGGATATGGACTCTTCCCCTAGAGGTTCCAGAGGGAAGGTACCTTGATTTTAGCTCAGTGGAAACTATTTGGACTTCTGACTTCCAGAATTGTAAGATAATAAATTTCTGTTATTTTAAGCTGCTGCGTGTGTTGTTATTTGTTACAGCAGTAATGGGAAACTAACACAGACTCCTTCAGTTGTTGGAGGACTGATACTTCAGCAGTAATGACAGGTGGCTTCCATATATTGAATTTGCCAGACATTTCACTGGATTCACGATCTCATTTAATCATCAGAAAAGTCCTGAAAAGATAGTGGCAGAGCCAGTGTTTAAATACAGATTATCAGGCTATAACCCCTCTGTCTGTTTCATCACAGTATGCTGTCTGTCATGTCTATATCTCTTGTGTCATTGCTCTACAAATGATTCTGTAGTCATTAGAAGAATTCTAACTTTAGAGGTGTCCTTAAAGCATGATGATTTTTGCCCTTTGGGCTGATGAATTTTGTGTCATTGACTGAACTTTATGGAGTAGGAAATAATGTGAAAGCATGTTATCCTAGATAACATCCTGGCATAAAGTCTCTGTTGGTGATACTTTCTCTTAATCCACCCCCTCCTTTTTCAGACATTTGTCAAAATAGGGGAGCAGTAAGGATTTTATAACAGAAATGCATTAGGACATTTTAATAATTTAAACAGTCATTGCTCATCTGTCTTTTAAGCCATTAAATAATTCTTATTTTTCACCTTAATAGCACTCACTGTGTCATTTTGTCAGGGATCCCCAGACCACCCTCAGGTTCAGTGATTCACTAGAAGAACTCACAGAGCTCAGGAGTCATTATACTCAGGATTATGATCTGTTACAGGGAGGGGATACACAGCAACATCAGCAAAGGGAGAAGGCTCATGGAGCTGTCTGGAGGAAACCAAGGGCAAGCTGTCAGTAGTCCTTTCCCAGTGTGCATGCAGAGGACACACTTAATTCCTTCAGCAACAGGCTGTGAGGACATGTGTGAAATGTCATCTACTGGGAAGCTTGCAGGAGCCTTGGAATCCAGGGTGTTGACTGGGGTTGGTCACGCAGGCACTGACTGCAGGCACTGAAGCTCTAGATCCCAGAGGAAAGCAGGTGTTACCTAAATGGCACTGTTTGTACAAACTATGTAGAGAAACTGGTACAGTGTGCTTCAGGGCCTCAAGCAGGCAGAACATTCTTATCAGGCAGACCATTCCAAGACCTCAGTTCCTAGGAGTTGGCCAAGGGCCAGGCAGCACACAGGCCTTCTTGGGAATGTACGAAGTTTGAGCATCTCAGGCTTCCTGCATGCCCTTATTCTGGTTGTCCTTTTGTGGTAAAAGTGTTCCTACCTGGGTTTTACTAGTTTTCAGGACACACGTTGCACCCTGGTTAACTGCTTTTGTTCATGTTTCACTGCTCTCCTCTTCCCTGTTGTGACCTTTCTCTGGGTCACAAGTCACTTGAACATAAGTTCACACTTACCTTTTCAGTAAATATGGACAACATATGGCACCTTTTCCACACTCTTCTTAGAGGTTCTATCTCTATGCTGTCATGGTTTTTTTCTGTTTATTTCAGAATGGATGAGAATTCTTGAAAGCAAAGTGTTGATCCCAACACAGAGCATTTTTGAAGAACAATCCCATAGCATGAAGTTGGAAAGGTACATATGGGATGATCCTTGGTTCTCCAGGTTAGAAGTTTTGGGATGTAAAGACCAATTAGAAATGTACCACATGAACCAGAGCACAGCTATGAGGCAAATGGTCTTCATGCAAAAGCAAGTATTGTCTCAGAGAGGCTCTGAGTTCTGTGAACTTGGGGCAGAGTGTAACCAGAGCTTTGTCCCATCTCAGAGAATTTCTCAAATAGAACATTTCTATAAGCCTGATACAAGTGCTGAAAGCTGGAGATGTAATTCAGCCATAATGTATGCAGATAAGATTACCTGTGAAAATAATAATTATGACAAACCCTTCTACCAGTCAGTGCAACCTATCCACCCTGCAAGGATGCAAACTGGGGATAATCTTTTCAAATGTACTGATGCTGTTCAGTCTTTCAATCATATACTACATTTTGGTGAACATAAGGGAAATTATACTGGAGAAAAACTCTATGAATATAAGGAATGCCATCAAATCTTTAACCAAAGCCCACCATTTAATGAACATCCAAGACTTCATATTGGAGAAAACCAATATGATTACAAAGAATATGAGAATATCTTTTACTTCTCGTCCTTTATGGAACATCAAAAAATTGGTACTGTAGAGAAAGCATATAAATACAATGAATGGGAGAAAGTCTTTGGGTATGACTCATTCCTTACTCAACATACAAGCACTTACACTGCAGAGAAACCCTATGAATATAATGAATGTGGGACATCTTTCATCTGGAGCTCTTACCTTATCCAACATAAGAAAACTCATACCGGAGAGAAACCCTATGAATGTGATAAATGTGGAAAAGTTTTTAGGAATCGTTCAGCCCTTACTAAACATGAACGGACCCACACTGGAATAAAACCCTACGAATGTAATAAATGTGGAAAAGCCTTCAGCTGGAATTCTCATCTTATTGTACATAAGAGAATTCATACAGGAGAGAAACCTTATGTATGTAATGAATGTGGGAAATCTTTCAACTGGAACTCTCATCTTATTGGACATCAGAGAACTCATACTGGAGAGAAACCTTTTGAATGTACTGAGTGTGGAAAGTCTTTCAGCTGGAGCTCCCATCTTATTGCCCATATGAGAATGCATACTGGAGAGAAGCCCTTTAAATGTGATGAATGTGAAAAGGCTTTTAGGGATTACTCAGCCCTTAGTAAACATGAAAGAACTCACTCTGGAGCAAAACCATATAAATGTACTGAATGTGGAAAATCTTTCAGCTGGAGCTCCCATCTTATTGCTCATCAGAGGACTCACACGGGAGAGAAACCCTATAACTGTCAGGAATGCGGCAAAGCATTCAGAGAACGCTCAGCTCTCACTAAACATGAAATAATTCATTCTGGAATTAAGCCCTATGAATGTAATAAATGTGGAAAATCTTGCAGCCAGATGGCTCACCTTGTTAGACATCAAAGGACTCATACTGGAGAAAAGCCCTATGAATGCAATAAATGTGGAAAATCCTTCAGCCAGAGCTGTCACCTTGTTGCTCATCGGAGAATTCACACTGGTGAGAAACCCTATAAATGTAATCAGTGTGAAAGATCCTTTAACTGTAGCTCTCACCTCATTGCACACCGGAGAACTCATACAGGAGAGAAACCATATAGATGTAACGAATGTGGGAAAGCATTTAATGAGAGTTCTTCCCTTATTGTACATCTGAGAAACCATACTGGAGAAAAACCCTACAAATGTACTCATTGTGAGAAAGCTTTCTGTAAGAATTCTTCTCTTATTATTCATCAGAGAATGCATAGCGGAGAGAAACGCTTTATATGCAGTGACTGCGGAAAAGCCTTTAGTGGTCACTCAGCCCTACTTCAACACCAGAGAACTCACAGTGAAGAGAAACTCTGTGAATTGAATTGATGAAAGACTTTTCATTTGTTGTACATTTGATAACACATTGAAAAAAACCCCTATCAGTATAATCAAGAGGAGAAATTTATTAGAGTTGAGTAAGACTTCTCCCCTTATTATTCCATAGAAAATCTCTTCTTAGAAGAAAGCTGTGAATGAAAAGAATAGGGAAAAGCTTTCAGCAGTTACGTAGCCCTTATTTAACAACAGATTATTACAGTGAACAAAACTCCAAATTCCCCTCATGGTCCACCAGGAATCCTACTTGAGGAACATGAACATAGGGAATGAGACATCTTTTAGTAAGAGATCTCAACAATTTGTGGATCAGAGGGCATTGTTAAGGTAAAAACCTTATGCTAGGAAAAGTGTTTCAACTGGAAATACACTTTTTCATCAAGCTAGACTATGGGATGGGAAGCTTTACAATCACATTTTGTGCATAATTATGGAAATACAAATTTTGCTATTGTAAGGGGAGGGTCTGGGTGCCCTTTAAGGAATAGAATGTGGAATACTAAATCTGAATTTAAGAAAAAAACAGTATTGAATAGGATATTTACTGTTGAACAAGATGAACCTTAGAAAAGATTAGTAAATGAGATTAGTAATGGTGGAAAGGTTATTGCCTAGAAGTATGAGACTGATGTTTTGGAACAAAAGGTGATACATAATAACCCCCTGTGTCAATGTCCACGGTTTACTCGTTACTGCATTGTTGGACAATTAGTTTATAATTTGTTTTAGGCAATCACTATAAGTTATAATTATGGACACTGCATCAATATACATAACATGAAGGAATAAAAAGGACACAGAATTGTATATACATATCTACTATAATATCTAAAAGATGTATATGGATAAGGACTGGAAAGACCCATGGAGAAATTAACCCAGTTAATTTAAGATTTTTTTTTAAGTGTCACAAATACGTACAGCACTTACCATGTGCTAGGCTTTGTTTTAAATGCTTTTCAAATATTAACTTGTTCAATCCCCTTAGTTCTGTTAGCTAGGTACTATTATTATCCCAGTTTTACAAGTGGAGAAACTGAGTGAGGCAGAGATGTTGAGAAACCTACCTAAGGACACACAGCTAGAAAGGATTGGAGCTGAGATTTTTTGGCTCCAGAGTTCATGTTTTTAACCACTATGTTATGCTGCCTCTCCAGTGATTTTTTTCCCTAACTTTTCTTTCTTTTGTTCACTGTTTCTATAGTAGATATTTGATAATAAAAATCAAGAAATTCCTCAACAATGAGAAAGAAAGTTACCTGGCTTTCTGTCCTGAAGGATTTCTGGTAACATGAGAGCTAAGGTCCCTTTGGAATATGAAGTCTGGATTGGACATTCAGAACTACTGCATTTTCTGTGACCTGGGTTTGCTAGAATATCACTGCCCACAACCCTGAGAATTACAACATAGCAGGGGCTGGGGGACTCACTGGAGGTTTGGCCAAGTCTGAGGAATGCCCTTGATGGGTTTAGTAGATGCCCCTCAGGGGGCAAAGGGCAAGAGACACTACTGCACATGGGAGCACCATTTCTCAAGGTCTTCCTTGAAATCAGTGTTTATATTTTCTTTTATCTTCTCCAGATGAAAAGATTGCCTGATAGAAGGGAGGATTCAGAAGGGAATCCAGTCCATCATGCAGAGTGAGGAAGTCTCTGAGTGCTCACAGGGGAAAGGGAGCAAGATGGTAGGAGAACTTGAGAGGCTTCCCTCCAGTTCACAAACATTTCCTGCATTTCCTTAAGAAGGGCTATAATTAGGGGCAACAATCCTTCCTGAATAGGCTTCAAGTGTATTGGTTAGAAATCCAGGTACAGAGAGTTCATCAGGTTCTCCAGGGGTCCATGACTCTGCAGTGGTTGAGAAACAGTGGCTTCCTGGTGTCATGGGGAGGCTGTGTTCACCGTCTGACTCCTGTGGCTGGAGCTCACATAGGTATGTAACATCTGAGTCCCTACTTTTCAGGGCTTAATGCATAGTCATCACCCAATAAATGTTGCAGGAGTAAATTAATTGAATGGATTTCTTATGTGATTTGTGCCAAAAGCCGTGGAAAGAACAGAGTTAGCAATATTATCTCTGTAAGAGAAAGCAGCCTAATGTATCGAGTCCTACTGCCAGTATGAGGGTATTGTATTCTAACACCCAAAGAGATAGACTTGGAGCAAATTCAGATTCTCTGACTTAGGGACTCAAGGATTTCATAAGTCATACAGAATATGTCACAAGCATCCTGGCAAGTTATTCTATAACTATATATTACCAAGCTTAATATCTCTTAAGAAATATTTCTAAAAGGGCCTCCTGTGGCCCAGTCCACATCACAAGTCAAGAGAAAGTCCCAGACTTCTTCCTCCTGGAAGGATTCCCTGCCCTCCACCCCCCACCACACACAGCTTTTATACACAACGTGCCCTTGATGTCCATGACTCCTAGCTCCCTGTATCTACTTCGACATGGCTCAGGTCATTGCCCTTTTGACCTCACCTTCCACCCCTCCCCAACTCTGAAAGTTTCTGCTGGGCCCAGTTTGAACTCTCCTTCAGCCATTAGCTCCCCTTTCACCTTCCTGCTGTGACTGAAACTTGGGTCTCCCCTATGCACGGTGTCTCTTATGATCCTTCCAAGGGGTGGCTGCTTTCTCTCCTCTTCTCATTTGCTGCTTCTAGATCGTTGCTGCTCCCTTCTCTAAAACAGGTCCGACTCCTGAGTCTTGGGATACCAGACTATCATCTGGGTTCTCCTTGCTGTAGTGATCTATCAATGGATCCTTCATCCACATATAAAAGATTTCAGCTCCTGCCTCACTACATATAAAATCACCCCCATCATACTCCTTCCTGATTCCACTGCCCATGTAGATGATCTTCCTGTGTCCCGACCTCACAGTTCTTTGACCTTTCTGCTCATGGTTTTGTCAACGACCCTGCCACAACCAGTGACTCCCATTGTTATCCCTAGGACCATTCCATTACCAGTGACTGGAACCTCCACCATCTGTTTCAAGCATCTCTTCCTAAGCTAGTTGGCTATTTAGTACTGAAGGGGAGGAAAACTATCCTCTACCCATTCTGGGTCCTTTATGGCTGGGCTACAAATTAAATTGACATGAGACTGAATAGCAGGAGAACATCAAACAAAGCTTTCTAACATGTATACATGGCAGAAACCAGGGAAACAGTTTTCTCGACAAGTGGCAGAGGTTCTCTTCTTGAATAGATTTAGATAAAGACAAAGGAGGATGTTGGGAGTGGGACAGTCAGCCATGGGAGACCGCCAGGGAGCACAGTAATCAAGAGTATGTAGATTTAAGTCCTCTCCTTCCGTACTGATAAGAGTTTCTAGAAATAAGGTCACCACCCCCTTCCCATTACAGAGAGGGAGATACCTTTACAAATGGAGATGTTCCTTACAAATGTAAATGTTTGATAAACAGAACTTTGATAAGAATGGGCTTAGCAAGGACCCTCCTAGTCTATCCATACCCAGAGTTAAATTCGTTTAGGCAGTTAGTGGGGGAGGTCAAACGTCCATCAGAGAACATAAGGTAAAGAGACATATTTTGAGGTGGCCAATTTTGATCTCCCCCAGTACCAAGATTTCAGCAGTCCCATGACAGCCTTCCCTCATTCTCAGTCCTATCAGATGACTTTGCTTCCTATTTCCCTGAGAAAATAGGAGCAACCAGCAGAGGCCTTCCAAACATCTCTCCACCTCCTCTATCCACCTTCCAGTGCCAGTGCCTTCCTGCGAGTGACTGTATATAACCTAGCAGGGTTGGCACCAGAGCCTGTCCCCTCTCCACTACTCAAGGACATTGCTCCAGCAAGTTCCCCTATCTTATATCATCAGGTTTTCTCTATTACTGGATTATTCCCATCAACATGCAAACATGCTTAAAGAAGAAAAAAAAACCCTCTTGATTCTTGATACCATATCACCTTCTAGCTCTGCCATCATTTCTCTGCTTCATTTTAGAAAGCAAAATTTCGCAAGAGTTGTCTGTTCTTGCTGTCTCCACTCCCTTTCCATTCCTTCCTGAACCCCCTCGAAACCTACCTCCTGGCTGCCAAATGACCTCCACATTGCTATGTCCAGTGGTCAATTCTGTTTTCTTCTTCCTGGACATTATCAGCAGCATTTTAGATAATGGATCATTTCCTCCATGAAACATGTTCTTCACCTGGCTTTCATTACTTGCCTCTGCCTCTCTGCCCTTCATTTCCGGTCCCCTTTGCTGTTTCCTCCCAACTCCCTTACCTCTTACAGTCAGGTGGCCCATTTCCTGTCGGCTCACACTCTCTTGATGATCTCTTCCAGTCTTGAGGCTTTAAAGACCACTGGTATGCTGATGACTTTCTAGGCTAGTTTGAGGAGCTTTGAAAAAATGTCTACACCCTTGTAACCACCACTACAATCAAAATAGAGAATATTTTCACTTCTCCAAAAATTTCTTTCTTTGCAGTTAATTCCAGCCGTGTGTCTGCGTAGTCACTACATATTAGAATTGTCTTTTTGAGTTTTACGTAAATAGACTCAAACAATATTCTACTCCTCCGCTACCGTTTGTGACTGGATTCTTTCACTCAACATAATGTTTTTTTGAGGCTCATCTGTGTTGCAGCGTTATCAGTAGTTTACTCCTTTTTCTGTTGAGTAACACTCCATGATGTGCATGTGCCCCGTTAGTCATCCTGTTCACCTGTTGACGGACATTAAGTTTCCAGTTCTTGGCTATCGTAAACATAGCTGCTATGGACATTCTTCTACAAGGCTTGCTGTGTATACAAGTTTCCCTTTATCTTGGGTAAAAACCTCGGGGTGGAAGAGCTGGGTTGTATGGTAAGTGTATGTTTAACTTGATAAGACACTGTCTATGGGCCTTTTAATCTGACATCTTTAATCTGTTGTACATTCTGGGAAATTTATCTTATTTTTTAAATATTTCATCCTTTCCATTTAAAAAGTTTCTCTTTTGGGGAACCCTTTATTCAGATGTTAGCATGTCTATGTCTATTGTTCATATCTCTTAACTTTTCTTTTATGTTCTCTAGCTTTTCTTCTATGTTCTCTAATTCCTTTTCCTTTCTTCCTTTTTTTTTTTTTTTTTGTGAGGAAGATAGGCCCTGAGCTAACATCTGCCAATCCTCTTTTTTTGCTGAGGAAGACTGGCCCTGGGCTAACATCCATGCCCACCTTCCTCTACTTTATATGGCACGCCGCCACAGCATGGCTTGCCAAGCGTGTGTCGGTGCACGCCCGGGATCCAAACTGGCGAACCCCGGGCCACCGCAGCAGAGCGCACGCACTTAACCACTTGCGCCACCGGGCCAGCCCCTCCTTTCTTCCTTTTGCCTGAACATTTCCTCAATTGCTCTTCCAGTTTGCTAATTTCTCAGCTGTCCACTTTGCTATTTATTTCCTCTATTGTGTCTTCATTTCAACAATTGTTTTACATACCTAATATTTCTAATTGGTTCTTTTTTATTTGTTATTCTCATTTCCCATTGCTAATATCATGCCTATCTCTTTAAATGTATTTAATAGACAAATTTAAAATTTTAGCCCATCTGTTCTAATATATCTCCTTCTGATGGAATCTGTAATCCAGTGTATTGTTTTTCTTTTGAAATAGTTATGTGAAGAAAACTGCTTATAGGCCAGCCCCGGTGGTCTAGTGGTTAAGTTCAGCACATTCCGCTTTGGCAGCCTGGGTTCAGTTCCCGGGTACAGACCTACACGGTTCTGTTAGCGGCCATTCTGTGCTGGCGGCCCATGTACTAAAAAAAAATAGAGGAATATTGGCACGGATGTTAACTTAGGGTGAATATTCCTCAGCAAAAAAAAAAGAGAGAGAAAATTGCTTATTACCTTGGCCAGAGACTGCATTTCCCTTGGGGTCATAGGCTGCTCCATCAGTTGTTATGCATACACCTCACAGGATCAGGTCCTGATCCCCATAAACCCCATTTGTTCATGGGTGGGGGGATGGATCCTGGGATGGGGAGGTTGAGGCATCAGAAAGCCAGTCAATTATCCTCATCCCACAAGATAACTCCTTGGAATGTGATTCACCAGCCCAGGGCTTTGAAGAGGCAGGGTGGAGAAACACGTGCCTGAGGTAAGGGGGTCTCCGCCTGTCTCTCAGCTATTCATAAGCACAAGTTACTGCCCTCCTTGATTCCACTCCTCAGGAAGCCTGGGCCAGAGGCTGGGTTACTGCAGCTGTGGGGACTGTCTGTTGTTCCAAGGCAAAGGCAGGGGAGAAGCAAGAGCAAACTCGAGAGGTTCCTTTTCTATTTTTTCTTACAGCTCAGCTGTGCTGCCTCCTGCCCCAGCCACCCAGCCCAGCACACTAGTTCAAATCAATTACCAACTCAGGTCTTGCTAACAGTTTCTGGTATTTCCTAATCTCTTAAATTATACCTGGGTTTATCTCAGGTAGTGCCTGTGGTTGAGCTGGCTTGTAGGAACCAGAATAGGAATCTCAGTTGTAAATCTTCTTTGTCTCAACGTGAGGTCTGTGGAAAGGTCTTGAGACCACATCCCTTGGCCTGTCAACGTCTCCACAGGGGCAGCACACAACACCGGCAAGTCCAAGGCCAAGAGGCCCTATTTAAAATGGAGACCCTCAGTCTTCATTCTTGGTTCCCTTACCCACACTACTCCTCTAGTTTACACTTTCACAACACACATCAACTTCAAGCACACTGTACAACCAACTTACTCATTATGTTTCTTTTTATTGCCTCACTCTTACTAGACACAAGCTCCAGGAGGGCAGGGGTTTTCACTGTTCTGTGCTGTACCCAGGACCTGGAACAGTGCCTGGCAAGTAGCAGGTTCTCAACAAATGTCTGTTGGATGAAAGGCCAAACCAACATTAGGGTTAATCCCAAAGCACCAAACACAGACTCTAAACACCCTCCTGTGTTATCATGACATTGGAAGTGTCCTGACAGAGTCCAGGGCGGGCAACCCAGACCAAAGGGAAGATCTTGGGGGTGGATTTGTGCAGAGCATATAGACGGGACAATGGGTGAGGTTGATCTAGAGTTTGGATGATTGGAGAAACAAGTCTCCATGCTTAAGAACTTCCTGGATGCCGTGCTTGCTCCAGTTTACTTACTGGATGTTATCCTTGTCCAGTGAATAAACCAGCTGGACTGGGAGGCCGTAAGCTCATTCTTTTGGAGCTTGGAGTAAACTGGATGGGGGCTGCCAAATGGCCATTCACTGCCTCAATGGATCTTCCAGTGCCTCACCACTGCCAGGGGGTGCAAACACCCCAAGCAGAGGGCAGAGAGGAGATCTTCCACAACTGATATTATATGTAAATACATGTGAGCAAGTCTTTTAAGGTCATGATAATAAATAGCCCAGTTACTCACAATCATCCCAACTCCGGACATCCTCATTTCCAGTACACTCATGGGACTGAGCTCACTCAGACATAAGTGGAGTGTGTATTAGCTATTACAGAAAGCATAACCCACTTCACCATTAGAAATGGTGAAAGGTGTGCTGGCCTGGTGGCGTAGTGATTAAGTTCACACACTGCTTTGGCGGCCTGGGGTTCACAGGTTCAGATCCCAGGCACAGACTGGTGCACCACTCATCAAGCCCTGCTGTGGTGGCGTCCAATATACAAAACAGAGGAAGATGGGCACAAATGTTAGCTCACGGCTAATACTCCTCAGCAAAAAAGAGGAAGATTGATAGAGGTTACCTCAGGGCCAATGTTCCTCACACATACACCAAAAATAAATAAATAATGAAATAAACAGATGTACACAATGGTTAAAAAAAAAGAAATGGTGAAAGGGATATAAGAGGGTGGGGAAGGGTAGTGAGTGCCAGCCTCTTTCAGTAATCAGCTCTGAGGACAGTGATGACACATAGGTGATGCCACTGGCCAGTGATTTCACCTTATGGCTGCAACTTGGGGAGAGTTACAGATAGAGAACAGAAGCAGGTGAGTCTGAAGTGTGGACAACAACATTTGGGTCACCATTAGAGGGAAAGAGTGCACTGGAAAACAGCTCATGTGCTTGTTCGTTCATTCATGCATTCAGCAAACCCTCCTGGAGGGGCTGGTGTATGTGGAGCCCTGGGTCGGCTCTGTGATGCCCTCAAGGAGCCACGGTCCCAGGGCTGAGGTGTTGGGTACATCAGTGAGGACAGGGCAGGGTGTTGGGGCCACAACAGGGTATGAGCAGGTGTGGTGGGAACGCCAAAAGAGGCACCACAGTCAGAACAGGGAGTCAGGGTGGGCCTTCCAGGGAGACGAAACCACTCCTTATTTCTGTCCATGGCCAGAAAATAGTGATAAAACCACCAGCCATTTCCCCTGCTCTGGGTTTTTTTTTCAGAGAGAGGAAAAGGAAACACTTGCCTTGCAGTTCAGAACATGAGACTCAAGGTTTTGTTCAACAAAAAGAGACGAGCGCAGGTCTGTGTTTTGGACACTGCCATCGAAGCAGCAAAGGGTAGGGTGGGCCTAAGCAGGAGAATGAAGAGAAAGTTGGGGAGACAGACTGGGGGCAAGGCCTGGGACCAAAAAGAGACTGAAGAGGAAACACATGGGGCAGGGCGAGGGAGGACAGGGAGCAAGCTGTTCCTGGCTTGGGGTCCTGTCCAGCCAGCTTCAGTTCCAGCCTGCCACGGAGACTCTTCCTTCATCAGCCCCACAGTCAGCCCACATGCTGGGGTCTTGCGTCCTCAGGGCTCCCCTCCCTCCTCCGGCCTACACTTCTGGCCACTGCTTTCCCTCCACCCCATTCCACCCAGACTGAGACCTACCTTAGCAGGAACCACTAGGTGAGTGGCTGCTCCTTCTCAGTGTGGGACAGACAGGGTTCATCCTTTTGTTCATTCATTCAACAAATGTTTACAGAATGCCAACTACGTGCCAGGCTTTGTGTGAGGCCCTGAGACACAGAAGCACCAAAATAGCACCCTTGCTTTCACGCAGCTGAGTTTGTGAGGGTAGTCAAATAATGAAAAATATATTTATATAATGTGATAAGTACTCTGAAGAAAAATGAAATAGAATACATTAAGGAAAGAGATGGAGCCATGAGAATGGAAAAAAAGAAATACAATACACAAAGGAAGATGAGATTCCACAGAAAGACTGTCCCATAAAGAGACAGGCGTTAGCAGAACATGCAAAGTGAGGCTAGCAGTTGAGAACGCAAGACCAGGAGTGCTGTCATCAATAGAGAATGGGGTACTAACTTAAAGAGAGGAGCCTCGTGTCTCTGAGACTGAGGGCGTGTGTGAAAGAGATGGTGGTGAAACAGAAAGAACTGAAAGCCTTTGAGATGGCCCCACAAAGGGGGCTAGCCTCATTCTCAGAACAGGGGGCTCTGAAAAGAGTGTTCAGACCTGAATGTCTGAAGACTCTGCCCTCAGAAGCAACATTTGAAGAGATAATAGCTGGAAATTTCTCCAAAGTGATGAAAGACATCAAATCAACTACATAAACAAATCAAAGAAAACCCCACTGAGTAGATCATAGACAAGCTGCTAAAAACCAATGAGATCACCTTGAAAACAGCCAAATAAAAAAGACACATTAACTTCAAAGAAACAGCAATATGGCTGCTAGTGGACTTCACAGGAGAACAACGGAAGCCAGCGGCAATGGGATGACAGAGCTCAGGTGCTGAAAGAAAATAAATGCCTCAACATCACTAATTATTAGAGAAATGCAAATCAAAACTACCATGAGATATCACCTCACACCCATCAGAATGGCTATAATTAACAAGACAAAAAATAACAAATGTTGGAGAGGATGTGGAGAAAAGAGAACCCTCATACACTGCTGGTGGGAATGCAAACTGGTGCAGCCACTATGGAAAACAGTATTGAGATTTCTCAAAAAATTTAAAATAGAAATACCATACGATCCAGCTATCCCACTACTGGGTATTTATCAAAGAACATGAAATCAACAATACAAAGAGACTTATGCACCCCTATGTTCACTGCAGCATAAGTCACAACAGCCAAGACGTGGAAGCAATCCAAGTGCCCATCAACTGATGAATGGCTAAAGAAGATGTGGTATATATATACAATGGAATACTACTCAGCCATAAAAAAAAGACAAAATTGTCCCATTTGCAACAACATGGATGGACCTTGAGGGTATTAGGTTAAGTGAAATAAGCCAGACAGAGAAAGACAAGCACCATATGATTTCACTCATATGTGGAAGATAAACACATGGATAAGGAGAACAGATTAGTGGTTACCAGAGGGGAAGGCAGTGGAGGGGAGGGCAAAAGGAGTAAAGGGGCACATATGTATGGTGACAGATAAAAACTAGACTATTGGGGGTGAGATGCAGTCTATACAGAAACTGATATATAATAATGTACACCTGGGGCCAGCCCCGTGGCTTAGGGGTTAAATGCACGCGCTCCGCTACTGGCAGCCCGGGTTCAGATCCCGGGCGCGCACAGACGCACCCCTTCTCCGGCCATGTTGAGGCCGCATCCCACATACAGCAACTAGAAGGATGTGCAACTATGACATACAACTATCTACTGGGGCTTTGGGGGAAAAAAAAGACGAGGATTGGCAATAGATGTTAGCTCAGAGCCGGTCTTTCTCAGCAACAAGAGGAGGATTAGCATGGATGTCAGCTCAGGGCTGATCTCCCTCACACACAAAAAAAATAATAATAACGTACACCTGAAATTACAGTGTTATAAACCATTATGACCTCAATAAAATAAATAAATAAATGCCAACTTTGTACTCTTTACCCACCAAAAATATCCTTTAAAAATGAAGATGAAAGACATTCAGATGAACCAAAGTGATGGAATTTTTACCTGTGGACCAGAACTAAAATAAATACTTCAGGCAAAGGAAAATCATTCAGGACAGAAACATGAAAATGCAGAAGCACAAAGAGGAAAAACCCATGATTTCATATTTGGTGGGGCTGATGCTTCCCCCTCCTGTCACGTGGGTCTCACATTCCAGGTTATATCCCTGAGATGCTCCCTGACCTCCCAGCCAACACAGACCTCACTTTCCGTCTCATCGCCTGTTTTTATTTGCTTCTGTTAATGAGAGGTTTGGGGATTCAATCGGAGACGTAAAAGACACTTTCCACTCCAAACAAATGGACTGAAGGTATATTTTATTATATAGAGGATAGTAAAGGCGATACTCTGTAAACAGATCCAAATAGGTCAAGTATTAAGAGGGAAAAAACATCAGCCTGACTGGAAAGGGAAAACATCCACATTGGCTGAAGAGAAATGACACAAATCAACCGGAAAGAGAAACACCAGGTTGACCGAAAAGAGAACACATCAAATCAATTACTTTATATTAAATCAATTACTTCACATCAAATCAATTACTTCACATCAAATCAATTACTCACAACATACACGCCCCACTGCCGGGAGAGCCCTGTCAATCAACGTGGCTGGGCAAGGATCACACGTCCTGGGCAAGGTGTCCCTTCCACAGGTGGAACTCTCACCAGGTCTCAGTTTCCAGCAGTTTTTATACCATCAGTAATTTTCAGAGTAAGCATTTAGTGTTCCCATGCACAAAATGGTTATCAGTGGCGTACGTGCACTGAGCCCCCTGGCTAACGTCCCAGCCCAGTAGTAGTGTATGTGCATTGTTCTCTTTGGTTATCGTCCCAGCCCGGCACAGATGGCCAGTCCATCCCGTGCTACGACGCTCCAAGAGCCTTGAAATGTTACAACTTGCAACTCCCTCCGTGAGAGAAGGGCCAGTTCCCACCACGCAGAAAGCAGCTTTTATATATTTTTTTGTGCTGGTGGCTGTAGGTCAATGGAGCGGCCAAACATGGCTGTACTCATGTCAAGACAGCTTCGTAGCACGTCACTTTTTAACATCGCCTTGTTCATTTCTTCCCTTCCTTATTGTCCACTCCTTCTCCCGAGACCACACACTAGGCTGTGAGCTCCGTGGGGGTTGGGACTTCATTGGTCCTGTTTATGCTGTGTCCCTAGTGCCCAGCACAGCACCTATAGCACGGTGAGTGCTTGGAACATACCAGTGTGTGTGTGGGGGGGTATCTGATTGTGCTTCCCAGCAGCCTAACCTCATCAGCTGGGAGAAACCACGAGTTCTCCCCCTCCTGGGTCTCCTGACCATGGAGAAGAGACTGTGGGGTTGACTGTGAGGTGGGGGCCACAAGGAGAAGGGCTTTGCAATGTTAGGCAGATGGCCAAAGACCCCTCTATGTGGGAGGACTAGTCAAGGGCCTCAGCCATAGAATGGGGGAGATCAAGGAGTCAGTTAATTCAGAGAAGCAACAAATCAGTCTTACCTTGTGGACAGAGGAGAGAAGTAGAAGGGAATGTGAGCAGTTCTGGGGTGTCCCCAGCAATACAGAGTCTTTGAGTCACGAGGGTCAGGGTTCATCCCAGCCTCCTCTGCAGATGCTACTCTTTCTACCCTGGTAACGGCCCTGTCTTGTGACATCACAGAGACAAAAATCCCTCTGCAGATGGAGTAAGCAGAATTTAATGGGGAGCACCTGTGCTCAAGGTGGGTCCTCTTGGTGGGAAGAACTGGAGAGGAGTCTCCAGAGATATTTGTGCCCCAAAGAGGGAGGGTGTGGAAAATTGAGGACTGGAATCACAGGGAACCTGCTCAGATTTCCCAGTGAGAAATCACCAAGTTTGGCCATGATTCCCTAACTCCTGATCCTAAAAGTCACCACAGGGCTTCTTAAAAATACAGACCCCTGGCCCCAACCCAGATCTACTAGACCCAGAAATCTCTATGTTCAACCAGTGCTCTAGAGATTCTTGTCATCCTGGGAGCAGATGTCTGGTGGGGCCTGACACGGTTTACACCATATAGGAAGGAAGCCAGCTAGGCTTGGGGCCCAAGCAAGGCTGCCAGGGCTCGAACACAGCCCCACGCAATGATGATGCCATAGGAGAAGAAGGTGGCAGTCCAGGCTTCATGCGGTCTCGTGAGCCACTCCCAAGATCCTCCTCTAAAGGCTGTGGATGTGAGAGATGACAATGTTGAACTTTACCTCTGAGCTCCTGGAAAACAGCAACAGTTAAATCTCTCCAACCTTTTGTGTTCTGGGAAATGGCTTACTGCAAAGGACCACCCTTCCCCACAGGGCAGATAAGACTCTCAATGACCCCCTTTTTTATGTAAGACAAGGCCAGATACAGACTGTCCAGATTTACGTTGTCTCATAAATGATTTGCTAAACTGTTTGTCCACACTGATCAATCAGAACAGAAGGCTGTAAACTTGACTTCACCAAATTTTAGTTAAGCTTCTTCCCTCCCCAAAGACCCCTGAACTTTGACTCACTCTTAAGGTTAAACAAGTATTAGAATGCCGAACAATCCCCTTAAAGGCCCCTCTCAAGACATCTGCTCCACTGCCCCACTCCACACCTGGTTCTTTCCAGCATTGTTTACTCCTCCCTGTGAAAGAAAATTCCTTTCTGCTTGACCTGTGAGATGCCTGCAGATCTTACTGTCAGAGTGTTCTCCTACTGCAATAGTCCCTCTCCTTACTGCAAAAGTCTTTCTGAATAAAGTCTCTCCTTACCTAAGATTGATTTTTGTGTTTTTTTGGTAGATGTTGGCTCCAGGTCCTGGTTCTGGGTCTGGATCTGCCCGAAACCATGTACGAAGGCTATGCTTCTGTATTGGGATGATATTCTGGGGGCACTGGGAACCACGCAGCAGCTTTAACCAGGAAGGACAGAAGATGCTTTGCTTTTTTTTTTTTTTTTTTTTTAAAAAGGTCCCTCTGGCTGCTGTGTGGATAATGGACTAATGGAGACAATCGTCTGACAGAAAGACAAGCGTGGAGGCTGCTGTAGCTGTCGGGGCATGAGACCGTTGTGCAGGCTTGGATCAACGTGATGTGGACGTTGCGGACAGAAGTGAGGAAACACTTCAACCTACAGATTCAAAGAGCTCAGTGCACCTCAAGACAAGATTAACAGAAAGAATAACACATCATAGTGAAAGTACTGAAGCCCAAAAAAACCTCAAAGCAGCAAAAGGCCGTGGTTTTGACTGAGAGGCTTGGATTCGATTCACATCCCTACCAATAACAAAACTCCTAACCTCAAGCAAAAAGGTTCAGGCAACTGGAAACAACCTGGGCAGGAAGAAACAGCGGGAACCCCCTCCTGGCAGCAAGGGACCGTCCCGGGGAGGTCCACACGCCGCGTCCCTCTCCTCTTCTCCAGGGGTCTCCCCGGCGGCCTCGCCCGCAGGAGCAGAACGCACTGCCGAGGACTCACGGGCACAGGGGCCCGCGGCGGCCGTCAGGGTCGCCGGCGAGGCTGAGAGCCGAGGGACGCGCAGGAGCCCACCCCAGTCTGCGGCACTCCCCTCCCGTGCCCCAGGGCAACCGCAGAGCACGGGCGGCCGGAGCAGGACCTCGGCCGGCCCGGCGGCGCCCCGTGACTCCTCGTCCCGCCCCACCGCTCCCTGCAGGCCCCGCTCCGGCCTCCCGCCGCTCGGGCACCGTCGCGCCTTCCCGCCTCAGGGCGCCTCTCCCGCCGTTCCCGCCGCCGGAGCGCTCTCCTGACCCCTGGGCGCGGGGGCTGCCCGGCTCTG
Source organism: Ceratotherium simum simum (assembly GCF_057802395.1). Classification (NCBI taxonomy): domain Eukaryota; kingdom Metazoa; phylum Chordata; class Mammalia; order Perissodactyla; family Rhinocerotidae; genus Ceratotherium; species Ceratotherium simum. The sequence goes on from NC_141932.1 coordinate 647,386, forward strand.
CGGCGAGGGGTATTCAGAGCCCACTAGACTGGGCTTGGGCCGCAACCGGTAGGATTCCGGCGGTCTCGCTCCTGACCCCGCCCTCCTCCGGACCGGGGCGCGCGGACAACCGCCGTGTGCGGCGGCGTCTGGGGGACAGCGCTAGTTTCCCCGGCAGCCGAAGGGGCTAGCCGGCCGTGTGGCGATTTCGGTTACCTAGGAAACGCGGCTGGGCTGCGCGGCCTTCTGGGACTTGTAGTCCACCAGTCGGGGCCTTGTTCTCGTCCGGAAGCGGGGCGGACGGAGTGGGGTCTAGTACTAGGACTGCAACACCCTGAAGGCATCGCGGCGTGCGTCCGACCAATGGAAACGCGCCATGGTCGGCCCGAGCAGCCCGGTGAATATGGCGGGAGCTGCGAGGCCTTCTGGGCATTGTAGTCCACTAACCCCTGTGCTGGCCTAGTCCCGAAAGCGGAGCCCCTGGGAGGCTTGGACTACAACGCCCAGAAGGGATCGCGGCGTGCCTCCGACCAATGGGCGCGCGGTGGGCGGCCTGGGATAGGAGGTGCCGGTTACCCTGCTCTCCTTTCTCCGCCTCCCCATTGTCTTCGGTTCTCTTTGAGATTCGTTACCGGAGCGCGTTGGTGATCGCGCGGTGGCGAGAAAGTCCTCTGGCTCCTGGGCAGCGCTCGTAACCCTCAGATCCGGCCGGTTCACGTGCCCACGAGGACACCGGACGTGGGTTGCGGCAGCGGGGATAGCCCAGGCGGCGGTTTGCAAATAAATGTTAAAACAACAGGTCTGCTATGTGCCAGCCGTAGATGGGATATATAACCGGGGAATGCCACTTTGCAAACTCACAGGAATTTAATGTTGTGGGAAAAAACAAAATTAATCAAAACCTATAGCAGTAAATTTACAAACGTTACCAAGCGACGATAATGAAAATGTGAATGATTAAGAAACACAATCCCAGTTGTTCCTTCATGAGTAGACCCAGTAATATAGAAGTGTGAGTTTTCCCTAGATCAATCTACACACTTAAGAATATCCAGCTCAATGGCTCTTCACTTTTTAAAAATAACATCTTTTAAAAAGAAATGAGGGGCCTGCCCCTTGGCGTAGCGGGTAAGTGTCTGCGCTCCACTGCTGGCGGCCCAGGTTCGGATCCTGGGCGTGCACCAATGCACTGCTTGTCAGGACATGCTGTGGTGGCCTCCCATATAAAGTAGAGGAAGATGGGCACGGATGTTAGCTCAGGGCCAGTCTTCCTCAGCAAAAAGAGGAGGATTGGCATGGATGTTAGGTTAGGGCTGATCTTCCTTCCACACACAAAAAAATAAATAAAATAAAAAGAAATGAGCCATTGAGCCATGAAAAGACATGGAGGAACCTTACATACATGTTACTAAGTGAAAGAAGATCAGCTGAAAAGGCTCCACACTGTATGATTCCAAGTATGTGACATTTTGGAAAAGGCAAAACTATGGGACAGTATAAAAGTCAGGGGTTGCCAGGGTTGGGGGGAGGGAGGGATGACAAGGTGGAGCAGACAGGACTTTTAGAGCAGTGCACCTATGCTGTAGGACGCTATAAGGTTGGGTATATGTCGTGATAACATTTGTCAAAACCCGTGGAATGTATAACACCTGGAGTCAGCCCTAATATAAACTATGGACTTTGAGTACAGAGTGTCAACGTAGGTTCATCGATTGTAATATCTGGTGTGGAAGGCTGATAATGGATGAGGCTGGGGGCGGGCAGGGGGTGTATGGGAACTCTTTTCTGTGAACCTAAAGCTGCTCTAAAAAATAGTCTATTAAAAAAAAACAGTTTTGATGAGATATTCACATACCACAACGTTAACCTTTTTAGAGTGGTTTTTCGTGTATTCACAAAGTTGTGCATCGATCACCATTATTTAAGTCCAGAACATTTCATCACTCCAAAAAGAAACCCCATTAGCAGTTACTCTACTCCCTCTTCCTTCCTCCCTCCAGCCCTTGGGAACCAATAATCTAAATTCTGTCTATGGATTTGCCTATTTGGGACATTTCATATAAATGGAATGCTATAATATGTGGCCTTTTGCTTTTGGCTTCTTTCACTTAGGATAATGTTTTCATGATTCATCAGTGTTGTAGCCTGTATCATTACTTTGCCCCTTTTTATGGATGGATAATATTCTATCATATGGATAGACTACATTTTGTTTATCCATTCGTCAGTTGATGGACATTTGGGTTATTTCCAGTTTTTGGTTATTATAAATAATGTTATGAACACTCTTCTATGTTCTTTTAGGTGATGGTCAGTCAGGTGTGGCCACAAGAGGGGACACAGGAAAGGCCCAGGAAGACAAAGTTTTTTAGACTCACAGGTTCTAGAGAGTTGGAGTCACTGCACACCACACGGCTCCACACAGCAGGAGTGCCACAGGCGTGGGCTTATCCAACCAGGTGGGGAGCAGAGAGCGAGATCTTTTATGGAGATCAGGGTGGAGAACACAGGAACAGGCGTGCGGGGATATCACTGGGGCATTTGAGTGTCGCTAGGTCACATTCAGGGGAGGGCAAAGGGGAAGCCCCTTTGTCGAGGCCAGGCTTATTACTCAGGTCACCTGGTTACCTGGGTGGGGTGCTCACAGACTGTTTGTGGGGATGTTGAAGCAGCAGGAAAATATGAAGTTTTGAAATTTACAATACAATTGACCCTGTAGTGCCTCAACATCATTAACAATACTGATTGGGATGGATAATGCTCGCCACCTGGGTTGCGACTGGAACGACTTGATTTAGCCACCCAAGGTTTTGATAAAGGTGACAACGAGGAAGAGTCCTATGAGCATATGAAGAGGGTTTGGAACCCAGTTCGCAATCAGGTACCCCACTTTGCGGGGGAAAGCAAAGAGTACAAGCCAAGGTTAGGCACCTCTGGATTTAAGGGAATCTGGTGGAAGGTTTTGGTTATGCTATGAAAGATTTTTACCTCTTGGCCTAAACCTTGTAGTCTGGCCTGTAGCTGTCCAGAAGTATTAAGGTAAGTACAGCAAGAAGTGCCCTGAATGGCACAGACGCCTCCTTTCCTGACTAGTAAATAGTGAAAGCCCATTGTTATCCATGACCATTTGGGCTCAGACACCCGTGGGCTTGTTCTAGAAGGGACAATGTTTTGTAACCACTTTTTCACTGGGGAAACATTTGGAGGAGTCGGCAAGGAAAAATATATGAGGTGCTGTGCCCATGAGTTTGGGCCACAATAGAACCTGAAGGTGCTGTTATTCAGAGCGTGATACACCCGTGGGGATGTTATCTTAAGGAGAGTGAAGGCCCCAGTGTAGGGAACTGGTCACGTGCAGTTGGCTCCTGGGCACAAGCCGTAAGCGTGTAGGGGTGACTGGCTTATAATGTGCAGCCGTCCCAGGTGAGTAAGGATGAAGGCAGTTGGTGTATTTAAGTGAATGGGGGCTTTGGGGGTTTCCCTTGGAAGCCGTGTGAGAACTTGGTACAGCGCAGCATCACGAGGGAGGATGTGCAGGTGGGATCCCAGGTCCAGGGGACCTTGGTGGCAGGCCCAGCGGTTGTGAAGGGCTGGGGCCATGGCTGAAACTTAGGCAGCCTGTACATACGTGTTGGGGGTCTTGGTCTGTTGCCAGGGTGGCATGGTTGTGATATAGGTGAGAGGAAGACAGGAAGTGTTTGCGGAGTCATATGTGTGAGTATACGTTCCTGGGCACCAGCCTCAGCAATGCTGGGGTGTGGGTGGCCCTGCTGTGGTCGGAGTTGCGGGGGAACAGATCATGGGAAATCTTTAGAAGGGCGCATAGGAATGGCACATCCGGGGATTAAAGGCTAGACATGGCAGAGAAGACGCTTTTCTTCAGGAGGGACTCCCTGCTGGGTGGCATTTAAGATGCAGTGGTTTGCATCCCACAGAGGTTTAATGTCCTCTATGGCTGCTCTGCGTTCACGGGGTTATGAGCTCACGATTTCACAGGCGGGTTTCAGCAGAGCAGGATCCAGGGGTAAACAACGAACAATCTGAGGGAAATAGTACTCCCAGGGTTCATGTTCATACATGAGGACAACGTCCCAGCTCACTGGGATCAGTCAGGGGTAGCAAAGGAATTAGCACCGAGCACCAAGTGTGGGGGTTATTTAAAAGGTAAGTATTCAAACGAGAGTCCACGTCTGGAGCAGAGGCAGTTGTCTGAGGCCAAGTCACCTCCGTCAGTGACGTCTTGGGCTTGGACAACATCCTCTGAGGTGAAGTCACCTCCGTCAGCAGGGTAATGGGCTTGGTTGATGTCGTCTGAGGAGATGTCACTTCTATTGATGAGTTCTTGGGCTGGGTCGCTGTCTTCTGAGTCCAGGTCATCTCCACTGGCAAGTTATTGGGCTGCATCGATGTCTTCTGAGGTGAAGACAACTCTGCTGGCAACACAGTAGGCTAGGCAGATGTGGTCAGAGGCGAAGTTACATTTATCAGCGAGGTCTTTGGCTGGGGCAATGTCACCTGAGGCAAAGTCACCGCCAAAGGTGAGGGACTGGGCTTTGAGGATGTCTTCTGAGGTGAAGTCGCCTTCACCAGCAAGGTCTTTGGCTGTGGCAATGTTTTCGAGGTGACGTTCCCTCCGTCTACAAGCTCTAGCCCTAACCCTAACCCTAACCAACTTAGACAACTTTTTAGGTGAATTCACAGCCATTGGCCAAGTCTTGGACAGGGGCGATGTCTTTTGAGGCAAAGTCACCTCCATCATGGCGGTCTTGGGCTGAGGCATTGCCGTCTCAAGGGAAGGCCGACCTTATCACACTGGGTCACCTGGTCACCTGGGCAGAGTGCTCACAGCCTGTTTGTGGGAATATTGAGGCAGCAGGAAAACGTGAAGTTTTAAAATTTATAATGCAAACGTTTGTGTACAAGTTTTTGTGTGAACGTGTTTTTGATTCTCTTGGATACCATACCATAACCCTGTTTAACTTTTGGGGGAACTACCAAACCATTTACCAAAGTTACTTCACCACTTTACATTCCCATAAGCAAAGTATCAGCGTTCCAATTTCTCCACATCCTCGCCAACATTTGTTATTATCTGTCTTTTGATTATAGCCATCTTAGTGGATGTGAAGTGGTATCTCATTATGGTTTTGATTTACATTTCCCTGATGACTAATGATGTTGAGCATCTTTCATGTGCTTATTGGCCATTTTTATATCTTTAAAGATGTATTCAAATCCTTTGCCCATTTTTTGAGTTGTTTGTACAACTCAAATACAATACAAGACCCTTACTTTTCATTTACTTTTTTCTAGAGGTATAACTTGCATAAAGTAGAGTGCACTAGTCTCATGAATTTTTTGTGCATCCATCACCCAGATCAATATATAGCACACGTCTAGCACCCAGAAGGCTCCCTTTTGCCACCTCCTAGTCAACATCCCCCAGCCAGCAACCAATTTTCTGACTTCTACCATCATAAGATCATTTTGCTGTTCTAGAACTTCATACACATGAAGTCATACAGTATATATCCTTTTGTATCTGGCCTCTTTTGGTAAACATTATATCTTTGTGATTCATCCATGTTGTTGAGTGTAGCAGTAGTAGTTCCTTCTTTATTATTGCTTCATAAAATTCCATTGTTTGAATAGAACACAATTTAGTTTCCATTTCTACTGTTGGTATATTTGGGAGTCGCTTCTAGTTTCAGATTTTCTTGCCTTATGCTGCTGTAAAAACATTCTTGCAGGTGTCTTTTGGGGGGCATCTGCACTCATTTCTGTTCTTTATATTCCCAGGAGGGGAATTGCTGGGTCATGGGTCTATGTATGGTTCCTTTAAACAGTTTTCTTTTTTTTTTTTTTGCGAGGAAGATCAGCCCTGAGCTAACATCCCATGCCAATCCTCCTCTTTTTTAGCTGAGGAAGATTGGCCCTGAGCTAACATCTGTGCCCATCTTCCTCTACTTTATATGGGATGCCACCACAGCATGGCTTGACAAGCAGGGCATTGGTGCCTGCCCGGGATCTGAACCCGAGAACCCCAGGCTGCAGAAGCAGAGCGCATGCACTTAACTGCTTGCACCACCAGGCCGGCCCCTAAATAGTTTTCTGATGTGGTTTTTACCAGTGCACACTTCCACAGTAATGTAACAGAGTTCCAGTTGCTCCACATCCTCATCAACACTTGGTACTGTCAGTCCTTTCATTGTTTTGCCTTTGTGGTGGAGGTGTAGTGTTATCTCATTATGGGTTTGGTTTTAATTAAAAATAAATTCCCCTGTTTTTTCATAATCAAATTCCATATTCATTATAGAAAAACTAAAAAAATACAGATAACCAAATAAATAAAGGAACCCTCATAATCCTACCATTGAGAATTACCAAAGATACTGCAAGGCATTTTCTCTGTTTATTATGTGTACGTTGTATGCCTATAGAGATGACATATTTAATAACACTTTTTTATCCAAATGAGATAAGAAGTGTTGTTTTGTAACTTAATATTATGATGTTAATGTATGTATCTTCATGTCAAATATTTATCAACAAAAATTTATCTACAAAAAAATTGTCATTTTAAAGGTTGAATGAGATTCTATTTTATAGATTTACAATAATTTTTGCAAACCTTCTTGTTTTTGACATTTTAGTTTCTTTCCAGATTTTTGTTATAACAGTTTTTGAATGGCCACACCTAACTAATCTTTGTGCACATCCTTAACTATTTCCTTAGAAAAAATTCCTAAAAGTGAAATTGTCAAAATGTTTGAATATCTTTAATGCTTTTACTAGTGATTGCTCCCCTAAAGAATGTGAAAATCCTGCATTTGTAAAATTGCAAAATCATGCCAATTTTCCTTCCTTAACAAACCCAAAGAGAGAATATTGTCCTCTTTGTAAGGTTTTTAATTGCACATTCAATTTTCTTTAATAGGACTGGGACTATTCAGATGCTCTCTATCTTCCTGTGTCAGTTCTGTGAGTAGTGTTCTTCATGATGTTTGTTTCATCTAAATTGCCAAATGCATTTTTGGAGCCAGACTGCCTGCATTAAACCTTAGTCAGGGTACTTATGTCATCTTTGCCAGTTTGCTCATCTCTAAAAAGGAAAAAAAATAATATTATTTATCTCTTAGTTTGTAAGTTATATAAATTAATTCTTTAAAAACATATAGAGTCTACCATAGAGTAGATGTTTAATAAATTTTATTTGTTGCCTCTATCATAATCCTCCTCTTCTTCCACATTAATTGTCTTGCCAGTTCTTTAAAGCTCACATCAATTCTTTGTCATCTCATTCTATGGTGTTCTAGTTTCCTCGGATCACTCCTGTCTGAGAAATTTTTCAGCACTCTTTGGCATAATATTTAGCGTTTGATTATATACAGTTCTGTGTTAATTTTTTATTTGTATAGCCAATGTCTCACACACAAAACTGCAAAATTTCCAATGGTGGACTGTCTCTCATGTTCTTTTTCCATCAGAGTAAAGGTCAAAATTAGGAATACAATCAATCAGTCAGAACCCGATCACTACCACCACAAGCCTGCACACTCCTCTCCATCCCTTACCCTGCACCCAAACGAGGAACCCTCCCCATGGCCATTTGGTGGGATGTTTCTGCCACTTTCTGAGTGGATTACATTCAAGGATGTAGCCATAGAATTCTCTCAGGAGGAGTAGGAATGCTTGGACTGTGCTCCAAAAGATTCATTAGGAATGTGATGTTGGAGAATGGGGGAATCTGGTCATTGGGGTTGGGACAAACTCTCTCCAGAACTCAGAATCTGTCTTTGCACCCTGCATTATAGATCTCTTGGAAACATTTTCTGTCCCTGAATGATCGTCTGCATTCTGTTCTTAAAGTTGGTTTGTGGATTTTGAAATGACCATCTTGACAATGCTCTGTCTGGACCTTCACCTTCCCCTGTCTACAGATGGTATTTATACCTCACCCTAGAGCAACGGTGGCTCTTTAGCCTAGTATGCCATAAACGTCATGGCCAACACAGTAAGTATTCCAAATTGAAGGCCCCATCCTGTACTTTTGAACCAATAGCACTTGGAAGCAGGACCCAATGTTTTTCTGTGTCTCTATGTCTGTGTCTTTGTCTATACCTAGATATAGATATCCTCTTGGTTCTGTTTCTCTGGAGAACCCTGACTAATAAATATCCCTACCCTCGGAACTCCATGTCACTGATAGCCTATAATTTATTTTATTTTTTATAATTTTTTAATTCCCCATAGTACTTATCACCTTATAACCTACATATAATTAACTTACTCCTCATTATTGTCTGTTGTCTGTCTCCCTACCTGAGAGTGTGAGCTCCCTGAAAGCAGAACTCCTGGTGTGTTCTTTCCCTTCGATCTCACTGAAACCAGGAAAGGCTGCTGGCTCTCAGTGAACGTTCGATAGATACAAGCAGTGAATACATTTCACATCACAGCCCTCCTGCTGATCTGCCTCACTCTGGAAGCTCTTTCTAAATCTCCAATCTACCTCTAGCCTCAAATTTGTTATTATTCACGTTTGAAGAAATGTAAAGAAAGCCTGGTTTGGACTGACGCATCTCTCACCCCAATCCCATCTGAGCCACGTGCTCGGCTTCCTTCTCACTGATTAGATTTCAATTCCTCGGCTCACCTGCCCTGAGCTCTTATTTTCCTGTTTGTGTCACAGGTAAGCTCTCCTCAGCTATTTCTGCCACTCCTGTTGGATAAATTTGTTATTCACTTTTACCAAGTTTCAGTAATTAGACATTTCACAACTGTTTTCCAGGGATAATCGCCAGTCCCCGTGCAGATGCTGTCAGTGCACCCATGGGTGATATGATAATCACTTCCCAGCAATGAGCTGAGATCATGGAACCCAAACCTTTATCTCAGGCTCAGATGCCCACTCTCCACACCTGTGTGGATGGCGCCTCTCAACTCACAGTCCTGACAGCAAATGCCCATCAGGTAACCAGCCCTTCTTTCAGATAAATTTAAGATTCTTAGATGGGAAGAATATATGTCATAAACTCCAGCAAGACGTCTTAGGTGGAAAAACAGTTCTGCTTGCTGAGGTTGGAACACAAATGCAGGTAGATAGGAGAAGGGGGAACGTTTTCTGAGGGACCCAGAGACATAGCATCACCCACATTTACCTGCCTGATGTCTTGACTCCATCCTTTGTCACAGCTCTGTCTGAGATACCCTTATCCCCGATAAAAGTACTGAGCTCACACCCTTCACTTAACAGATTCCCTCTTCATGTGTAAGCAGGGCCATGAGACGTATTTGGCATCCTATCTGTAGCCCTCTTGGTGTTGAAGTGGCGACTGCTGGCATATGCTTTCAATTTTTCTGGACTCTAGGAGCAGGTTGTATTATCAAGACTGGAATATTATGCCTCCAGAATTTTCTATAATCGGTGACAGAGGTTAAAACTCTCCTTACCTCCTCCCACTGCCACCTGTAGAGAAATGAAAGACTCAGTTTAGAAAAACGTGCTGCAAGATTGTGGGTCTTAGTGGGCAGGATTCGACAGACCCATTATCAGGCTTGAGATATAAAACTTACACTGATATGAAATAGTTTTAAAGTGCTTGGAAATCCTAATTCTCTTGTTAATGTGGCTCTCTGGTCTAGGGTCCATCTCCCATAATTTGATTTTTATTTGAGATCATTCACCCACCTGCCCAGCAACTAATAAGATGACCAGACACGCTGCTTGTGGGCATATTTATACCCCGGTCTCTGAGATTTACTTTACTTAATTTAGACCCTAAATGTTTCTCCATGAAGCCACTGTGCTAAATTCCTTCCCTAGTGAGTCTGATTCCTAAAGGGCAGGCGTGATGGATGTCTGTGCCAGGATTGGTTTCACAGGCTCCCGTGCTGGCCCCACGCTTCACACAAACTTAATTCCCACGATGAGTCAATTGACCAACCAGTTTGCTCTTTGCCTTTATTTCAAGAGTTTGGTTTCAACTGATTTCTCGTGCTCATTCTTTCTTCTTTCTCTTATTTTGCTTTATTCATTAAATGCTGCTATGAAATAATTTTATTTTTCAAAGGATTTTCTATTAGTCCTTTAATTTTATTTGGTGTTAGAAAAATGATAATTTTCACACTTGAGTATAAAGTTAAAAAGAACGTTCTAGTCTGACTCATTATTGTATTCTCCCCCCCCCCACATACACCTATAGCACAGGGAGTAAGCATGGGTGTCCACTGCTGTGGGTGATACCAGAACTATTGGATTTATTTACAAATGGACGGAAAAACCCTTCCTAACCCAGCTCAACTTGACTGTGTGGCCGAGGTAGTCCATTCTCTCTATTCCTTCTTGGAAACGTGCTGACTGACGGCCACAGAAGGTGGTTTGCCTGACTTTTGCTCTGCCTGTCCCCAGCATGCTGTTCCCTGGTGACTTGTGTGATGACCAGGATCATCATAGAATCAATATTTACATTAATTGGTTGCTTTCTTCCTCAAAACTTTAATGCCACTTGTACACTTCATTTTAATTGCAGAATTTATTTAGCATAATTAAAGCAACTGAAAATAGGCATCAAAATTTGTTTCAAGAATAATTTTAGGGCCGGCTCTGTGGCTTAGCGGTTAAGTGCACGCGCTCTGATGCTGGCGGCCCGGGTTCGGATCCCGGGCGCGCCCCGAGGCACCACTTCTCCGTACAACGCGAGGCCGAGTCCCACGTACAGCAACTAGAAGGATGTGAACCTATGACATACAACTATCTACTGTGGCTTTGGGGGGAAAAAAATGAATAAATAAAATCTTTAAAAAAAAAAAAAAAAAAGAATAATTTTAATGTCCTGAAAAACTTCAGAAGTTTGAGTGCTGTGAACTAAATGTGTGTGATAAAAACTGATAAGAGAGGGAACAATATTATGTAAATCTATCAGTATCCTGCACTTAGAATGGTTTGCAAAATTTTAAAAAATTTTCATGCACGTTTACAAAAAACAAATGGTTAGTAATATTCAATTCATTGTGGTTTAAAACAGACATAAAAGATAAAGCAAATTCCCAATCAGCAGATTTACAGTGAATTTGGAGGCTTTGAAACAATAATAAAATTTTGGCAAGTGAATATGAATATATGTTATTTGGGAAGAATTAAATTAAATTTTCTTGATCAGGGCTGGCCCCATGGCTTAGCGGTTAAGTGCTCGAGCTCTGCTACTGGCGGCCAGGGTTTGGATCCCGGGTGCACACCGACGCACCGCTTCTCCGGCCATGCTGAGGCTGCGTCCCACATACAGCAACTAGAAGGATGTGCAGCTATGACATACAACTATCTACTGGGGCTTTGAGGGAAAAAATAAATAAATAAAATTAAAAAAAAAAAAAACAGCGACTAGAAGGATGTGCAGCTATGACATACAACTATCTACTGGGGCTTTGGGGTGGGGGGAAAGGAGGAAGATTGGCAATAGATGCTGGCCCAGAGCTGGTCTTCCTCAACAAAAAGAGGAGGATTAGCATGGATGTTAGCTCAGGGCTGATCTGCCTCACAAAAAAAAAAAAAAAAAAAAATTTCTTGATTATATTTTTAAAAAATATAGAACTTTCTGCTTCTTTTCTTCCAAGAATTGTCTGGTAATATATTTGCCAGCCTTTTTTATTTTTGGACTCTTATCAAACTAATTTATATGACTACTAAAATTATTTTATAGTCTAATTTTTTTGCTTAAAATGTTTTCACTGGGTGACTTTTTCAATCATTTTAATGCTACTGTAATTGTCTTATATATAACCTCACATCTTTCACAAATATTTATAGAATCTGTTTGGAGCTGTGCTTACTAATCATCTGCAAAACTCAGGGTTGAATGTTCTGTTGTTTTGTGTGTGTGTGTGTGAGAAAAATCAGTCCTGAGCTAACACCCAATGCCAATCCTCTTCTTTTTGCTGAGGAAGACTGGCCCTTGGCTAATATCCGTGCCCATCTTCCTCTACTTTATATGGGACGCTGCCACAGCATCGCTTGACAAGTGGTGCGTTGGTGCACACCCGGGATCCGAGCCTGTGAACCCCAGGCCGCTGCAGCGGAGCGTGTGCACTTAACCGCTGTGCCACTGAGCCAGCCCCTGAATGTTCTTTTATTACGATCTAGAGGTCTGTCCTTGGTTTTGCTTAAATTCTGTACGTATCTGTACCACTCTGTGTGTGACAAAGAAATTTAGGTATGTTTTTAATCTTTTAAACTTCTTAATAATTCTAATACTTTAATGCTATCTTATTCATAACATAATTTTCTATGACTTTTAATATCTTTAAGATTGACCTTAATGATATAAGATTTTAAATGTACTTATATAAATAATACAAAATGACATTTTTCTAGATTCTCTCTTGGGAACGGTCTTACTTGGCCTTTTCCTAGGCCAGCAATCATCTGTAGCTCATGTGTGTTTTCTATTGCGTGACATGTTTAAAGTATTACTTTTCTTTTTAATTCTATTCTTTGTAATAAGCAAGAGATTTTAAAAACAGAATTTGCTGTGAATTACCTTCTAAATTATGTGTGCTCCCTTTTTTTGGAATTATAAGATTTAGTCATGCTATATAGTAACATGAATTATCTCTTTCTTATTTAGAATTTGTTTTGTGATTTTAATAAGGTTTTAGTTTTCTTCTCAAATTTCTTCTGCCACTTTAGTGTCATTTTGCATAACTTAGATTATCTTCATAGTAGGATGATATCTTTTAAATTTTCAAGTAAAATGTTCCCTATGTACAGGAAATCTGTTGGTTCTGCTTGTTGTCTTGCATGTGTGTGTTCTGAACTCTTGTTATTTATTCTGGTAGCATTCATTTAATTCTACAGTTTCTCAAGTGTGCAGTCATTTCAGCTCTCAATTTTGAAAATTAAATCTTCTTATTTCTCATCATTACATCTAATAATTATTTTTTATTTTTGAGTTAACTGTGTAGAAACGTATTTCAGGAAATATTTTGGCCCTCAGCGTTGTAGCCCAGCTCCAGATCGACTCAGCAATCATCCAAGAATCCCCAGTTACTTCATTTTAACAGCTTTATTGACAACTAATGTATATTAATTGAGGAAGATTTTTTAGAGTCCACCATCCAAGTACTAGAATGTTTATTCCTGTGGCTTTTTGTGTTTTTTTAAGTATAGTCTCACAATTCATTGATATAGTTCCCACTAGTGATGGGGTTTATACCCTCTTTAATATGGGTGGGCTTGTGACTCTTTCAGCCAGTAGACACGGGGAAGTGAAGCCACATGACTTCTGAAGGTAGGTCATTTAAGACCCTGAAGCTTCCATCTGGTTCTCTCGGAGCATCACTCTCTGAAGGCCCCTCTCAAGGAAGTCGTTCTGAGGGAAGTCAATCACCAGGCAAACGCTCTGAATACTGGGGGGCTGCCACGTTGGGAAGGCTGCACAAGGGCAGGTTCTGGGGATCTAATGTATCATAGATGACTGTAGTTACTAGAGTTCACAGTACTGCATTATATACCTGAAAGTTGCTAAGAGAGTAAATCTTAAATGTTCTCACCACACACACGAAAGTAATTATGTGAGGAGATGAGCGTGTGAACTAACCTTATTGTGGTCATCATTTTGCAATATATGTGTGTATCAAATCATCGTGTTATACACCTTAAACTTACACAATGTTATATGCCAATTACATCTCAATAAAACTGGAAAAAAAGAGAAAGGATCTTGTACTCTGTAAATATTTATAGGGTGCTAACTTAATGCTCAATTACATTCATTTTTTTCTTCATTCTGTTTCTGATTTTTATGGAGCTTTTCCTTCAATTTTCAATTTCAAATCATTTTGTTTTATAATTATGTAAAATATTTAAAATATATAAAACAAGTTTGATTCAGAAAAGTCTTCCTTACATCTCTACTCTATGTCTTTCATCTATCTACTCTGTATAACCAATTATATATATTTTTTTGATTCACTTCATTAAAAATATTTTGGCATATTTACACACTGTTTTTTACCTTAATTTTTCTCATTTAATGATATGTTCTAGAGAATACAGACATATTTCTCCTTCCTTTTTACAGTTGCAGAGTATAATTTATTGTATAGATGGTCATATCTGAGTCATTTCTGTGTTTTTTTGTACTATTATAAATTTTGCTTTCAGTAAGTAGCCAGTGCATGAAGAACACATTTTTTAATGTCGATTTAAAGTAGGAAAATTTATTTTATGTTATCATTGAATTTGCTGAGGTAAACAAAAGTAACACATAACTTTAGTTTGTTTCTGAATTCCATTGACTATAATTAAAATCAATGTCTCCTAGATACTGATGTGATGGGCTCTGCCAACTTGGAAATGGGGATGATCTTCCTCACTCAGACAGGAGTCGGAATCCTGGGAAACTCCTTCCTCTTTTGCTTCACTTGGCTCGCTGAACACAAGTTGAGACTCACAGACCTGATTATCAACCAGCTGGTCTTAGCTAACAACTTGGTTCTTTTCTCTAAAGGGATCCTTCAGACAGTGGCGGCTTTTGGGTTGAAATTTTTTCTCCATGATGCTGGGTGTAAATTTGTCTTCTATTTACACAGAGTGGGCAGGGGGGTTTCCCTCAGCACAACCTCCCTCCTCAGTAGTTTCCAAGCCATTAAGCTTAACTCCAGTTTCTCTAGGTGGATGGAGCCCAGAATTCGATCCCCAAAGTGCATTGGCTTCTGCTGTTTTCTCTGCTGGATTCTGCATCTCTTAGCAAATACCTACATTCCTATGAGAGTGACTGGACAAGTGAGGAGGAAAAACATAAGTTTGAAAAGATTTGGATACTGCTCTCTGACCATACAGGACAGTTCAATTGTTTCAGTATTTACAATCACATATGTTTTCGTTGATATGATATTTTTGGGTCTCAAGGTCTGGGCAAGTGGCTCCATGGTCCTTGTCCTGCACAGGCACAAGCAGCAAGTCCACCACATTCACAGCCACAGCCTTTCCCCCAGACCCTCCCACGAGGCCAGAGCCACACACGCCATCCTGGTCCTGGTGAGCGCCTTTGTCTCCTTTTACTCAGTCTCCTCCATTTTGACTCTTTGTTTTACTTTAATTGTGAATCCAAGTCAGTGGCTGATGGACACCTCTGTGCTCATGGCTGCATGTTTCCCAGCCTTCAGCCCCTTCGTGCTCATCAGCAGCGACACTCGTGTCTCTCGGTTTAGCCTCACCTGCTGGACAAAGAAAACATTTTTTTCTAACCTAGTTAAACAACTTCAAGTCTTCTGAACTTGGCAGAGAATCAGTTATTATTTTCATCATTTGTTAATATGTAGGTGACTCTTCAGTGCCATGTATGGTAGGAATTTTAATCCTATGTGAACAAGAACAGTCATGTCTCTGCCATCTCAAAACTGAGAGTGCAGTGGAAAATTATTTACATAATCCTACAAAGAATTATTTATCTTGTGCTATGTTTTTAAGCATAAAAGTTCAGACTTTTCAGATGAAATAATGAGGAGAAATTGCTAAATTTATGGATTCAAGGGAAGAGTCATTATTATTAGGTTCTTAGGCAGGTTATTGATATATTTTTATTTCTATTTCAAAGACAGCTGGCTTAAGCTCTGTCTGGCAGAGGGGAATCAAGTGGAATGACCTTGTGTTGGAAATAATGTGCAGCCGACAGGGAATGGACAGAAACCCAGTGTTTTTAGCTCAGAGAGCCATGGGCGAGGGACAGGAAATGAACGAGGAAGGGTGCCAGCCTGCTCTAACAGAGGGCACTGTACTTGCTGAATTTTGTCCCAGGATGATTGGCTAACGAAGGGGTTCATTCATTAGCTTTGCTGATTATAACTATTTCAGCAAATATTCAATTCATATAGATTGACGTAATTCTATTAAACTTGCATATTACTACTTTCTAATTTTAAATATTTTAGTACGATAATCTTCAAAGAGAATTCTTTTCCAATTTTTAATTTTCAGCTTTTGTCAAATACATTTAAAAACATGATAAAAAGTCATATATTTTATTTTTTATTTTCTTTGTGTGTTGTCTCAGCTAAAGTCACGAGTTCTAAGGAGCTTCATTTCCTTTTTTTTTTTTTAGTTTCAAAGTTTACGGGCATAGTATGAGTTCTTTCTTTTCAATTATCTGATGATTTCATCTAGTCAATTACAGCTTATCATGATCTTCATAAAGGATTTCAATTTTTCTTAAAGACCTAGGGAATTTATGTCAGCACTTGTGGATTTATGTAAGCAAGATGTGGATAATGCCTGGAGCTGAACTGCGTTTCTGCAACTGTACCAGCTTGTGTTTAGTTGTGCACCATCATTACGAGGCGTGAATGGTCACGGAGGTCCACAGCCCTACCATTTTGTGATGGATCTGTCCCATTTCTACATCGACTCACGTGTTCTGTAAATAATGCTGCACTTCTATTTGTGCAAAATCTGTGAAGTGGGCTTATGCTTCCTGTTACCTCAATTCTCAGAGACTTTCCAGTTGGAAAAATGGAGTGCATCTTCCTTCCCCGTGGTTTCAGATGAATTCCAACGAACACACCAAGGTCCTAACACTTGCTCACAGCAGTCCTAATACAATTTTATATCACAGTTTGTACCTGAATAATTAGCAACAAGCATTCAGTGAAGAAATATGGGGCAGGAACAGTGGGTAAGTTCACACAATCTGCTTTGGCGGCCCAGGATTCGCAGGTTTGGATCCTGGGTATGGACCTACGCACTGCTCATCAAGCCATGTTGTGGCGGCGTCCCATATACAAAAAAAAAAAAAAC
Source organism: Ceratotherium simum simum (assembly GCF_057802395.1). NCBI lineage: Eukaryota > Metazoa > Chordata > Mammalia > Perissodactyla > Rhinocerotidae > Ceratotherium > Ceratotherium simum. Next base: position 664,154 of record NC_141932.1, read on the forward strand.
AGGAGGGGGAGATGGGCACAGATGTTAGCTCAGGGAGAATCTTCCTCAGCAAAAAGAGGAAGATTGGCAACAGATATTACTCAGGACCAATCTTCCTCACACACACAAAAAAAGGAAATATACCTTAGCCTAGTTAAACACATAGTTAATCTATGAAGCCATAGATAAATACATGTCCACTGATTCGACCACTTCTCTAGCAGGTCCAACCAGTTCAACGTAGCAGCAAGTTCTTGGTCACTTTGCACTCACTCCCTCTCACCCCACATGTTGCACCTCATGAATATATTTCTCTCATCTATTCATTTCTCATTTCTTCTTTCTCATTTCTTGCACCTAGAAGTAGCAGGAAAAAGACAAGACTTCCAGCATGAAGAAGATAGGACTTTTCCATTTATCGTGAACATGAATATTTGCTCGTTTATTTTTTATTAAATACACTAAATGATGCTTTAATCCAAAAAGAAGTTGGATTCCTAAAAAAATCAGATGTGGCTTCTTTTTTTGTGTGTGAGGAACATCAGCCCTGAGCTAACATCCATGCTAATCCTCTTCTTTTTGCTGAGGAAGACTGGCTCTGAGCCAACATCTATTGCCAATTCTCCTCCCTCTCTTTTTTTCCCCCCAAAGCCCAGTAGACAGCTGTATGTCATAGTTGCACATCCTTCTAGTCGCTGTATGTGGGACGCGGCCCCAGCATGGTCGGAGAAGCGGTGCGTCGCTGAGCACCCGGGATCCAAACCTGGGCCGCCAGCAGTGGAGCGCGCTCACCCAACCGCTAAGCCACGGGGCCGGCCCCAAGACGTGGCTTCTTTTTCATGGGAAATCCATGATTTCTGTCAGCCCAGGCCTTGAAACAAGCATTTCTAGGATGTCATATCCCCGCAGAAAGAGGATGCTGTGAGAAAAAAAGAGACCAGTGTTAGTTCACTGAAGAAGGCAGATGGGGCGTGGAGCATGAGTACTTTGCACAGATCTTTTTCAGGGCTGGTACTGAATAACCACCCAGGCCACATGCAGTCCTTCATCTCATAGATGCCCCTCCTGAGAGCTGATGCAGACGAGACTCTCAGGAGCAATTTCCTTCTCTTTGGTCTTGTCATTAACACTCAGGAAAGAAAACACTATGCAGTAAATGGACTTACCTACTTCAAAAATTTGGAAGCAGACAAATATTTTCCTAGCTATTACTTTATTTATAGCTTATGGTCCTACACTGTGTAGATTTATGTGAGCCAAAACTTAAGCATTGAAATTTTTCCTGCCTCTAGTCTCAATAAAAGCACTCTTCATACGTGTACAGACTACACGTGAAAATTCTTGGTCTCTTAACATGTCATCTGCCATAGGAAGACCCTTCCCCTGACTCCCACTGCCAGGCTGCCCCACGTGGGGACCACTCCTCATCCTGCCTTTCCCTCTCGGATGTGAAGTGGATCAGACTATGACGCCCCAAAATATGCCACTTTGGCATAAGAATTATTTTGTGCTGAAAGCACTCGATTTCCTGAAATCCTTTATCTGCCTGAAAGCAGAGCCTCTGGAAAGAACTCAATTGTCATTAATGCCCTCCCCAGAAGCAACTCCAATCTTCTCAGAGAGGAGAAGTCGGCAGCACACCCAGATAGACGTTGTGACAAACTATCCTGTCTCCCATCTATTCAACTAAGGGCCCATTTATCTTACCAAAAACTCATTTGCTTTTCCGTAAATGATCTTTCTCCCCCTCCCTTTCCCCCAATAAATTAGGTGCAAAGATCCCAAGTTCTAACCACCCCTTTGAGTTACTCATCTCCGGGTACTGCCACGTGTATGCGTATGCCTGATGCACATGCTAATCAACTCTCAATTGTTTTTCTCTGGTTAATCTGTCTTTTGTCATCCAATTTACAGGGCCTCAGCTGGATAAGCTAAGATGGTAGAAGAAAAAGATTTTTTTCCTTCCCTACGAATATAATATTAGCTTTGACTTACTATGCTGGCCGGGGATTCAATTTGGTCTTTCCCACTACAATAGGTTTTACTCTACAGGTTAAGGAATCGATGTGAGATTTCTGACAACTGTTTAATGAGTCCATTCCATTTATACATTTGGCAACTAGAGAAATGACCATTAGGTGGGTTGGTCCTGAGGGAGGTGGACTGGAGCCAGCCAAGCGTGGATTTCTTAGCTGACCCCCATGTGCCTCTGACAGGAGGGATGACGGCATGTTAGGTCTCTGGGTATCAGCAGTGATTAGGGCTCTATATTCGACAACTCTCCAAAGGCATGAGCTTTATTCTTTCCCTGGTACCCAAATCAATGTCTGTAGGTCCCTTTCAGGGAGGGCTGGGAGAAGCTCAACTGTGCATACTTGCTATTGTCCTGCACACTCATTCCTCCTGATGACCTGACACCTCCTTCAATCAATAAGTTCTAGGTACATATGGGGGCTAGGTCTGGGAACTGGCCAGGGCATCAACTCTCAGTTGCTCAGGAGAAGCTCATATATGGGCTAAACAGTACATTCGATGTGGCAGTTCAGAAATCCAACCAGTGAGTCAATAATTTGTCTTTAGACTTCGGGTGGTAAAAAGCTGTAGGAGAATGGAGACAACCAGTGTGGAGCTCTTCCCTGCAAATGTTGGAGGTTGAAGCAAAGGTGAAAGAGGCACATTCCAGGGAGAAAGTGAGTGTCTAAGTTGGAAATTCGAGTCCATTACACTTTAAGACAATGACGGAGAAGACATTGAAAGGAAGACATATGTGGACCAAGATTTTTCAAGGGTGGTTTGATGAAGGATGCAGGTAGGAGATCCCAGAGGGAAGGAAGGGGTGACATCAGAATGGCCTGGGTTATTTAATGTACCTGAATATATCACTCCGCCACCCCCACTTTCAGAAAGCTAAATCAATACACATCAATCAATGACCATCAATATATGGACCATTAACACGGCTGAACATCTTGTATAGATGTATTTCATCCAATAACAAAAATACTAAGCTGTTTCCACTCTCCTCATAAAGTTGATACTTAATATTGTTACATGAGAAATATATAGCATAGTCTTGATCATGTAAGCCCCCTTACTCCATATAACTGTCTCCGAATCCTTGTGCAGTTCCGCTACATAAAGAGAAAGTACGTAGTGGTTTACAAGAGAAATGGGCTTGAGAGAGTGCAGATGGGTAGCATAGGTAACTCTACTAAATATATCTTGGTGAAGTGGGGCAGTGTGATTTTGTCCCCTGAGTAGTAAGTAAATGCTGGGTCAGATTTGGGGCTTGGTGATATAAAGCTGTTGGCATCCACTGTAGAAAGACAAGCACAAAGGAGAGAGAGATTAAAAGCAAATAAAAAGGCTGCTTGAGGTTTTTCTTTTTTCTTTTTTTTTTGCTGAGGAAGATTTGCCCTGAGTTAACATCTGTGCCACTCTTCCTCTATTTCATATGTGGGTCCACTGACAAGTGGTGTAGGTCCGTGCCGGGGAACTGGCCCCAGCCGCCAAAGCAGAGCACACCGAACTTAACCACTAGGCCACAGGGCCAGCCCCAAGCCTGTGGGTTTTTGGTAAAGGTTCGTCACAGTGACGATCAACCAGTTATGGGGCAGCAAGCATCAGCATTGATTTCAGGCGTTCCCACATGGGCCAGATCTGCCACCCACCCCCACCCCCCACCCCTGAGAAAAACAAACCACTGCTGAGGCAGTGTGCTGTGATTGATGGAGAGTGTATTATTTATTTATAGGAAACAGAAGAAGTTACCCACTATGAGCCTAAAATCTTGCTAAGGAACTAACCCTCCCTCAAGCAAAAGATGAGCATATGTACAGCTCAGTCCTCTGATCCTTTTAGCGATATTTGTGTGACATACCCTTCCTACTAGAAATGAAGTTTCAACCAAGAACAAGACGTGCTCCCACCCAAAGGGAGATGGCAGACATTGGCCCACTCTCTATTCCTGTACATTTTTCCTTTGGTTGCAAATAACAGAAAATAATTCTTTATAATTTTAGCGAAGTAAAATTTAATAGCAGGATACCAAAATGCTCACAGAACCCATGAGAAGTATGACAGACCGAGGCTTGGAAATGGGCGAACTCTGGGGCACGTGAGGGACCCAGCTGCAGGAAGAGAGAACGATGACTCTGCAAGTTTTTTGTCTTCTTGAATTGAAATTTCTGGGAGTGAGACTCCAAGGGAACCAATGTAAGTCCTGTTCTCTACACTTGTTTAGGGGAGGGAGTGGCATTTGTAATGACAGGCCTCTGGGCTACGTCTAGTAGGTGTAGACCCTGCATACCTAGAGAGGAAACCAATGTGACTTCAGTGCCAGAGAGAATGGAGCCCCAGAAAGAGAGAAAAACTTTAATACCAGTTTCCCTGGTAGGAGTCAAGCACGGAGTCACTCCCCACTTGGCAGAAATGCAGGTGAAAAGGAAAAGAACCCTCTGAGGGGATGAGAGTGGTGTCAACTTAAAAAGCAAATTCACCTGTTATTTTATCTCAAAATGAGTTTATTCCAGAATAGCCAAAAGAATTGTAATTCAGGATGTACACGCTATGACAAACCATAGGCAATCCAGAAAACAAAGGAAGGGAGCTGCTTTTTAGAGAAAAACGGTGATTAGGGAGGGGCTGTTCTAAAGGAAAGTCCATTGGGGGAAAGTAACAGTTCAGGGTGGCAGGGACTTCTCATTGGCTGAGCTGTGGCGTTTCTGATTGGCTGGGCTGTTGCTGGGTGGGGAGAGAAGTCTTCCTTCAGTAGTAAAGTACTCTTACTTCCTGTCAGAGATGCAAGGGCAGGTCTCTTCCTGTTTGGTGTAATTGATGATGTGTGATAGGGTGTGTGAGCTTCCCCACAGGCCTTCCTGATTCTGATTTAGCTAAGGTTCCTTTTATTAATTTCTGCAGTGGTGACCTGAGCAGGTATACAGAGCTGAACCACCAGAAGCGATGATTGTAGCCCTGAGGATGTTCCTCCCAGATGCAGAGGTCTGGTTGTCCTGGAAAATGCTGTCAGCCACCTCAAGGAATACAACATCAGTTTCCTGGAGATGTCATGGTCATCCAAGCTCCTAAGACTTTGCGTACAACGCATAGCTCCTGCCTGGAAGGATCTCAATATCACCTTTGCCTGTCAAATCCCGTTTAGGTTTTAAAGTCTTTGTCACATATGCCTTCCTTGGTTCTACCTGATCATTGTCTCTTGGCTATCTTCATTAGATAGTCAGGCTTCTTTCTGGGTCATGAATATTTGCACGTGTGAGTTTCATTTGACCAAGATATTTATATCAGGGAGAAGAACACAACATCTTGTAGAGTAACGAATACGTGTCACAGCAAGGTGTGCGTGCGTGTGTGTATGTGTTACACGCGCACGGAAGATTATATTTTTCTGACTCAGCCAAGATTGGAAGCTGTAGGGCTGGTAAAAATGTAGAGATTACTCCTCTTCCAATTTCATCCTCAGACTACTCCCTAAGCATATTGCTTCTCTGAGTGTTTCCAATTTAGACCTGCAACTTCTGACTCTGCGTTGAATCAGACAGCCCTAGGAAGCAGATTTAGAAAACCCACACAGTGCCAAATTTTGAAATCTTTGTTATGAGAATCCACTCTCAGCAGATTTCTGAATTTCTATTTGACCCTTCAGAGTTGGAAGCTCTCCCTCCTGCTTGGACTGTGATACTTCTGATATTAAACTAGAATTGTGCTGGGGAAAACATTATACATGGAATTTCCTGCCATTCCAGAAAATCCTCTCCACAAATGTAGAAAAGAAGGAATACAATTTTATTATTGAATAAGCATTAAACCAGTTTAATGCAACATCACTAGCAATCCACTAATGAGATTGGAAAAACAGAAAGAAATTTCATCTGTTTATATAGAGAAGCAGATACAATCCCTTAGTTCTCAAGATAAACGATAACTTGTCCACATGTAAGAGGATTTGACAGCACTATTTGCCATACGTCTTTCAGAGTTCATCCTAAATTCACTTGGTAATTGGAGTGGCCATCTGTGTTAGTTAATTGCGGTTAGCTGAAGGAAAAATACAACTTCTCTGACGAGCAGTAGTTACAGCTTGCCACCAGGTGCCTAGGCTCACACCTGTGGGGACAGGGAGGTAGAGGGGCACCAGGTTCCTTGAGGTTCACTTTTCAAGGAGATGGCCCTGGGACCTTAAGAAAAACATCCTTGGGTTGTGACACTGGCAAGATGCTTATTTAGCTTTTTAAAAAGATTTACATACATATCAAAAGGACAAAGGAAGGATTTACAAATACCACACGTTTTCTTAGGAAAATGCTCTAAGAAAAGGAAAGCAGGAAAAAAATCTCTTTCTCTTCAGGCAATAGGGAAAATTTACTCTTATTTTTATTTACCCTTACAGCTGCCAGATTTAGCAAATAGAAATACAGAATGGCCAGTTCAATTTGAATTTCAGATAAGCAACAAATAGTTGTTTTTAGCATAAGTATGTCCTAAACATCTCTAAAAAAGGACTAAAAAAATCATTCGTTGTTTATCTGAAATTCAGATTGAACTGGCCATCTTGTATTCTATCTGGCAACTCTGTCATACTGTTTTTTTGATTAATATATTGGTGTCCTTCTTCTTTTTTTTATCCTTGATGCTCATTTATGAAAAGGAAATAAGAATCTAGAACTTCCCCAAAATACCCAAAACACAAAATTGTCTGACATAATTTCTAGTGTAGAAAGTGTTAAGATTAACAATAAGTGGATAGCTGAATTATTATCTTAATTTGGTGATGTGTATAACTAATTAATATTTATTTATAGATTTTACCTCAATAAATTAAGTAAAATTCCTCTCTCTGTTACATTTTGTGAGATTATTAGATTTTTTGGTCGCTAAAATGTTCTAGATACATAAAAACTGACTGGAGGTATAACAATGTATTCTTATAGTGTGAAATCATGTAAATAACATAGAAATTGAATCTGGTTGAAGATATTACAACCAGTTCAGAAAAAAACTCGAGTGCCACACACTTACAGTCAGATGAGCCATCAAGGAGAGATTGCACCCGACACTTATTTAAAATGACAAGGAAGACTTTATTCAAGACTATTGCAGTAAAGGAGAGAGAGGGAACTCAACTCTGAATCCAGCAGGGGCAGCTGGGGATCTGTAGTCAATAGCCAGGGTGAGGAGAGGATGGAAATTACTAAGAGGAGCTTGGTCAGATATCAAGGGTGGGGGATTCTGGCTATAACTGGGCTCAGCAGGCCAAGGGCAACAAGGGCTCAACTAGAAGAGGAGCCTGACTAAAGTTTGGTCATTGAGGAATGCTGAAATGAATTTAGAAATGGATGCAAAACTGGTCAGGATCCCCAGGGCGATAACCGAGTGAATGCGTTCCACCAGACAAAATTTGCATTTCTATGGCCAGGCCGTATTTACATTACTCCCAATGTTCAAATTAATTTTTATCTCCATGGAAGTGTAGAAGAGCTAGTGACAGACAGACAAAGGCTGAGATCATCTGAATGGGTGGGCCAGTCAGACACCCCCTCGATTTTAAAGCCCTCCACGGTTTTTCTCACACCTGCCTTGGCTCCAGAACAGACTTGACTAGAGAAGCAGGTGGCCTCAGTCATGGTTCAGCAAATGACAGCAACAGCTCGTTGGAGCTGCTCAGATATTTAAACAGCAAAATATTCTTCTTTAGTCTTACAACAACTGAACATGTACAGGCATTCATCAGAATGATCCCCAAATGTGACATTTGGGGTAGGGGGGGATCTAGAAGGAGAAGTAAGGACAGTTTTAGTGGCATGAGGAAAATGGAAGCCAGACGTCAGGGGCTGAAAGAGCTGGCAGGTAAGGAATTTGGAAGAAAGTGAGTCTAGGAAGGCCAGAGTGGATAGTTAACTCTGCCACAAGAATGTCGGTTCAGAGGGAAGACTCCCGTTACAGAAACTTTTTGGAGGGAGACAGAACCCAATTTGTGAAAGCAGCAACACCGACAAAGGATCCTGTTTCTAGCACAAGGAATGAGGTACAGGGTCCATTAAAATAAGTACATCCCTGGTTAGAACAGGAACAAGGCTAGGAGGACCGGTTATAGGTACACAGGCCCTTCCGGTTCCCTCTGTGGGGGCCAGACTGGTCTCAGGTTCCCGAGACGGGTGAGCTCGCCTGGGGGAGTTGTGGACCAGTTGGAGGGACCAGAGGGAAGGAAACTGCATAATTTATCTTAGATCATGTATAGTTACTATACAGGGGGCTCTTCCTCAGGAAGAGGGGAAGCACTTTCAAGGATGAAATGAGAGAAACGCATAGGTCAGAGGAAAGATTCTTAGAAGAATTTCCTCATCAGTCACACAAGGGGGACAGTTTCCAAAGCTTCCTAGACATCAGAAAAGTGTAGAGAAATAAAAACACAAATACCCAGGACTCACCCAGGAGATAGCGAACCACTAGGTCTTTTAGGTTGGGTCCTGTGAATTTGTATTTTATGAATGTTCTTTAAGGGCTTTGGATGCTGTGGTAGGCAGAATTCTAGGATGGTGCTCAAGATTTCCACCTTCTGGTGTACATGCCCTATATAATTCCACTCCTCTTGCGTGTGCAGGAGCTACTAAATACAACGGATTTCACTCCTGTGATTATGTTACACCATCTGACAAAGTGATGTAATTAAAGTCCCAATCAGTCACCCTGAGTTAATTAAAAGGGAGATCATCCTGGGTGGGCCTGACCTAATCAGGTTGGCCTTTCAAAAGGACTGGGCCCATGGAGGGGGCCTCATGGATGGAAACTGAGGACAGCCTCTAATAGTTAAGAGCAATCCCTAGCTGACAGCTGGCAAGAAAACAGGTACCTGAGTCCTATAGAATTCTCCAAATTTGCAGTCAGAATTCTGCAAACAACCTGAATGAGCTGGAAGAAGACTCCAAGCTTCAGATGAAACCACGGTCTCAGCCAACACCTTGATTTCAGCAGAGTATCAATACCTTGAGCAGGGAAATCGGTTGCGCCATGTGCATAGGCTTCTGACCTGCAGAAAATGTGAGACAATAAATGGGTGTATTTGTTTACTGCTGTTTGTGATGATCAGCCACGCAGAAATAGAAAACTAACACATATTCACAGCATGGTTGAGAAACCACTGGACTAGGAGATTATTAACAGTCTATTTTCTGAAATGAGCTACCTAATATGTCAAAAATTCTATGTTAATCACTTTAACTTGAATGTAACTGTTTACTAAAACCTATTTCTAACTCAAACAAGATTATGAAATGAGGGAATAGGGTTCCCTCTCTCTACATATCTGTTAGCATCATTAACCCAAAGTGGAATTCTGATGGATTGGTACCATTCATCTGGCTGGGCTGGGTGCATGGAATGTAAGAACAAAGTCAGGAGCCAAGTCTAGGAACAGCCAGGCGTTCACAGACCTGTGGGAATGATGGGCCAAGCCAGCAGTGCCTGGGGAGATTTGCCGTCCAAAATCAAGCCTAAAGGTAGCAGTGCCCAAAGAGAGACTGACAATCCAAAACCAAGTTCGAAGAGACACAGTGGGATGGGTTTGATTGGAGGCATTCTGAGATTGCAGGCTTTAGAGAGAGTGGGAACCAAGTTCTTACATAGATCATCCCCAGGCATCGCAGGACGGGAGGAAGACAGGAGTGGGGATTGGGGTGTTGTAAGAATAAAGCAAAAAACTGGCTACAGTCCACTGCGTGGGTCTACCTGGAGGATACCAGCCTTGTCATCTACCAAACATTGAGAAAGGAGAGCTGCCCTTTGGGGTACAGTGCAAGTGGAACTAATTCCTAATCCTAGGGGGCTTCATAAGCATCTAAAGATCTTCTGGGCTGTTATCCTACTGTAATTGGTAGAGGTGAATTGAAACCTGCTTTGTGTATTGAGAGAACTACTGGATGACAAAGGACCAGTACAAGGGACAGCTTTCTTCTATGCCATCCACTTCTCAATCCCATTTCCACATTTTGCGATGATTCAATTAATCTCCTTTAAAGAAACTTATGTAGACAGCCACTTGGGTCTAGTTTTCTGAACAGTACCCCAGAGGTTGGAGGTATACTGAATTGCTTTTTTGCGAATATTGATACTCTCTCATATTACAGCAGGAACTAACATTCGGTGCCAACACTGTTTTTGAGCTTTACATGGATTCCATTATTCAGCCATTGCTATAACCCTGTGAGGTAGGTACTATTTCTTCCTCCTCTTTTACAGATGAAGAAACCGAAGCTCAGAGGGATTGAGTAATTTGATCAAACTCAACCATCTAGGAAGCCAGAGATTAGGCTGAGCCTCCAGGCATTTTGACTACAGAGCCCTGCTGCCTTCTCTGTTTGCTTCTTAGGATGTGTCACATTGAATTATAATCGATTTCTTTTTGCCTCCTCACTAATCTGTACACTCCCTGTGGGCAGGGACCTGATCTCATGCATGTCTGCACCCACAAGCTTAGCCTCACTCTCTGCCTCCCCCACCCATCCTGTTAGTCTCCCCATTGGCTGACCTGGTTCCGGGAAGGAATTCCATGCGGCAGCGTGAACTGACCTCACACTGGGGGCTCCAAGTCAGAACCCACGTGGTCTGAAGGGGGCAGAGCGTCTGGGTTCCTCAGATAAATATAGGACAGACGCTGGACTATAGCTAAATATATCCTTTCATTCATATCATAAAAGACTAACAATTTTGGTGTGATGGACAAGGTTCAAAGTTCTTTCACCTTTTTATTTTTGTTATTAATGGAATGCCCACTTCATTTATGCTTGCCTTATGCAGGTGAGTTCAAACCAGTTGGATAAACAACAGGCTTAATGAGTAGCTTCAACCTTTGTTTTTTGTTGTTTCAGGGGAAGTAAAAAGGGTAAATTACATTTCACTGCTACAAGTTTTCTTTTCAAGGCTATAAACAGTCACCAACACCCACAAATGTCACCAAACAGCCCAAACTGTCCTCTAAGGCAACTCGATTATCTCAGATACAAGGGGCTTCCTCAAGACCCAGAGGTAAGTCACTGTATTACTCAATCAGTGAAATGAGAACTGTAGTCTGGGGTCCTCTTATATGCTACACAAATGTGTCTTTTCTTGTGTATTTCTTAGTAGCATGATCTGTAAAATAATATAATTAGATAGGCATTGCTTGGTAATTAAATACTATGTTCTTCACTCTCTGTAAGCTGTGCGTTCTCTTTAGGGAGATCTCGTCTCCTTCATTTCACTTTAATTAGCACACACAAAAACTGCGACCCCATCCAGATCATATGAATGTGTCAGTATGACTTTAAGTATAATTTGGTGCACATATTTTGGTGGTAGAGCATACAAGTCCAGACACAGATGCTTTGCAAGTATAAAGTGTGCTTTATAATCATTTGTCTTCTATGCTTTGCATTTTGAGTCCTAGAGGGAACACTGTTTATCTCAAAACAGAGGAACTGACCCTGACAATCTATCAAGTCAGGCAGCACCTCTTTGTGGAGATATGTGGTGCTTATAAACAATCTCAATACTGTACAAGAGAATGCTATCTGCATGGTACAGTAGCATCTAATTTATGTTGGAGGAAAGGATATCGCTGTTGGGCCCTCCTTGGTACTGGCTCTCTGACCTTCTGATGAGAACACAGCCCCCTTCAGCTCTGCTCTGTCTCTCCCAATCCTGAACCTGGGAGGAGGTTTCCCAACTTACGTGACTGCAAAGCAGACCAGAAACAAAATGTGCTATGTTCTTAATGGTCTATATTCATGAAAAGAAACACTGAGTGCAAACAGAATGCTACATAATTTAGCAAATTAAGCCACATATTTCTACTAGGCACTGGACTAAATTTATTAACAACATCTACCACCTTAGCTATTTGGAAACTACGTGTTAGGCCCCTTCTCTAATACCCAGTTATTTCTTTATTTTCCTAAATCTATCTTAAACCTGTCTCTTCTCTCTGATCCCCTTCAATGGCCTTCTAGCTCCGAGACCTGCTATGCCCACGAAATTCCTGGGGCATAGTGGTAAGTCGAGGGATCTGGGAGGGTGGGTGGGACCCAGGGGCATTCCCAAAGCTGTTGTGGTGCATGGCTCCAGAGGGGGCCCCACGGTGGTCATGACCTTTACAGCCCCTGTGCGCAAGTTAGAAAAATGTGCCTCCTCTGGATGGTTGGGTTAGTAAATGATGACACTTGGGGCAGATGGAAAAACAACACAGATGTCTAAGCATCAGGAAGCACAGAAAATAAAAAAGCATGATTAATATATCCATCCATCCCAAACACATTATTAGTCTTCCTCAAGCTCAGCTATGAATATTTCCCTTGTCCGTTCACCCCACCACCACGAAAGCCCAGAGGTTGAGTTCTGGCCGAGGAGCCAGAAGGCCTGCGCCCCGGTCCTCGCTTTGACGCCAGCTCATTTTGTGGGCTTGCGCTGGAGGCTCGCTGAGACCGCCGCCACGCCCGAGCTTTGGGGCCCAAGTGCACGTCCTGATATGCAGCTGGAGGATGGAGCTGTTTAACCGGTCAGATCACTGGAAAACTCCAATTTTCTCCTGTCACCCTTAGCTCTCTGTTGTATAGAAAGATGCCTAACTCCTAATAAGGGAAATGCACATTGAAAATACACCATAATTCCAGTTTTCAGCTGCCATGTTCAAAGTGGGCAAAATGTTTCATAACAAACTCTATTGGCAAAGGAGTAGGGAAATCTAATCTCATCTTATTTGCAGTCTAGGAATGAGTGAGCATCTACAGAGGGCAATTAGCAATTCTTATAAATATAAAAAGAATGCATTCGCTTTTTAACCCAAAGTGTTGAAATATACCTGGGATTTTTTAAATGAGTTATGGTAAGACACACAGACACAGAAACGACTGTCATGAAGGAAGATGTTCATGCTCACAGATTCCCAGAGACAGGAGGCACAGCACACCATGCAGGGCCACAGGGGGAGGACCAGAGTTGGCAGGAGGCAGGAGGAGGAGAGGGGAGAGCATGGTGCAGAGCCTTCATTGGGGTTTTCACAGAAAGGAATGTGTGAGGCGGGGTAGGTACAGGGAGTAAGCTTAGTGTCAGAGAGTTTGAATAATTTTGGCAGGTTCTGGGTTGCAGGAGTGGTTCCTAGCTGTCCAATACCTGGCACTGGGGTGAGTTAGGGCAGAGGGAAGACTGGCTTGATGTGTGAGAGTTTGATAAGGAGGTGGTTGGGGGTGGGCTCTGGATTGGCTTACTTGTATATCAAAGGCTCGCTCACGGGGAGTCGGGAGTCTAGGAAATAGCCCTGGGAGGGGTGTCTTTCCAGGATCAAGGACCCACATGCCAGAGCATCAAGAATACAGAAAATATAGTCAATGTACCCAGCAATTCTTTTTCTAGGAAATTTTATAAAAAATATGCTTCTCCATTTCCTAGTCCACGTAATTCCCCACTCTGCTTGGTGACTTTCTCGTCTGTTTTTCTCGCTCCGCAAATACCCTGACATATCTCCCCAGCTTCGCTCTCGGGGGATGACCTTGCTTCCTCCATCACTGACAAAACACAAGCAGTTAGAAGAGAGTGTCCGCCTCCCCCTCTCTGCCTGCTGTCGCACCCTCCTCCTCTGTCTTTCCCGCTGTCCAGGAGAAGGCTGACCCCTCACCTGTGCACCACCCTCCATCCTCTCAGGCCAATTCAAGGACGCTCCAGGCAATTCTCTCTCTCTTTCCCGTACTATCACAATTTAAAGTATCCTCCCCATTCTCATATGAACATGCTGTCGATTTTCCCATCTTAAAAGGCAAAGCCCATCTCTTGATCCTTCAGCCCCCTCCAAGCCCCCATTTCTCTTCCTCCCTTTACAGCAAAGCTCCTCAAAAGAGTTTCCAAAAGTCCAATTTGTCTCCTCCCATTCTCTCTTGAGCCTGCTCCAGTCAAGCCCGCATCCCCACCGCGTGGCTAATACCGCTCCGTCTGGGTCTTCAGTGCCTTTCCCATTGCCAAATCCGAAGGCCAATTTTCTGTACTCATTGTACTGAAATCATCCATAACCCAACTTCTTCCCTGCTCCCCAATATTTCATTACGATAATCTGAAAACAGACAGGAAAGTTGAAGCAGTTGTAGAGTGAGCACCCATGTACCCCAGTCCTGAAGCCAACGACTAAGCACTTTACACTGCCAGCACTTCCACATCCAGGCTCATGTCGTGAGGTCGGGCTGACTTTCCACTGAGATGTGAACCTCAGGGCACCTTTCAGCTCCTCATCCCGTGCCAGGGAAGGGACAGCAAGTGGGGGACGGCCAAGTGTGGGACGAGGAGCAGTCATCTCAATTTGTCAGATTTTACAAGTGGCTGAGCAATGTACTTACTTTGCCAATTGCTCTTTTGTTCCATTTGTACAAACAACAACTCTCTGGTTATTTTTTTTAAGTTTCAGATTATGGAAAGGATGATACACCTGAGCCTACAAAGAACAACCATGGTTTTATAGCACATTCGATAGCCCACAATACCGACACCTGGAACGCAGGTCTGTGGAACTGCCTCCTAAACGGCCCGCTGATACCCTTGGTTACAGCACCACGCACCTGAGGGCAGCGGCGGGGCGACACTCGAGTCGTAAAACGAAGGCCACTCTCCTTTCAGCGACATAGGTGGCAGGTGCTGCGATGCTGACTCAGGGATCCCGTATCTCTACAGAGCAAAAGACAGGGCTTTGGCCAAGGACAGGAGGCAGATGTAAAGGGAGTGGGGGATTACGTGGGAATTCAAATTGTATTTGTTCGCACGGACTGTGCAATCTAGCCTCCGTGTTTTTTTAAATTAAGAATGCTATTTTTGTGATGGTATTTCTGATTTTGTCTCCCATTCCTCTTTGGAACGACCATATGATGAACAGATATATTAAGTGATACACTCAGCTAAAATGAAATTTTATGAGAACTTCTTTTCTTTCCGTTTTTAGCACTGATTCCGCATAGACCGGCTCTTGTTCAGGTCATTGTGATCGCCGGGATCGCCCTGAGCATCGCCCTGCTCTGCGGGCTCGCTATCTTCTATGTGGTGTAGTAAGTATGTGCTCAGTAACGTTCACTATCCAGAAGTGAGGCCTGATCAGTCAACTAAGTCATTATTTCCTGATGATAACGATCATGATGATCATGATAAGAATGCTGATGATAGTTCTTACAATCACTAAATTTATGACTATAAATTTCTAGACTAGTGTTTTTCAGAATGTGGACTGAACTCATGTTGGGTCATGATATAAATGAAAAAAAAAAAGAAACAGGACAGAATACGATTTAGTAGAATAGAAAATATTAGGAAGCATTACATGTATTAAAGTAAATGCTGATTTTTTAACTTTTCAGAGAGATACACAGTTGTGAGGTAAAATGTATTTCTTACTGTGGATCATGGTCAAAAATGTTTGAAAGCCATGTGTGAGACGCTGGCATCCTCCCAAAATGTGGCGTTCTAAAGTGAACTTGATACTTTAGAAGGAATCCTAACAGTGCAAAGCAGAAAAGAGTGCCCACTCTCTTTTTCACTAGAAACTTGTATTATCAATGCAGTCTGGGGTAATAGTAGCATTTGGGAAAGATTCTTCATCTTGTTTGCACAAATAAAGCTTGTGCTCCAGCTCGTATGAGTGACATGATCATTGTGAAATTAGTATTAGACACACGTGAGCCGCACTGTGACATCACGCTCCTCCACCCGGAACCGACACACTGATGCCTCCTCTAGGAGCCAGTCCAGGATCCCACTGTAGCCCGTCAGAACCAGCTGAGGAAGTACTACATTATCTGCTCTATTAGAATTAAGTATGAACACGAGGAATATATTGCCATATATGGGATATTTTTTAGGGTAGCCATTCCAGGAGCACGTTGGAGTATGTCAAATGAAGGCAAAATGAGATTAATGGTAAAATTGAAGAAATTTTGCTAATGAGAGAGTGTAACCAGCATGTTTGGTTCTGGGCAGTCTGATGTGGACATCTCCTTTGATTCAATTTATGGAACTGTAATTTTAGTTTATTTCATTAGTTTAGACAAAGATGTTAACAGATATAAAGTTTTCTAAGATGACTCACTAAAACGTACCCTCCTGGACTTTCAGTGCCCATCTGAGTTGCTGAGCTAATGTCAACTCTCACAGGTTTTACATTTGTGTTACCTCCAGGGCACTCCAGGCTATTCTAGAGCCTGAGGCAAAAGTAAAAACATATGCCCCAAAGTACATGTTTTTATGTAATTTTTCACAGTTAATTTTTTCCAGAAGTAGATTTGGAAAATACTATTGGTGAGTTTGCTTTCATTTAAACCAGGTAAGTAAAATTATAATTAATTCTGTTTCTGGTATAGGTAAAACATTTAAACTTAATATAATGCTGTGAGATTTGATATACCACTTTTTAATTTTTTAGTATATTCTCAACTTCTTTACTGTTTTGGAAAAGAATAACCATTTAAAAATACAGAAAGAGATGTGTATAGGGATGCACACTTTTCTTTTGACTCGGGCTCCCATATGGTTTGTCACAGCAGTATTGAATCCTGTCATTATTTATAATTTTGTTATTTGGTTATCATGGATTTTTTCCATTCATTTCAATTTTTTAAAATATTGACTTAAAATATTTATCATCATTACTGAGTGTTTTGGCACCCCATTAAACTTTGCACCTGAGGTGAGTACCCCACTCTTCTCATCCAAATCCTGGTCCTGTCCCAACTTCTTGATTATCTTTAACAATGCTGACGATCAGGCCAGTTCTTCCTGCTGCACAGCATGCTTCTGGAATGTTCCTCCTGTACCCTCTCCTCCATCACAGCCTCTTAGAACACAAATAAGCTAACCCTAAAATTATTTTTTATTACATGAATCAAACAGAATTAGGAAAGTAAGTATGTTAGGAAAAAGTAAAATGCTCTATGATCCATTTCCACATCAAACAGAAATCGCTGTTCGATGATCCACTTTCAGGGTTGCCTCAGGTGCAGAATTAAAGGGGGTGCCCCAAAACTCCGTAATCTAGATAAATAATATTTCAATGCCATACTTTTTAAAAATCTAAGTTAATGACCTCCCAAATCCACGATGAACAAAATATCAACATTCTAAATACAGGATCAGTAACACTGCTGGGCCAAGCCATACTGGAGACCAAGCAAAAGGAAAAATCAGCAGTAGCTGTACTGTCTTTATTTAAAATGTTGATATTTTGTTCATCATGGATTTCTTGGCATTAAGTTTTCTTTTGTAAAATATTGCATTAGATATTATTTATCTAGACTATGGAGTTTTGTACCCAACGTGAGTGCCTCACTTACCTCACCCTGGTCCTGGCTCTAATCCATGCTTGGCATTATCAGTTACTCCTCCACCCATCGCACAAATTTGAGATCTATGATCACCTGGTTTAACGATCTATTTCTGTCTCCCTCCCCAACCTACCACTATGTACTAGTGACTCCTTTCAGTCAAAAAGTCACATGATTAAGACATGATGATTTATTGTGAAAATCGTGCTCCTAAATCCATCTATATTATTCTCCAGTCGACTGGTACAGGCTGAGGAAAAACAACAACTTGCGTTGCTTTATAAAAATGTCAGGATACCGTTATTAGGAGATGAAGAGGAGGGCTCCGAGGATGAGGGCCAGGACGAGTCCACTTACCTACTTCCAGAGAATGAGAAGGAACTGGAAAAGTTCATTCATTCAGGTAGAGGATCGACCAGTTGATCTTGTCAGACCCAAAGTTCTGTGAAAGCCAAGCTGGCAATGATGGTTTGGTTTTCAAAAGCAAAGCTAAGTGGGAGTTAATGGAGTTTGGGGTGAGAAAGATGAATATTTACAGCCACACCTACAGAAATGAACTGTTCTCATCAAATTATATGGAGGGGTAAACAGCTCTGTGCTTCTTTTTGCAGGGCAATTCCAAGGACTGAAAACAGAGTTCAGGAAACTAAACTTTTCCCAGAGAAAACATTTCCCTTAAACATACCTTTTTTTTTTTTTTTTTTGTAAAGAAGATTGGCCTTGAGCTAACATCTGTGCCCATCTTCCTCTATTTTGTATGTGGGACGCTGCCACAGCATGGCTTGATGAGCAGTGTGTTAGTCCATGCCTGGGATTCAAACCTGTGAACCCCTGGCTGCCGAAGCAGAGCACATGAACTTAAGCGCTATGCCACCAGGCAGGCCCCCTAGACATACTTTTTAATGTGGTGTTATTCCCGAGTGTAGAACACAGGCAGGGAGATGTCCCTCCTCCACTCTCTGCCTCAACCTGATGTGGAAATGGGATCCAGGCCCACAAACCAGAGGTCACTACTCTCAGGTCCAAGACCCCGGTGTGAAAGAGGCCCACCATCCCTGCAAATCCTTGTGAGCAGGGGCAACGTGTATGCTCAGATAAACCTGATTTTGTAGAAGTCCTGAGATTCTTGGATATTAAAAAAATTCTAGAGCAAAAATATGTAGCAAATGCCACGTCTGATTCAACCGTACTAACCCCCCCCCCCCCCCCCCCCCCGCAGAGACCACCTCTCTAACAACCCAAGACACACAGTCAGGAAGAGGCTGAAAGGCCACGAGGAGAAGAGATCACTGATGCTTCCTGAGGCAGATGGCCCACCCTTGTCCCACCCTTAGAAAATATGTTTTCAATGGCCTTTCGTTACATGGAATTATAACTTTTCTACATTCTTTTTTTTTTTTTTTACTGGGCATTTATAAAGCTTGAAAACAGAAAGTGGGAAAATAACTTTAAAATTCAATTTTCACCATCCTGATCAGACAAATAACGTTCATTATATCCTGCAAATTCCACTGTTTGTACCTTTACTTTTCCGTACATTTTTCCTCACCTCTGTTGTCTCCATTTCTATTCCTCCTTTATTAGTATCTCTATAACATTATGTCTACATTTTAGTTATTAGATCGAAAAGAAGAAAACATCTTGAAAAGAAGAGATTGAAGGAGCAAGATTTCATCGAGCAAACGGCAGTGGAGCACGCTGTGCACGCGGCGGAGGCGGGGAGCGCGCGAGCCCGGGAGCGGGGCCCGTGCGGCGGGGACTGCGGGGCCCCTGAGCCCGCTCACCCTGCAGAGCCTGCCGAGCGCTCGGGGAAAGCAGCCAGACGCACGTGACAGGAA
This sequence comes from Ceratotherium simum simum, assembly GCF_057802395.1. Lineage (NCBI taxonomy): Eukaryota > Metazoa > Chordata > Mammalia > Perissodactyla > Rhinocerotidae > Ceratotherium > Ceratotherium simum. The sequence goes on from NC_141932.1 coordinate 683,304, forward strand.
AGAAGTGCATGTGCTAGAGCAATTCTGGCTTCCCAGCTCTGGTAGTTCATGAATAATTATCACTTAATTGGAAAAGAGAAAAATCCAACTTCGTAAGTGTGATAAAGAAATTGTCAGGATTTTCTTTTCCTGCTCCTTACCAGAAACACAAGGAATCTCTTTGGGCAGTCTCCCCGGCAGTGCTGGGAAACCGCTTTCATTAAACAAAACTTTCTCAATGATACTGTCGACTGAAATAAAGAATCCAGGTAAAGGTTAATTAAAGGAGTTTATTCGATAATCAAAATGAGGAATTCGCATCTCGGAAACAGTCCAACAGAGTATTCTGAGGAACTGCTCTGAGGTCTGCAGATTGGAGTGTAGTTTATATACTTTTAACAAAGCAGTGTCGCTGCAGGAGAGGGCTTACGCATCTAGCACTCAGATACTTCAGGGATAAGGAGAACTTTTAGGTTCTACATCAAACAAGGCTTGGAATGTCGGTGTTGTCTATGTGTGGAGGGAGGCAAGGGCCAGGGTCGTCACTTTTCCCTCAACCTCTAAGAAATGCAGCTGGGAAATGTGAGAACGAATATCCTTTATCACTTCCTGTTGCTGGTGTCTCAGTCGTGAGACGAGGGGTTGCAAGGTCATTTGGACACAGGCTTATGAGGCCGGCACGGCTGCTTCGTAGCACAGCATGGATCTTTACTGAACTGACTTGAAGCCTATGCAGCTCGCTGGTTAGATTCGCCTGTTAGACCAGGGAGAGGGGTCCCAGTTTCGCTCCCATGTCTATCAATTCCAGTAGCTGTCTCCATTTCACACACGAGGAGACTGAAAATACACATGACACCATCAAAATACACATGACACCAGGTTAAGATACAGTCTTCCTGTTTTTAGGAGCTGGGACCTGGTGAGGAAAATAAGTCTGCAGGGAAGGAGCTATAAAACATAGCCAGATGTATCAAGCGCTATAAGCTGGGAGCTGCCAAAAGCCGTGGGAACACAAAAGAGGCAAGATTTAGTCTAAATGGTGCAGTTTCTTTGGAAAATGGTCTGACAGTGCTTCAAAAAGCTAAACATAGAGTCACTACATGACCCAGCAATTCCACCGCTAGGTATATATCCAAGAGAACTGGAAACACATGTACACAGAAAAACCTGCACACAGGTGTTCCTAGCAGCACTATTCATAAGAGCAAAAAGGTGGAAACAACACAAATGTCCACCAACTGGTAAACTGTGGTCCATCCACAGGATGGAATATTACTCAGCAATGAAAAAGATAGACACACTGACACATGCTTTCCCATGGATGAACCTTGAAAACATCATGATAAGTGAAAGAAGTTAGACACAAAAGACACTGTATGATTCCATATATATGAATTGCCCAGAAAAGGCAAATCCACAGAGACAGAAAGTAGATTAGTGGTTCCAGGAGCTGGGGGAGGGGAGAAAAGGGAAGGCCTGCTGATGGGTATGGGGTTTCTTTTGGGGTGATGAAAATGTTAAAAAATTAGACAGCGGTGATGTTTGTACAACCTTGTGAATATGCTAAAAACCATGGAATCATACTCTTTTAAAAGAGTGAATTCTGTGGTATCTGAATTAAATTCTCAATCAGGTTGTTAAAAAAAAAGGATTTAGTCTAATTTGAGGGTGAGCTGAAGCCAGACCCAGGTCTCCTGACTCTTCCTTTCAGTTTCCATCTTTCCTAAATTAAAAAAATTATAACAGACAATGTGACAAAGGAATAGTGGGACTATTTCTTAGAAACTGGGACAGTTCAGAGAATCTTTCAGCCAACAGTTGGCATCTGCCTGGGTAGTGCAGCCAGGAAGGGGTGTGGGATGAGTGGCTGAGCAGACAGCAGGGCAAAGTAGCAGCCGGGGCGCTGCACTGGCTCACAGCTCCCAGAGACTGGAGCGGCCTCCACTGTTCCTCACTGCAGCCTCGTACCCTTAGGCAAGAGACACACCCAGCCCCTCTGAGATAAAATCCTAACTCAGGGAGACACCAACACACAAGACTGCTATCTTAGTCTGCTCGGGCTGCCGTGAAAACCACCGTTGACTGGGTGGCTTAAATAGCAAACATTTATTTCTTGAGGTTCTGGAGGCTGGAAGTCCAAGATCAGGGTGCTAGCGTGGTTGGGTTCTGGTGCAGGCCCCGTTCCTGGTTTCCTCACACGGCAGAGAGAGAGGGAGAGAAGCAAACTCTCTCCTGTCTCTTCTTCTAAGGGCACTAATCCCATTCACGAGGGCTCCACCCACATGACCTGATCATCTCCCAGAGGCCCCTCCTCCAAATACCACCAGTCAGGGGATTGGGCTTCAACACGTGAATCTGGAGGGTGCAGGACACGAACCTTCAGTCCATAGCAACTGCTTTTAAAAACACTTTGCTGTTCAGCAAATATTTGTTGAGTGGCTACCATGTGCCAGCAGCTTGTTAATAGGCTAGACAACATGGCAAGGCAAGTTGGAATATTTCTCAACAAGTTATGACTTCTGCATTACCTGTAGTGGGTATAATGTGTCTGAAGGAGGAGGTGCCAACTCTAAGAAAATCCCCTCCAGGGCCACCTGGTTAGGCCCCACAATTTGAAACCTTCCTGGGAGCTGGGTGATACCAGAGGAACCAGGGGGACAATCCATTCCATCGTTGATAATTCTCAGAGTGATTATATGCCGGGGTTCCAAATCAGGTGAGGGCCCAGAAAGTGGGGAGGCCAGACTCCAGCACACCTCCGTTCTTCCGGAATCCATCCAGGTCTGTGGCCAGGCCCTCTGGTCAGCTGTAGCCAGCGTGGTGCATACTCCAGTGCTGGTTTTGCCGGCAACGCACTACATACTCTATGTGGATGCCAGCATGGAGAGGCTGGGTGGCTTTTAGCTGATTATCAAGTACACAAGGGAACAACATGAATCTTCACAGGCAAATGTCTCTCAGACAGCAAAAAACTACTGTGGTAGGCAGAATTCTAAGATGGCCCCCAAGATTCCTGCCCCCCAGTGTACACAGCTGTGTAATTCGCTCCCCTCCAGTGTGGGCCTGCGAATATGATGGATGTCCCTCTTGCGATGAGGCAAAGGTGATAGGCTAGTTACTCCCTTAATTGCTATATTATATAAGACTCTGTCTTAGGCAACTGGAGAGCCACCTCTCCTAGCCTTTAGGGACAGTTCCGTGCAGGGAAAGACCTTCAGTAATCAACCCAGTGTGAAGGCTTAAGGCCTTCTTAGATCTTTTCTGGGCTTGCATCTTCCCTGGCTTCACTGTGTGTGTGTGTGTGTGTGTGTGTGTGTGTGTGTGTGTGTGTTCCCCAATTCTGCAGTATACGTGGCTGCATTTAAATGTTTTAATTTGTCTAATAGTCTCACCTCTGCTTGATCCCCCTGCCACAATCTTTTTGTCCCCAGGCACCTGCGGGACTGCAGTCTCCCTGCACCTCTCTCAAGGTCTGGAATCTGCCAGCGCCCTTACTGGACTCCAACCTGATTTCCAAACCATTGCCACCGTTCCCATCCCCGCTGAGTCGGGCCATGTGGACGCCAGACCCGGGCTCAGCCTTCAGACAAGTCAGAACATTGCAGTCAAATCCCACTCTTTTCCTTGCTTCTCCACGGCAGAACTGAGAATGGGGCAGCTTCCTCCCCACGGTGCTCTGCCTCACAGGGAGGAGGGCATGGGGCCAGGCCAGCAAAAATGCCCCCAAATTTCTTATCATTTTAATAATGGAATTTTTTGTTGTCGTTGAGGTGTTTGCTTGGTTTCTGCAGATCCTTCCCTGCTTTCTACAGTTTCTACTCACAAAGCTGCTCTGACCAGCATATTGCTGTTTACCCCATGTTTTTAGGGGGAGCCACGATCTGCTGTTCCCTAGGCTGCTGTTTACTGATGTCACCCTGATTTAAGGTTAAACTTTTTTCTTTTTTTTAAATTTATTTAGTGTGCGTGTGTGTGTGTGTGTGTGTGTGAGGAAGATCAGCCCTGAGCTAACATCCATGCCAATCCTCCTCTTTTTGCTGAGGAAGACTGGCCCTGAGCTAACATCCGTGCCCAGCTTCCTCCACTTTATATGGGATGCTGCCACAGCATGGCCTGACAAGTGGTGTGTTGGTGCACGCCCAGGATCAGAAGGGGTTAAACTTTCAAAATCTTTCTCCTCATTGGCGTGGCTGGCCTCTTGGAATTCTTGTCATCTATACAAAGGTTTTGCACTCTTTTGGGATCTATATCATTAATTTGTAGGACTTATTTATTAAATGAATTTATTATTTATATACCCGCTCTTTAACAATTATAAATGATTCAAATATCTTCTCAACTTTGTGGCTCATCGTTTCAACTTTTGTGGTATTTTATAATAACAAACTCTTGCCTTTTAATGTAGTTGGTTATATTTGAATACATGCTCATTGTCATGCTTTTTTGTGTCTCTTTTGAGAAGTCCTCCTCTATGTACATCCTTTATGCATTCTCTTCAATCAAATGTGAAAACGATCATTTCTGTCCTTCCAAGGAAGCCTTATCCACCTGCAACTAATATCTGTGTGTAGTCTGAAGAAGAGGTCTAAATTCATATTTTACCATTTGCATACTTCATTGCTCCAGAACAGATTTAAAAGCTTACATTTCCCATTGTTCTCTAGCGCCACTACGCCCACAAATCGAGGGTCAAAATAGACACATGCCTGTTTGAATGAGCTCTGTATTCTGTTCTGTTCTATTTTTGGCCTAAATTCTATGCTCCTATACCAATTTTTTTTACTGTAGATTTATGTCTTAATTTCTTTCAGGACAATTACTCCAAACTTATACAGTTAAATTATCTTTGTCTATCTATGATGATTGCCATAGGACTTTTAAAGATAGGTTTTTTTTTTTTTTTAATGAGGAAGATCAGCACTGAGCTACCATCCATGCCAATCCTCCTCTTTTTGCTGAGGAAGACTGGCCCTGGGCTAACATCCGTGCCCATCTTCCTCCACTTTATATGGGACGCCGCCACAGCATGGCCTGACAAGCAGTGCATCGGTGCGCGCCCGGGATCCGAACCCAGGCCGCCAACAGCAGAGCGCACACACTTACCCGCTACACCACAGGGCTGGCCCCGAAGATAGGTTCTTGAATTCCTAAACATGGTTGGATTTTTATAATTATAACCATTATTTTCTACCCCCTCACTAAAATCAAGCTATTTAGCACAATTTATTAGTTATTTTGTGTTGCAACAGAACTAAGGAAACCAAATAAATAATTGATATGTCCAGGATGGATTTTTTAGTCAATATTTGAAATTTAGTTTGTCTGTTTTAGATAACAATGAAATGGATATTTTGTTACCTTTATTTTCCTTATTTATTGCAAAATTCTACTGGATTGATTTCTCTTCTCACTTGAATATTCCCTCCCAGATTTTCGTCTGGATAGTCTTTATTTAGGAAATAAAACTAAGGAATTTACCAACATCTTTAGTTTATTTTAGTCTTCTATCACTTTACATGGCTATAATCTTGCATTAACTTTATGTTGATAAATGAGTTAAATTTTAGCCTTTTTTATCTTGTTATCTGATATGATGTTCTAACTGTGCTTTGGTGTATTTCTCTGATCTGATTAAATGCTCACAACTCCATCCTCTTGCCTTCACAAAATTCTGATTGTTCTGATTGCTGAGGTGCCCTCTGGACTTGCCAGACCCGCTGCCTACGGTCTCGGCTTCTTTTCTCACTACTGGCCCCATCACATGGGATACTGCAAACACAGCCTATGATAAAAGTGCTAAGTAGTCAATTGAAATAAATTTACCATTTTGTTAAAGTTTGCAGTTTGTTAATTTTTAGTGCTTTTAATATTTGTTTTAATTGAAAGCTTTTTTGTTTTAATTAGTGCTTAAAAGTAATGCATTACCAAAACAACACTAAGATACCACCTCACGCCTGTTAGAATGGCTAAAATCACCAAGACAAAAAACAACAAATGTTGGAGAGGATGTGGAGAAACAGGAACCCTCATACACAGCTGGTGGGAATGCAAGTTGGTGCAGCCTCTATGGAAAACGGTATGGAGATTCCTCAAAGAATTAAAAATAGAGATGCCCTATGATCCAGCCATCCCACTACTGGGAATCTATCCAACGAAGCTGAAATCAACAATCCAAAGAGGCTTATGCACCCCTATGTTCATTGCAGCATTAGTCACCATAGCCAAGAAGTGGAAGCAACCTAAGTGTCCCTCGACTGACGATTGGATTAAGAAAATGTGGTATATATATACAATGGAATACTACTCAGCCATAAAAAAAGACAAAATCGTCCCATTTGCAACAACATGGATGGGCCTGGAGCGTATTATGTTAAGTGAAATAAGCCAGAAAGAGAAAGACAAACACTGTATTATCTCACTCATATGTGGAATATAAACTAACACATGGACAGAGAAAACTGGACTGTGGTTACCAGGGGTAGTGGGGGTGGGGGGTGGGCACAAGGGGTGAAGGGAGTCATATATGTGGTGATGGACAAACAAAAATGTACAACCCAAAATTTCACAATGTTAGAAACCATTAAAACATCAATAATAATAAAAAAAAAAGTAATGAATTACCGCATTTAGTAGGCAGCTTTTGTAAATTATGCTCCATAAAATGAAATTCACTTTCAGAACTTATTGTCAGCCATTGGCACTCTGAAGAGTTGAATCCTCTTGATCTCTCAACTGTAACAAATCATTTGCTTTTTACTCCACTAATTTTATTAATGTATTGATTTCTAGGTAAGAAAAATCTGTCACAATAGAAAATTCTTTCCTTTTAGGATGACTGATTTAATCAAAATTAGAATTGAAAATTACTTTTTTTTAAAAATTTTATTTATTTATTCTCTTTCCCCTCCAAGCCCCAGTAGACAGTTGTATGTCACAGCTGCACATCCTTGCAGTTGCTGTATGTGGGACTGGGCCCCAGCATAGCCGGAGAAGCGGAGCCTCAGTGTGCGCCTGGAATCCAAACCCGGGCCACCAGCAGCAGAGCGCGCGCACTTAACCGCCAAGCCACAGGGCCGGCCCTGAAAATTACTTTTGAAATTTTAATTTTGAAAATTAACAATGTAAAATAGTAAAATATATTTAAACATAAAGCATATAACTGAATTGTCTAAATAGTATTTTAAACCAATATGTTTAGGTGACAGGATGCTATGAATAACAATCATGCTTAGGGGGCCGGCCCCGTGGCGTGGTGGTTAAGTGCGTGCGCTCTGCTGCTGGGTGGCCCGGGTTCGGATCCTGGGCGCGCATCGATGCACCGCTTGTCAAGCCATGCTGTGGCGGTGTCCCATATAAAGTGGGGGAAGATGGGCACTGATGTTAGCCCAGGGCCAATCTTCCTCAGCAAAAAGAGGAGGATTGGCATGGATGTTAGCTCAGGGCTGATCTTCCTCAAAAATAAAAAACAAAAAAAGTCATGCTTAAATAAGTTAAATTTCTTACCTCTAATAAACTTGATACAATGCTAGTTCTTTCTTTTCTTTTTTTCTTTTTCTTTTTTTTTTTTGGTGAGGAAGATCGGCCCTGAGCTAACATCCGTGCCCATCTTCCTCCACTTTGTATATGGGATGCCACCACAGCATGGCTTGGTGAGCGGAGCGTAGTTCTGTGCCCAGGATCCAAATCTGCAAACCCCAGGCTGCGGAAGTGGAACGTGCAAACCCAATCACTACGCCACCAGGCCGGCCCCCTACAATGCTATTTCTACATGAAACAGCTATTTCTTTTCAGGGAGAGTCTCTTATGCCCAACTTAACTGGGATTTTAATAAAAGCCTCTATAAGGCTTTAATTTGATGTGTTAATGTTCTTCACAGGTTCAAAGTTTTCATAGTGAAATTGTCTCCATTGAATGGAACTCCAATACTTGGGAACGTGGAATCTTTTAATGTCAGAACAAAATGATGAGCTTTTAAAACTTGCCAATTGGGGCCGGCCCTGTGGCGTAGTGGTTAAGTGTGTGCGCTGGGCTGCTGGCAGCCCGGGTTTGGATCCTGGGCACGCACCGATGCACCACTTGTCAGGCCATGCTATGGCAGTATCCCATATAAAGTGGAGGAAGATGGGCATGGATGTTAGCCCAGGGCCAGTCTTCCTCAGCAGAAAAAAAAAAAAAGAGGAGGATTGGCATGGATGTTAGCTCAACACTGATCTTCCTCAACAAAAAAAAAACAACAAAAAAACTTGCCAATTCAAGAATCCCCAAATTATCTTTGGTGCACCAAGGATTTTTCTTTTCAAAAATGTATATATTATGTGATTGTGTGTGTCTCCTCATAGATATCACTACTAAAACTTCTCTGAGATCTTTCCTTTTCTCACCAGCCAATATTTCCCCAGAGACATTTCTCCACCATCTTTGAATCACTAATAGTCATTATTAATAGCTTTCTTTTTTCAAAAATCTTTTTAATTGTGGTATAATTGACATGTAACATTATATTAGCTTCAGATGTACAATATAATGAATCAATATTTGTATAGTACATTGTGAAATGATCACCCCAATAAGTCTGGTTAATATCTGTCACCTTACAAAATTAAAAAATTAATAGGGCCGGCCCCATGGCTTAGCGGTTAAGTGCGCGCGCTCCACTGCTGGCAGCCTGGGTTAGGATCCCGGGCGCGCACCGACGCACCGCTTCTCTGGTCATGCTGAGGCCGCGTCCCACATACAGCAACTAGAAGGATGTGCAACTATGACATACAACTATCTACTGGGGCTTTGGGGGAAAAATAAATAAATAAAATTATTAAAAAATATATATATATAAACAGCTTAGAATCAAAGTATGCCTCTGTTGCCTTTATAAGATATGTTTAAAATTAAGATTTGTCTAGTATGGCAACGACTTTGTAGAGAAAATGTTGCCAAGAGATAGCCATTGATTTAGTGGCATTTCATCCATTGTTACAAGGGTGAACAATTAAGAGTGAATTTCCTTGACAATGATATAGCTTTGAAGGGAGAGTGGGGAAAATATGTTAGAAAATGGTGCATAGTAAAATATTGTCTTTGTTTTAATGTTTTAAAATGTTTTTGATGGAATACTGTTTTATAATTAGGTAAAATGTCTACATTTGTTGAAATGTCAAAATAGCAACAAAATTAATTCAGATAAGTATAGCTTTACTGTAATCACTATCTGCTCCTATATGAAAATATGTCAATAACTTTTTGTTTATTCCCTGCCTTGTTTATAAAAATACAGATATATGTTTAAATTCCTCTACACTTTAAAAACAGACTTTATTTTGTGGAGCAAAATAGGATCACAGCAAAATGGAGCAGAAGGTACAAAGATTTCCCTTATATCCCCTGCCCCTACACATGCTTCACCTCCTCCTTTATCAGCATTCCCCACCACAGTGGTATATTGGTTACAATTGATGAATCTACATTGATGCATCATTATACCCCAAGTCCACAGTTTACATTAGGGTTCACTCTTGGTGTTGTACATTCTATGGGTTTGGACAAATGCATAATGACTTTTATCCACCACAACAGTATCATACAGAGTAGTTTCACTGCCCTAAAAATCCTCTGTGCTCTGCCTATTCACCCTCCCTCCCCTAACTCCTGATCTTTTTCCTGTCTCCATAGTTGGGCCTTTTCAGCATGTCATATAGTTGGAATCATACAGTATGCAGCGTTTTCAGATTGGCTTCTTTTGCTTAGTAATATGCATTTAAGTTTCCTCCATGTCTTTTCCTGGATAGCTCATTTCTTTTTAATGTGGAATAATATTCCATTATCTGGATATGCCATGGTTCATTTATCCATTCACCAACTAGAGGACATCTTGGTTGCTTCCAGGTTTTGGCACTTGTGAATAAAGCTGCTATAAACGTGCATGCACAGGTTTTTGTGTGGACATAAGTTTTCAGCTGTTTTGGGTAAATACCAAGGAGCATGAGTGCTGGATCATATGGTAAGGGTATATTTATTATTCAAGAAACTGCCAAACTGTCTTCTAAAGTGGCTGTACCATTTTGTATTCCCACCAACAATGAATGAGAGTTCCTGTTCCATATCCTCGTCAGCATTTGGTGTTGTTAGTGTTCCAGATTTTGGCCATTCTAATAGGTGTATAGCAGTATCTCGTTGTTATTTTAATTTGCATTTCCCTGATGACATATGACACAAAACATCTTTTTTGTGTGTGTGAGGAAGATCGGCCCTGAGCTAACATCTGCCAATCCTCCTCTTTTTGCTGAGGAAGACTGGCCGTGGGCTAACATCCATGCCCATCTTCCTCCACTTTATATGGGACGCCGCCACAGCATGGCTTGACAAGCGGTGCATCGGTGCGTGCCCGGGGTCCGAACCGGCGAACCCAGGGCCGCCGCAGCAGAGTGCGCACACTTAACCGCTTGTGCCACCAGACCGCCCCTGCAAAACATCTTTTCATATGCTTATTTGCCTTAGGTATACCTTCTTTGATGAGATGTCTGTTAAAGTCTTTGGGCCATTTTTTAAAATCAGGTTGGTTGTTCTCTTATTGCTGAGTTTTTTATGTATTTTGGATAACAGCCCTTTATCAGATGTATCTTTTCCAAATATTTTCTCCCACTCTGTGTCTTTTTATTCTCTTAACAGTTTCTTTTGAAGAGCAGAAGTTTAAAATTTTTGTTTGTTTGTGAGGAAGATTGGCCCTGTGCTAACATCTGTTGCCAATCTTCCTTTTTTTTTTTTCCTCCCCAAAGCCCTAGTACGTAGTTGTGTGTCATAGTTGTAGGGTTGTAGCTCTTCTATATGGGACACCGCCTCAGCATGGCTTGATGAGCGGTGAGTAGGTCCACGCCCAGGACTGAACCCGAGAACCGGAGGCCGCTGAAGTGGAATGTGCAAACTTAACCGCTTCACCACCGGGCCAGCCCCAGAAGTTTAAAATTTTGAATGAAGTCCAGCTTATCAATTATTTCTTTTGTGCATCCTGACTTTCGTGTTGCATCTAAAAAGTCATCGCCATACCCAAGGTCATCTAGGTTTTCTCGTATGTTATGTTCTAGGAGTTTTAAAGTTTTGCATTTTATATTTAAGTCTGTGATCCATTTTGAGTTAATTTTTGTGAATGATGTAAAGTCTGTGTCTAGATTCATTTTTTTTTTGCACGCGGATGTCCAGTTGTTCCAGCACCATTTGTTGAAAAGACTATCTTTGCTCCATTGTGTTGCCTTTGTTCCTATGTCAAAGATCAGTTGACCATATTTATATGGGTCAATTTTGGACTCTCTATTCTGTTCCATTGATCTGTTTTTTAAAAGTCTTTCACCAATACCACACTGTGTTGATTACTGTAGCTTTTTAGTAAGTCTTGAAGTCGGTTAGTGTCAATCGTCCCACTTTGTTCTTCAGTATTGTGTTGGCTATTCTGGGTCCTTTGCCTCTCCATATATACTTTAGAATCAGTTTGTTGATACCCACAAAATAACTTGCTGGGATTTAGACTGAGATTGCATTAAATCTATTATAGATCAATTTTGGAAGAATTAACATCTTGACAATATTGAGCCTCATATCCATGCATGTGGAATATCTCTCTGTTCAGCTCTTCTTGACTGGTTTTCTCAGAGTTTGGTCATTTTCCCTAGATACATCTTGCACATATTTTGCTAGATTTACACTTAAGTATTTAACTTTTTTGGCTTCTAATATAAACAGTATTTTTAAAAAAATTTTAAATTCCACTTTTTTTTGTTTTTTTCTAATTAAAATATATTTTTATTGATGTTTTAATAGTTTATAACATTGTGAAATTTTTGGTTGTACATTTTTGTTTGTCCATCACCATATACATGTCTCCCTTCATGCCTTGTGCCCACCCCCTACTCCCATTGCCCCTGGTAACCACAATATACTTTTCTCTGTCCATGTGTTGGTTTATATTCCACATATGAGTGAGATCATACAGTGTTTGCCTTTCTCTGTCTGACTTATTTCACTTAACATAATACCCTCCAGGTCCATCAATGTTGTTGCAAATGGGACGATTTTGTCTTTTTTTATGGCTGAGTAGTATTCCATTGTATATTTATACCACATCTTCTTCATCCAATCATCAGTCGAGGGACACTTGGGTTGTTTCTACTGCTTTGCTATAGTGAATAATGCTGCAATGAACATAGGGGTGCATAAGCCTCTTTGGATTGTTAGTTTCAGGTTCGTTGGATGGAGTCCCAGTAGTGGGATAGCTGAATCATAGGGTATTTCTATTTTTAATTTTTTGAGGAATCTCCATACCGTTTTCCATAGAGGCTGCACCAGTTTGCATTCCCACCAGCTGTGTATGAGGGTTCCTGTTTCTCCACATCCTCTCCAACATTTGTTGTTTTTTGTCTTGGTGATTATAGCCATTCTAACGGGCGTGAGGTGATATCTTAGTGTTGTTTTGATTTGCATTTCCCTGTTGATTAGTGATGTTGAACATCTTTTCATGTGCCTATTGGCCATCTGTATATCTTCTTTGAAATTCCACTTGTTTTTTGATATTATATAAGAAAGTGACTGATTTTTATATATTAACTTTATGCCCTGCAACCTTAATATAATCACTTACTAGTTCCAGGAGTTTCTTTGTGGATTTAAAATTTTTTTTCTACATAGATGACTATGTCATTTTCAAACAAAGACAGTTTAATTTCTTCCTTTCCAGTCTATATATCATTTATTTCCTTTTCTTGTCTTATTCCATTAGCTAGGACTTCCAGTACAATATTGAAAAGGAGTGGTGAGAGGGGCCATATTTGTACCTGATCATAGTGGGAAAACTTTTGAGTTTCTCACCATTAAGTATGATATTAGCTGTAAGTTTTCATAGATAATTCTTTATCAAGTTGAGGAAGTTCCCATCTATTCCTAGTTACTGAGCATTTTTATCTGAATGGGTGTTGGATTTTGTCAGATGCTTTTTCTGCATCAATTGATATGATCATGTGATTTTTCTTCTTTAGCTTATGTCTTGACATGAGTACAGCCATGTTGGGCCTTTGGTTCCATTGACCTATAGCCACCAGCACACAAAGAAATATAAAAAGCTGCTTTCTGTGTGGTGGGAACTGGCCCTTCTCCCATGGAGAGAGTTGCCAGTTGTACTGTTTCAAGGCTCTTCAGGCGTCATAGCATGGGACGGACTGGCCATCTGTGCCAGGCTGGGACGATAGCAAGGGGGATTGGTGCACGTACACCACTAATAACCATTTGTGCATGGGAACACTAAATGCTTGCTCCGCACAACTCTGTAACTGCTTATATAAACTGCTGGAAACTGAGGCCTGATGAGAGTTCCACCTGTGGAAGGGACGCCTTGCCCAGGACAAGTGATTCCCGCCCAGCCCTGTCAATTGAAGGGACTCTCTCGGCAGTGGGGCATGGATGCTGTGAGTAACTGATCTGATGTGTTCTCTTTTCGGTCAACCTGGTGTTTCTCTTTCCGGTTGATTTGTGTCATTTCCCTTCAGTCCATGTGGATGTTTTCCCTTTCCAGTCGATCTGATGTTTTTCCCTCTCGTTATATGACCTATTTGAATCTGTTGCTATCTCAGCCGATGTGGATGTTTTCCCTTTCCAGTCGAGCTGATGTTTTTCCCTCTTAATATTTGACCTATTCGGATCTGTTTGTGGACTATCGCCTTTACTCTCCTCTATACAATAAAATATACCTTTAGTCCATTTGTTTGGAGTGGAAAGTTTCTTTTACATCTCCGATCGAATCCCCCGAACCTCATAACAGCTTATTGATGTGATGGATGACATTAATTGATTTTCGAATGTTGAACCAGCCTTTGATACTTGGCTCAGAGGGGAGGTGACAGGAAATCCTGCATCTGCACTTTTTTTCAGAGGGGGCCTACTGAGGCGGGGGATGATCCGAAGCCTCAGGCCAGCTTCCAGACCCCCAACCCAGAGGCAGAAACCCTTGCTTTCACATCAGAGGTCAGGTGCAGAGAGGCACCCTCAGCCACTGAATCCCAGCTTCCCCTCACCACTAACCTCAGAGGAATTGAATGTATGTCAGTATATGGAATAAGAAATACTCAATATAGAAGAGTATTGCTCAATGAATTGTACACAATGATTAACTATACAGACAGGAGAGGTGTTTTCTGTTGGAACCACAGAGATCCATTCCTGTACCTCTGCTTCAGGGTAGCCAAACATCCGTCCACTATAGTCTTGTCATGGCACTATCTGGAGTATTTTTTCTCTTGTTCCTGACCAAACATACACAAAAATAAGTGACAAAAATGATTCTAAAGCTTCAGAGTGCATGCAATTGAGCTAAAATACAATAATGTTTATTCGTGTTAAAAAACAAAATGCAACTGAATAAAATTTAAAGATCTTATTGGTTTTATTCAGCTATTCATGAACTAGGCAGCATCCGATCTAGCAAAAAGGAAGGAGCTCCAGAGGAGCTGCACAAAATCAAAGACTTTTATATGCAGAAGCCAGCAGGAATAGGCAAGTCATAGTAGGCATCTGCTGATTGGTTGAGGCAGGGTTACTTTCCTTATACGGAGCAAAGGGACGTCTTGGAGCCGGGTCACGTAATTTGTGCCAAACTGGCAAGTGCTGATTGGTTGACCGAAGCCTTCCTTTTCTGGGACAGCCAAGCATAGAAACTTAGTTAAGTTTCGGTTTGCTGACATGGGGCTAAGTATGAGTGACTCCATCTTGGGCGCAATAAGGTTACTTTAACATTAGATTTAGCTTCCAGTGGACGCATTTTGTGCCTGAATGACTATGGAATGATATATGCATTTGGATTTCTGACCTTATAGAGCATCTAGAAATGGCCTCTGGGAACACGCTGAGTTTCACAGAGTCTGAAATAATGTCTCAAAACACTTGGTTGATCAGTTGCAGACAGTACTCCCAGAAATCTGAGTAGAGTCCCTTTAGGAAGGAGCGAAGCCTCTGTTCTGCCCTTGGACCACAAGCCGCCCTTTCCAAGTGCCTTGTAGTTTTGCGTTTTCTCCAAGACATCACGTATGGACCGACCTTTTCCAGGGACTGTGGATGTGGAGAAACTACGTTACCCAGAATGCTCAGCGCGGAACGGCAGCATTGGTAACCAATGAAGTCTCAGAAAATAGGCGGTCCGAGTGAGGCGCTGACTGTAGGGGCGGGACCTCCGGCCTCCTCCTCTTGCCTGTCGCTTTGGCAGCTGTGTGGTGGGTTTACCTCCGACACGGCGACGCCGTCCGGGGGGCCCGCGCCAGGGCCGGGACAGGGACCGCCGTGCCCGGGTCCCCTCCTCTCCCGCCGCTCCCGGCCCCGGTCCGTCCCCGGAGTCCGATGGCGGCGGCGGCGCGGAGGGAGCCGGCTCAGGTCAGTGCTCGTGCTCCGCGCCCTCCCCGCCCTCAGCCCAGCCCAGCCCTAGAGCCCCGAGTGCGGGCGCCGCTCACGGGCCTGCAGCCCAGGCCCCGGTGTCCGGGACGGGGAGGCGCTCGTGGGGCCTGTTTCTGAGAGCCGGGGTGACGGGTGTGGGAGAGGGTCCCAGGGGAGGGCCCGCGGGGGAGAGGCGTGGAGGGCGACTGAGCCGGGAGGAGTCGGGGACCCGGGGTCCGTGTTCTGTCTGCAGTGAACAGAGTGTGAGGCGGAGTTAAACCTGGAATAGCAGGCTGAGGGTTGTACCATATTGTGAGGACCCTCGAAGCTACGGACAGTTTTGAACAAAAAGAGACACAATCTCCGTTAGAGGGTTTTTGTTTTTGTTTTTTCGTGAGGAAGATTGGCTCTGAGCTAACACATATGCCAGTCTTCCTCTATTTTGTATGTGGGTTGCCGCCGCAACGTGGCTTGACCATTGGTGTGTAGGTCCGCGCCCAGGATCCGAACCCAGGAACCCCGCTGCGCCAGGAGGTCATCCCCACCGTTAGGGTTTTAACACTTTCCCAAAGCTTGTTCAAAGGAAGAGAGTGGAGGGAGATGATGAGGACGTAGAGCCTGGGAGGTGGAATCTTTGTTCAGGGTCACACAGCTGTTAAGAGGTGTGGCACAGAACACTGAGGCCCGGAGGTTAGACAGCCAGCCTGAGGTCACCTGGCCTAGGACCAAGGAAGAGTATAGGGAGGCCTGAGCCCATCAAACCCCTCCAGAGCCCCATTCCTCTAAAGGCCTGCTCCTTCTCACAGGTTCCCATGACTGCAGAAGTGCTTATGGAACCCACACAGGTAAGTGGAGAGTGTCCCACTGCTACACGGATCCCAACCCCTACTTTGGATTGTGGTTTCTTGGGAGTTTTAATGCTATTTCTCTAGTCCTTGAGTCTGAGGACCCTGGAGAAACCCCAAGCCCTGGGTCCTAAGTTCGTCCCAGCCTTCATATAGAAGTGTTCCCATTACTGGCAACCGGTGTAAACAGGTGTGGAAGGTTAACCCAGGAGCTGGTACTAGGATGTGCATATACTTAGAGGTAAAACTGATCAGAGGAAGGAAGTGATATTATCAAGATTTTAACAGGCTCCATCTGGGTGGAGAGTGGAGAACAGATGGTGGGCTTAAGGGAGGAGGAAGGAAGATGAGGGTGAGGCTACTACCATAGTCTAGGTGAGAGTTAATGGACAAGAGTTGTGGCTTAGGAGATGTGGTTGGAATCTGGCTGCATGTTTTAAAGAAGGGCAACTAGATTCTCTAATGTGGACAGTGAGGGAGTCAAACAGGAATTAGGGATGACCCCAGGGTTTTTGGTCTTAGAAGCTATGGGGATGGAAGCTGCATCAACTGAGATGAGTAAGTTGGCAGTTGGTGTAATATTTATTGGGGATATCAGGAGCTTTGTTTTGACCATGTTAGGATGTTTCAGAGACCACTGAATAGAGGCCTCACATGGGCAGCTGGACACCCAGGTTGAGAAATCTTGGGAGGTATTCAGGATGGAGACATCCAAAATATAGTAGCTGCTGTGCAGACCAAGATGAGTGAGCTGTGGGTCACATTTAGGAGAGACCGTCTTCAGGTTACAGTGGCAAAGCTATTAGGTGGGTGAGGAAGGGGAGGGTGGGGGCCCAAGGACTGTGTCTTTTGCTTGGGTACCTGGGTGATGGAATTGGGCTTCATAACCACAGGTGAGGGAGGTAAGTGGTCATGAAAGTAGAGTATATCAGACAGGATAGTCTGGAAAGTGGCCAAAGCTTACAAGGGAAGCGTAGAAATGAGGTGGATACAAAAGCTTAGGAGTAATTAAGGCAAGATACACTTAGGCTGAAACTGGTGCTTATTCACCACTTTATGGACTCACTAAGATTTTGTGAGGACTTGGACAGATCCTGAGGTTTTTCATTCAACCAGATGGATACGGTCAGGGGCAAATTTGGTCAGTCAGCTGCGAGTATCACTAGACCTGGTGTGGGTGATCAGTGGGGCTGGGCTTTGAATGAGGGTTGGATGGACAGAGTAAAGTTGTCATTGCTGAGGGCACAGCAAGTGCAGCAAAAGTAGTATAGGTCCGTGGGTGTCTGAGATCGACACGTGGTCCTGTGTGGCTAAGTCTGAGGCAAGGAATGTAGTGAGACCATCATAGAATGATTTGGGGCTGCCATTGCTAATGGGAACCATGAGAAGTCTGGGTTAATACTGGATCTTGTTTGAATTTGACAAGCATACTCTGGATGCTATCTGCCAAGTTGTGTTGTAAATCCTAAAATTAAGGCCAATAGATGTGCTGCCTTGACATCTGGTGAAACCAGGATGCCTCAAATGGCCCTAGTGCAAGTTTCCCTCCACACTCTGCTCTCCTAGATAATGCCTTCTAGCCTCACAACCCTTTTTACCAAGGGGAGCAGGCGCAGTTCCTGCTTATCCCTTTGTGGTGGGTTTCAGTTTCCTACCAACCTACAGAGTTATTTCAACAAGCCAATCACATCCTCCTGCAGGAATTGTGGCATCCCACCCTCTTGATCTTACAAAGATTGCATCCCACAGCCCCTGGTTGTTCACTCTTTTCCAGAGTGCAACCTTCATGTGGCCTTGTGTGTTGTGTGGTGTCCTCCTCTCCCAGGCTGTGAGTGTATGTGATTATTTAAACAGCTGTTGATTGCATCTGTCCAGTGTCAGGTGTTGTGTGTCCACACACCTAGCAGGGAATCACACCCTCACCAGTGGGGTTTTGAGGAGATGATTGAAATACAAGTAACTGCCATTGCTAGGGGGGTGGGCAAGGAGATGCCTATGGTGTGGGCAGTGATTGTGGTGCCCATGGGCGTGTGGCTGTGGGATCTGCGGATGTAAGGGATGTGCATTCTGAAGAGTGATGTGTAGTCAGACGGGAGCATGTCTGATGGTCCCAGGGCACTGCTTTGAGAATTACATGACAATGGCCATACCAGGGGAATTGCCTGTGGGTGGGTGGGTGGGGGGTAGATCTTTCTGTGCCAGGCCCACAGCTTAGATATCTATTTGTCCACCTGCCTCTTGCTGCTGATGGCTTTACCCAGTAGTCAGTGGGCCCATGAGAAGACAACAGCACCAATGATACCAGGGCCTGGTTTCTTCTCTGAGTTGGGGAGCTTGGGAGGAGGATGGACATACAGTAGCTATGGGGAAGGGGTGGATTATGGCTCCTCAGGAGTGGGGCTGTTTGTGGTTTCATCTGTCACCATCATAGCAGGGCAGTGTGACCTTTGAAGACATACCTGTGAACTTTACCTGGGAGGAATGGGATCTCCTTGATGAGGCTCAGAGATGCCCGTACCAGGAGGTGATGCTGGAGAACTTAGCACTTATAACCTCCCTGGGTAAGGCCCTCATACCCACCCCTGTGCCCCGAGATACTCTCTGCCCTTCCTCGTTCTCCAGGGGCAGGTCTATCCTTATGTAGGACCATGGGCACTGCTTCCTTCCTCAATTTCCTTGATAGGTGCTGGGGTTGATAGGACTGAGATGTATGCACTACCTTCTCCTCATCTCCAGCAGGCCCAACACCTGCTTCCCTGCAGTCTCACGGGGAAGATGTCAGAGGCAGAGGTTTTGCAGTCACCCCCATGAATCCCACCTTGCTTTGCCCTCACCAAAGCCAGGTGACTTTGTCCAGATCCAAGGCACCTGTGCCCCAGGTTCTACTTCTTTCCCCTACCTGACATTTCCTCGTGCCTGCCTGTGCCAGGAATTGCCGTCACTGAAATTCTCAGTGCTCATGTGGACCATGGTCTGTTCTTGCAAGACTCTTCTCTGAAATTCTCTGTGTAATATTTAGTTTCTTTCCTCTGGGCTATAATGTGCTGAGTTGTTCTGAGCCAGTGCTGGCTGCTCATCTGTCTTGTCTTTCTCTCAGTACTTGTATCATCCAGGTCCCATGTACTTGATCATCTTGGGGATGGGGTGGAGATCCCTCAGTGGTCCGCTAGCTGGATATATGAATCCAGACTCAGCAAGATGGGCTCAGAGGGAGCCTGGGCCCTGGGTACCTTGAGGGAAGGCATTGCTTCAGGGCTGTATTGAAATGATCCCAGAAACCTGTTCTGTTTGGCTAGTATTTTGGTGCCAATGCCTGTGACTATACACTATTTCTGCATTTTTTCCCCCATTCTTGACACTTGCCAACCTGTCAGTTCTATACATTGTCACTTCTGTGCTTACATCCAGCCCGTGGCTAATCCTCATATCTCTGGACTCCCCGTCTCACCCATTTTTCTCACTGCTCCATCTGCAGTGGTCTCTAGCACTGGCTTACATGATTTGTATTTTGAAGTGTGTATCCATTCTTAAACAGTCCCTGACTAACAACTGCTCTGTTGCAGTCCTGTTTTCTTGGGCCTGGACACAACCTTCTGCATAGCACTCGTGTCACCAGCAAACAAGGTCCTGCTGACACTTGTTTGCTCAGGAGCAAGTTGTCCACCCTACCTCTCCTTGTGACACACCACATGGTTGTGTCCTTCAACTCTTGAGACCTCTCCATCCTGTGACTTTATAGCCCAGTGCTGCTGAACAGCCCTGTTTTCAACTTGAAGCCAGCTCCCTGTTCTTGTAAATAATCACCTAGACTGGTTCCTGGGCTTGTGAGACACACTCTTGTGTATGGGCTGTCCTCTCCCACCAAAGTCAACATGTACCTGACCAACCTTTCTCACTTTCAGCAACCTACGAAGTGGAGAATTAGGAGGCTCCTTTTGAGCAGACTATTTCCTTTTTTTTTTTTGTGAGGAGATCAGCCCTGTGCTAACATCTGCCAATCCTCCTCCTTTTTTTTTTTTTTTTTTTTTTTTGCTGAGGAAGACTGGCCCTGGGCTAACATCCGTGCCCATCTTCCTCCACTTTATATGGGACGCCACCACAGCATGGCTTGCCAAGCAGTGTGTCGGTGTGCGCTCAGGATCTGAACCGGCGAACCCCGGGCCGCTGCAGCGGAGTGCACGCACTTAACCACTTGTGCCACCGGGCTGGCCCCTGAGCAGAGTATTTCTATACAGAGTGTCACAGGTCAGGAATCCCAAGGCTGATCTGTCTCTCAAGAAGGCACACCCCTGTGAAATGTGTGGCCTGATATTGAGAGACATTTTGCTTGTGGCTGAGCACCAGGAAACACACTGCAAGCAGAAACTGTATGGGTATGGGGCATGTGGGAAAAAATTATATGTCTGTGCAAACCTTCATCAGAAACAGCACATTGGAGAGAAACTCTTCAGAAGCCAAGTGGACAGAGCCTTGTTTGTTAAGAACTGCAAATTCAATGTGTCAGGAAAGCCATTCATCTTCAGGGAGATTAGGAAGGACATTTTGGTCAGCTCTGGATTTCTCCAACAACAGGCCATTCACACCAGGGAGAAGTCAAATAGCAGAACCATGTGTGTGGCAGCCTTTCAGAGAGGAAAAACTCATTATAAGTGGGGAGAATGCACGAATGTCTTTAGCCACAAACACTTGTTCAGCACCAGAGAGTGCTCACTAGGGAAAGATGTTTTATGTGCAATGAATGTGGGAAATCATTTAGCAAAAGCTGCAGCCTCAATACATCAGAAAGTTCACACTGGAGAAAGACCTTATGAGTCTGGGAAATGTGAGAAGTTATTCAACAAGTCCCACTCCATTGAACACCTAAGACGCAACACTGGAGAAAGGCCTTATGATTGTGGGGAATGTGGGGAATCATTTAGGAACAAGTACCACTTCACTGAACATGGAAGAATTCACACCAAAGAAAAAGCTTTTAAATGTGGGGAGTGTGGGAAATTATTTAGCCGGAAGTTTCACTTCAATGAACACTGGAGAGTTCATACTGGAGAAAGGCCATATGAGTGTGGAGAATGTTGGGAATCATTTAGGACCAAGTCTCACCTCGTTGTACACCAGAGAGTTCACACTGGAGAAAGGCCAGTGTGAATGTAGTGAATGCAGTGAATGTGGGAAATCATTTAGACGAAGCTCTGCACTTTTTGAACATCGGAGAATTCACACTGGAGAAAGGCCTTATGAATGTAGTGAATGTGGGAAATCATTTCGCCAGAGCTCTGCACTCCAATGTCCCTGGAGAGTTCGTAATGGAGAAAGACCTTATAAGTGAAGCAAATGCTGTAAATTCTTTAGCTAAAGCTCTCGGTTCCTTCAACATCAATTGTTCACACTGCAACAAGGCATTATGAGTACAGCAAGTGTGGGAAATCCTTTGCTCTAAATCCAGACTTTTTGAACACTAAGAGTTCACACTGGAGAAAGGCCTTATGAGCGTGGTGAATGTTGGATATCTGTTACCTACAACTCTAGTCTACTAAAACACCATAATATTCACACTGGATAATGGCCTTATGAGTGTGGGGAATATGGGAAGTCTTTTAGCCAAAACTCTAGTCTCATTACACACTGAAGAGTTCACTGTGGGGAAAGGCCTAATGAGTGCAGTGTATGTGAACAAACCTTCAGCCTTTTCTCATTGGAAACACAAAGTTCACGTGAGAAAAACACCTTAGATGTGCAGGGGATGTGTTATTTCTTCTTCAGTATAACAACACTAAGGGAGGTCCCTTGTGAGGGTGCCATCTGCCTGAATTGAACCTCATACATCTGAAAATCCACATAAACTCCAGGTATGTTGGATATGCATAACACTTTTTAAATGCCCAGGGCTATTGTCAGGTGTATGTCACTGCCATTCTATAACAAAGGGCTTTTCACCTTGCCACTTGGCTGATGCTAGCTGTGTGCATCACTCACCCACCCCAGTGCGTCCAGGGAAGTAAACCTTGGTGTTTTTCCATTTGCGGGAAGGATTTGTGAGAAGCCTGAGCACTCATTCCTTTATCTCTGATGCGTTAGGCCACAGACCTGGCCCATTTTTGGCTCAGAGGACTCTGCTGGTGACTTGAAAAGATGGACTACCTTTTCTAGGAATACCATTGGTCTCACATGACTATTGTGCTGGAATTTTCCATCCTCCAGTCGTGAACCTGAGAACAGCCTGCTTCCTATTGCTCTGGTTTGTGTGACAATGAAGAATGGTCTTGTTTAAGCTCATTTAATTGGGAATTCTATTAACTGTATGTGGTGACTTGGAAAAAAGTGGGTGCTAACATGAAGGGGTGAACAGTTTTTGTTGGGATCTCAAACTTTGAGTGCCTCAGAGGGGACAGTACGATGGCTCAGAGAATATAGCTCTGTCTCCAGTTTTGTCTTAGTTTCCATTGCTGCTCAAGGCCTAATTTGTAGCCTGAATGCCATGATGTTTTGTGGGTTCAGAGGTCAACCTGTAGAGGTTGTTGTTGTGACAACCTCTAGCGCTTTTAGAGCAACATGAAATTTTACTCCTGTTCACAGGGGTTGCATTGTGCTCAGCACTGCTGGGGGAGGTCTGTTCCCAGGTTCTGAAGTGTAGCCATGTGCCCTGGTATCCTGAATTCTTTAGGGTAGTGTCACTGGTTGTAAGATGATAGGGGGAATCATACTTGTTACAGACACACTGGATTTATTGAAAGTGGAGAAAAGAGACTGCAACAAACTGGAATGCACCTCTTTTAAAAGGTTGTCCAGGGGCCGGCCCAGTGGTGCAAGTGGATAAGTGCACGCATTCCGCTGCGGCGGCCCGGGGTTCGCTGGTTCGGATCCTGGGCGTGCAGCGACGCACGCTTGTCAAGCCATGCTGTGGCAGCGTCCCATATAAAGTGGAGGAAGATGGGCATGGATGTTAGCCCAGGGCCAGTCTTCCTCAGCAAAAAGAGGAGGATTGGCAGATGTTAGCTCGGGGCCGATGTTCCTCAAAAAAAAAAAAACGTCGTCCTCAATGATCTCATCAGCACGGCTGTGAAGGATGAGCACGTATAGAAATTCTTAGGACTTCCACAACTGTGTTTGTGTAGCTGAGTGCCTTGTCAGAGAAAATAATCTAAAGCTTTTGTGGATTTCTGTAGCCTCTTTGGGCTGTTCACTTAAGGCCATTGCTGCACAGGCAGGTAAAGAGCATGAGGAGGAGGGAGATCCCATAGTCCAGCTCTGTGGCCTTTGTGACCAGCCTGTATTCCTGTTGAATCAGGTGGAAATGGCCTTCATCTCTTTACCAGTATTTGATACCACTGAGGCAAGGCGTCTCTCCCAGGGCATGCGGAGACAGGTGGTGGAGTCAATATAGTGTTGCCAAACTTGATTTTCTAAAAACAGAAGGAATTCCAGAGTTTTATTTTGAACCATATTTTAGAGCTTTAAGAAGGTGTAAACGATGTGCAATAAATTGACATATTTGTATAACTTGGTAAGTTTTGACATTCATATAAACTCATGACACCTTTATCACAGTCATAATAATGAACCTATTCATCACCCCGTATTTGCCTCATGCCCTTTATCATCTCTCTCCTTCTGCCCTCCAGTCAGCCAATGATGCAGTTTCCTTTAGAGTCCATTTTCCATTTTCTAGAATTTTATATGATTGAAGTCATAAGGTGTTTACTCTTTTTCCCCGAGTACCCTCATGCAGCATATTTATTTTGAGATTTATTAATGATGCTCATATGAGTAGTTCTTGCTTTTTTTTTTTTTTTGTGAGGAAGATCGGCCCTGAGCTAACATCTGCCAATCCTCCTCTTTTTGCTGAGGAAGACTAGCCCTGGGCTAACATCCGTGCCCATCTTCCTCTGCTTTATATGGGATGCCGCCACAGCATGGCTTGCCAAGTGGTGCGTCAGTGCGCGCCCGGGAAACGAACCGGCGAATCCTGGGCCGCCACAGCGGAGCGCACGCACTTAACCACTTGCGCCACCGGGCTGGCCCCTAGTTCTTGCTTTTTATATTTCTGAAAAGTATGATGTTCTGTAGATATACCTCTGTTTATTCATTTATCTGCTTATGGATATTTGAGTTGTTTCCAGTTTGGCTATTGCAAATAAAACTGCTACATAGATTTTAAGCAATTCTTCGTATACATATGTTTCATTTATCTTGTGTTAATATCTTGGGTTCCAATGCCTGAATCACAGGGTAGATGAATACATAACTTTTTAAGAAACATCAAACTGTGATCTAAAATAGTTGTCCCTTTTGTTTTCCTACCAGCAGTGAATGAGACTTTCAGTTCTCCCATAGCCTTGCCAATAGTGGGTATGATTAGTCTTTTAAAATTTCGACCCTTTTAGCCTGCCCCGTGGCTTAGCGGTTAAGTGCACGCACTCCACTACTGGCGGCCCGGGTTCAGATCCTGGGCATGCACCGACACACCGCTTGTCTGGCCATGCTGAGGCCGCATCCCACATACAGCAACTAGAAGGATGTGCAACTATGACATACAACTATCTACTGGAAAAAAAAGGAGGAAGATTGGCAAGAGATATTAGCTCAGAGCTGGTCTTCCTCACCAAAAAGAGGAGGATTAGCATGGATGTTAGCTCAGGGTTGATCTTCCTCACACACACACACACACACACACAATTTTGACCCTTTTATTTATTTATTTTTTATTTATTTATTTATTTTTTTTAAAGATTTTATTTATTTATTTTTCCCCCAAAGCCCCAGTACATAGTTGTCTGTCATAGCTGCACATCCTTCTAGTTGCTGTATGTGGGACGCGGCCTCAGCATGGCTGGAGGAGTGGTGCCTCGGTGCGCACCCGGGATCTGAACCCGGGCCGCCGGCAGCGGAGCGCACGCACTTAACCGCCAAGCCACGGGGCCGGCCATGACCCTTTTAAATAAATGTGTAAAAATATCTCACTGTGGTTTTAGTTGCATTTCTCTGATGTTTCACGATGGTGAGCATTCCTTCGTTTGTTTATCTGCCACTTGTATGTCTTCTTTAGTAAAATGTCTATTCATATCTTTTGCTTGTTCTTTAAAGTGAATTTTGGGGGGCCGGCCCGGTGGCGTAGCAGCTGGGTTTGCACATTCCACTTCGGTGGCCCGGGGTTCGCTGGTTCAGATCCTGGACGCGGACCTGCTCACCGCTCATCAAGCCATGCTGAGACGGTGTCCCACATAGAAGAGCTACAACTCTACAGCTAGGATACACAGCTATGTACTGGGGCTTTGGAGAGAAAAAAGAAAAAGAGAAAGATTGGCAACAGATGTTAGCACAGGGCCAATCTTCCTCAAAAAAAAAAAAAAAAAGAAACACCCAACCAAACAAACAAAAACAACATAAAATGAATTTTGGCTGTTTCCCTTTTCATTAACAAATAAGATAGTGAAACAACAAACACTTATGTTAAAATTTCATTCTTCAGTGATATGACATCTTTGCCGTAAGGAATTACTGTTTTTGAATACCAGAAGAATATTTTCTAAATATTTTTTTTGCTGTACACAATGCAGTGACTACATACTTTTTAGTTTAATCTGCATTATTAATATATTATCCATCACTTTCTTAAGTCTAGATATTCAACAAAACAATAAATCAAGCCATGATTTGTAGTGTTTTCCATTTTCCCTGGTGTAAACACTTCCACCATGGCCAACTTAAAACTGTCGATGTGATTTCACTGAAAACAGAGTTGGTAAGAGTTGCCAAGTAGCACACTATTCTATTCTATTTCTGCCATACTGATGGAGTAGCTGCAATTAACCTCAAGAACATAGAAAATAATCAAATGTAGTATAATGATTAGAAAGTGAGAAGTTTTTATATTTGATTTTCAAAAAGTTTAATGGAGGTCTAATTGACTTAAACTGCATATGCTTAAAAGGTACATTTTGATGTTTGATGCATACTGACACCAAAAGTTTCTTCCTGCTTTTTAAAATTTATCCTCAACATACAAAATTACTGATACAATGACATATTCTATCTTTTGTTAGGGCTGTTTTCAAATATATACGGCAAAGGAAAAGACGGTTACAAAGCCAGATGAACCCATCCCAATCTTCCATCGTTATTTGTCGTTTCAGGGCTGTTCTTGTTGCATCTCTCCCCATGTACACTACTTGATTACTTCAGTTATAATTCCGGACATCGTATCACTTAACGCATAATAAATGTAAGGTCTCCTTCGTAACGCAGTAATCATCACAAAAATATAAATATTTTATCAATTGTCTTGAAAATGTGTTTGTTTTTTAACTCAGATTAGTCTCAATCAGAATCCAAAATATATCCTTACAGCTTTCAGTAGCTGTGTCTCGTAAGTCTCTTAACGTGTAGGGTCTACTTACCTTTTCAATTCTTATTTATTTGTTGAAGTTGCTGAGTCATATGTTCTAATAGAAATTCGCACATTCTAGGTGCGGCTTATTGAATCTATGAAACTGATCACCCTTCCCCTATAATCCTGTGCACTAGATGTGGAAGAGATGGGTGAGGAGATTTGGGCCCTGTAGACCAGGGGTGTGATGCTGACTGTTGCTGAAAGAAAAACAAAATTTTCTCCCAACCTAGAAATCCTCTCCACGAAGGTAGAAGAGACAGACAACCAATTTTATTATTGAATAAGCATGAAGCCAGGGTGAGATGCACATCACAGGTAATCCACTACGAAATTGCAGAAATAGGAAAAAACCTCACTTGCCTATATAGACAAGCAGATAGAACCCATTACACATGTGCATTCAAGATAAACAATGACCCTAGTCCTCAATTAAGAGGACTTGACAGCTCCTGTTGTCACACTGAGTTCGTCCTAACTTACAAGGCTTTATCCAGAGGAAAGGCAAACTTCTCATCTTTATAACAGGAGGTAGTTTTGAAAGTTGAAGCAGGTGTCCACCAAGATGAGGCTCCCACCCTTCCAGGGCAGGGACTGGGGAACTGATAAGGGAGCTTCTCCCTGGATGTTTGCAATTTGAAGAGATAGCTCCCAGTTTCTTGAGAAAGACAATTCTGGGTCCTAAAGCTGGAGTGAGAAAAAAAGGCCAGCTGACAGAAGACCTATCTAGTCTTCAAAGGCATACATTTTAAAGATTTTATTTATTTTATTTTTTCCCCCCAAAGCCCCAGTGGATAGTTGTATGTTGTAGCTGCACATCCTTCTAGTTGCTGTATGCGGGACTCGGCCTCAGGATGAACGGAGAAGTGGTGCCTCGATGCGCACCCGGGATCCGAACCCGGGCCACCAGCATCGCAGCGCACGCACTTAACCACCAAGCCACAGGGCCGGCCCTCAAAGGCATACATTTTAAAGAGATGAGAAAGTTCTTACTAGTTTTCTAAGGTAAATGCTTTAAGAAAAGGGAAGGGAAGGAATTCTTCCCATTTGCAACAGGTAGAATTAAATCTCTTATTTTTTAAATTTGTATTTGTTGAATAAAATAATTTGTATGTGACATACCTGGAAACACAAACTGTGTGATTGTGTTTTTTTGCTACCACACTGTGACACAGCCTGGAAACAGAAGACTAGGTGTTGGATGTGACATGCACACATGTCTGCGGACCCTGTGTGACAGGCATGTGATACTGACATGCCTCAGCATGCAGGGGGCACTTCACATACACCCTGGGGACATAGTGTGACAGATGTGAGAAGCTGCCCTCTTATCAGATGTGTCAGGTGCGGGATTTACCAGAGGGGCCAGACCTCATCTAGCCCATGTAGGGAGTGGTTGGTCAAGGGTGGTTCACAGGAGGCAGAGGGAATGTTCCTAGGGATGAGCAGTCACTGGTCTGCATTTTACCTGGAGGGGTGGGAAGGAGGAGCCCTGGGGATATTCTCAGTCCTTAGCATCTCACCAATGTCCACAATACCGACAGTGACTACTGGGTGACAGCTGAGTTCTGAGGTACTGATTGGAGGGGACACCCTGAGGTGATATCAGGAGGAAGACCAACTGCCTCAGGATGATTCAACAGTGGCGGCGAGTGGTGTTGGGGGTGACACGGACGACCCTGTTAGGGATGTCCATTGATGGTGCTGCTGTCCATGAGAAAAGTGAGTTTTCGTGGAAGGCGCTGCCTGCCTGTGGGAGTAGGGAGCACAGGGGCCCAGGTAGAGCTGTCAGGGTGTGGTTATGTGGTGGTTCAGCACTCAGCCGATGGTCTCAGCAGAAAGAACCTGGGGTCTGGCTGGAGTCGGGCTGTTTCCATCAGGGAGAAGATGCAAGGGAACAAAGTGAGCTGACTCAAAGCAGTGTAGACTAAGTCTTTTCCAACTCGGCCGCTTGGCAGCTGTGTGCCCTTGTGAAAGTCACTCACCCTCTCTGAACTGCAGGTCCCTCCTTTGAGAAGTGGAAGTAATAAATAGTCCCTCTGTTGGATAACTTTGGGGCTGTTAAATGAGGTAATCCTCAGGAGAGCTGGTCATGGTTAGCTCTCTATGAAAAGAAGAGTGGAGGCTGTTATGGGCTGAATTCTATCCCCCTCAAATTTGTACATTGAAGTCCTAACCCCCAGTACCTCAGGATGAGACTGTATATGGAGATAAGGTCTTTAAAGTGGTAAAATGAGGTCATTAGGGTGGTTGCTAATCCAATATGACTGGTGTCCCCATAAGTAGAGGAGATTAGGACACAAACACACAGAGGGAAGACCACGTGAAGAACATGGAGAGGACAGACATCTACAAGTGTCAGAAGAAACCACTGCGGACACCTTGATCTCAGACTTCTGGTCTCCAGAATTGGGAGAAAATAAATTTCTGTTGTTTAAGCCACCCAGACTGTGGTACCTACCTTGTTAAGGCAGCCTTAGCAAACTGATAACAGGGACCATCAGCCTCCGGGAAGAGGAGGGTCTGAAGGGAGCCCCAAGGGCGGAGGGAGGAGGCTGAGAAGGACCCTAAAGGGAAGCTGAGGGAACCAGAAGGAGATGAGTTCTTGGGGTGGACCCAGGCCTGGAGGGAAGAGGGATGCAGTGGGCCAGACTCCCTGACACACTGGGCTGTGGGCCTGGGCTTGATTTCTGCATCCCCACCCCTGCCAGGGGCCACAGTAAGAGACACCCCCTCCAGGCCCACGCCACCCTCAATTTCCCCCAATGCAAAGTGGGGCTAATGAGCGGAACAGCCTTGGGCTGTTGGAGGGTGTGCAGGGCTGGGGCCCAGAGTGAGGGCCACCAGGGAGGCAGCTTTTGTTGAGTCCTAATGCCCTCCAAGGTGGTAGCTGCGCGCGTGGGGAGATGGCGGGGGGCTCTAAGGGGCTGTGGGTCTCTGGCCCCTGATGGGGCTCTTCTCAGAGCAGCTCTGATCCCCACTTAGGTCCCCAACCCCACCCCAGGGGGCCCCAGACCCTGCCCAATTCCTACTAGGAGGCCACACCCACATCCTCCAGGGGCTCTGTTTCCCAGGGCCAGGGGGATCCTCATGAAGGTGCGAGGGAGAGAGAAATGGGGCTCCTCATAACCCTTGACCACACGTCTTCCGTGGGGACTGAGCCCTAAGAAGGAGTGTGGCCCCAGAGCCCAGAGACCCCAGTGTGGATGCCTTGGGTTTCAGCCTGCCGGTGGCTGCTGCTGATTAGGTCTGTGTTTGTAGGTGGCACCTTATCAGGTTGGGGACTTGAAACATGAGGTGTACAAGCATCACATTCCCACTTACCGTCACCAGCTCTCACGGGGTCACCAAAGTCTAAATCCTTTCCTCTACCACGAAAAAACCTTGCTTCTTGTTTGTACTCTCGTTACAGTCTGAGTCCTTGCATCCATCTTTCCAAATGGCGCAACTTCACCAAGGATGATTTGGGCCCTCAGTGGCCACTCTGGGGAACATTTGATTTGAACAAAATTCTTCATTTGGGAGGTGTCTTAAGTTTTGACAAACCCAATGGGCAGCATTTTTTATTTTTTTTACTGGCACGCAGAGGCCTCCAAATTAAATTCTGAACTCAAAATTGTTTCACTAAAAGATTCTTTGGCCAAAGCGAATGGGCAAGAGCAAATTAGACTCATTTTTCTAGTAAATCCTCCCGTCGTCTTCTTCCAGTTGCCTTCCTGGCTCCAGCTCTCCTTCTGCCCCTTATCCTTCCGGTCTCTCCTCCCACACCTCCCCTCTCTATCGTCCAGACTCTAGCTTATGTATGCTGGAGTGTTTTGACCTCTAGCCTTTCTTTTTGATTCTTTCTTATTTCCATCTCTCTGCCTACATTATCCATTTGTTCTTGCATGTTATCTTCTTTTTCCATTTTAGCCCTTAGCTTATATATCATAGTTTAAAAAAAATTCCTGGCCTGAAAATTCCTACCTTCCTACCTATATCTGACTCTGGTTCTGATGCTTTTTCAGTCTCTTCAAACTGTGTGTTTTACCTTTTAGTATGGCTTGTGATTTTTTGTTGAAAGGTGGACATGTACTGGGTGACAGGAGCTGCAGTCTTGGTGAGGTGTAGGGGGAGGGGAGATCTCCTGTCATCCTAGGACTAGGTCTCAGTCTTGGTGAGCTTGAGCCCCTGTACTGTCACCTTCACCGGTGCTTCTCAATTGTCCTCTCTCCCATAGGTGGGACAAGATGGCTAGAGCTGGCTGGAGTTGGGTATTTCCTTCCCCCAGGCAGGTTAGGCTCTGATAAGAACTTTTCCCTGAGGGCAGGCCTCATTAAGAAGTACAGAATGCTTTGTCGTACTGTATTCCAAAATAGTTCCTTTTCTCCTCCCCCTTCTGGAAGCATGATGGGATTTTTCTCTGACCTTTATTTTGATGCCATCGAGGACTTCCTGGCATGCATATACCACAATTTACATATCCTTTCAATGGCTGGTGGACAGTGGGTGGGTGGTTTCCTATTTGGAGCTTTTATGAACAAGGCTGCTCTGAACTTTCTAGAAAATGTATCCTGGTGCACAGAGGCACGCATGATTAAGGTAGAGACTTGACAGTACAATTGCTGGGTCATGGGTATGTATTTTTCTAGATAATGCCCAACATTTTCCTAAAATGATTATAGTAATTTTCACTCCCAAAAGCAGTGTCTGCGAGTTTCCATTGCTCTCTATTCCTGTTAACTTTTTTTTTAATTTAATTTTTTTCCCCCAAAGCCCCAGTAGACAGTTGTATGTCATAGCTGCACATCCTTCTAGTTGCTGCACGTGGGACGTGGCCTCAGCATGGCCGGAGAAGCGTTGCGTTGGTGCACGCCTGGGATCCGAACTCGGGCCGCCAGCAGTGGAGCGCGCGCACTTAACCGCTAAGCCACGGGGCCAGCCCTCTTGTTAACTCTTGATAATGTCAGAATTTTAATTACTATCAGTTTTGGGTATGTATAATTTTATCTCATTCTGGTTTAATAGGCATTCCCTTGAAGAAGGATGAATTTGTGTAACATTCTTATGATTTTTGGCCATTTTAAATATTTTTGTTACATAATCCATCAAATATCTGCCCATTTTTCTCTAGGGTTGTTGGTCTTGCAGTGAAGTTCTCAATGGCATAAAAATGAAGATCAGAGGAAAATCCTCTCATGCTTCCAGCACGGGGAGGAGAAAATGAACTATTTTGAAATGCGCCTTCACAAAAAAATAAAAACCCAAAGAAGTGACCCGAGCCAAAAACTTATATACCTTTTAGACAAAGAAATGATAAATTTGTGAAGAATTGAAAAGACAAAGGTTAGGGGAAGTAAACTGTGGGGAAGTGACAAGGAAATATATGGCGAGGGGGAAATTAGAAGATCCATTTCAGCGTGGCCTCCTCTGGTGATAAGGGTGTTCTTGTCTGTCTGCGGCAGGGAGGGCACCTCTCATGGGAAATTTTATGACCTGTTTTTAGGTAGAAAGGGGGAATGAGAGAGCCCCTTCCCTCATCTGCTGTTTCTCAGGTGCCTTCAGCTCAAAATAATCAATATGCCAAAGTGGCATATTTTGGGTGTCTAGGGGAGGAAGAGAATTCCTCTACCCTCTAGGTCCTTCTGGCTGGTCTAAGAATTAAAATGACTTAAGACAGAATAACAGGAGAAAATCAAACAAAGCTTTATAACAAGTATACATGAGAGAAATTCAGGAAAGCTGAGTAACTGGCCAGAATGGCTACCTTAAATACCATCTTCAGCTAAAGACAAAGGAGGCTGTTGGGGGTACTGGTTTGGGACTTCAAGGGGGAGGAAGGCAATTTACATAGAGATAGAAATGCAAATGGACTACTACAGACAATGTGACCTGAGAGACACATTTTACATTACATTACAGTTATTTTATGGTATTAGCTCTTTCCTGGAACAGGCCCTTCTATTTTAAATTCTTTTAGGCAGTTAGGGGGAAGGTCAAAGTTTCTTTTAGAGTCTTTTATTCTTAAAAATAATCAAGTCAGGGCCGGCCCCGTGGCTTAGCGGTTAAGTGCACACGCTCCCCTGCTGTTGGCCCGGGTTTGGATCCCGAAGCACCGATGCACTGCTTCTCCAGCCATGCTGAGGCCGCGTCCCACATACAGCAACTAGAAGGAAGTGCAGCTATGACATACAACTATCTACTGGGGCTTTGGGGGAAAAAATAAATAAAATTATAAAAAAAAAAATCAAGTCAAAGAGACACGTTTTCGGGTGGCCAATTCTGACCCCCCACAGGTGGCATGTCCTGAATTCCTTCATCACACATCCCTCTCCTGCAAGACTCTGCTTAGCTCAGGCATTAAGTAACCCCGACATCTCCCCACCCCTCCCCACAGGCACGCAGCGCCTTCCCCCCAGACTCACCTCCTTCCTGTGAATTGTTCCCATGGATGGCAGCACTGTTGCCCAGGCACCCCCAACAGGGTTGTCATGTCACCCAAACACATAGGCCCTCACTGCCACAAACAGTCATCCCCAACATCCTGTCGGTCTCCCTCCTCATACTGATTATCTCCTCCAATTGGTGCCCCAGTACTCAGCTGTCACCCAGTAATCACTGTCACTGTTATGGTCATTGGTGAGATGCTGACAGACTGAGAATGTCCAGGGTGACCTCATAAGTCCCTGTCCCCAGGGCTCTTCCTCCCCATTCCCTTCAGCTGGTGACCTTAGCCCTGACTGCTCGTCCCCACCCCTCCAGGTAAAATGCAGACCAGTGACTGACAATGACTGCTTATCCCTAAGAACATTCCCTCTGCTTCCTGGCAACCACCCTTGCCAACCACTCCCTAAATGGGCCAGACCAGGTCTGGCCCCTCTGGTAAAGCCCACACCTGTCACACTTGACATGATGACAGCATCCCACACCTGTCAGTGTCCTCAGGGTGTATGTGACACGGCTAGGCTGTGCTGTCATATCACACACCTGTCACACAGGGTGCCCCAGATATACGCAGTGTCACCACCACACACTGGTCACATCTGATACCTGAAATTTTGATTCTGGGCTGTGGAGCTGTGTGCTAGCAAAACACTTACACAAGTTTGTCATGTAAAAACAAATATGAATTAAAAATATGAGGCTAATTCTCTCTGTTGAAAATGGGGGAAAGCTTCCCTCCCTCCTTTCCCTTTCTCATTCACCTTAGAAAACTTGTAAGTGCTTTGCTTTTCTTTAAAATGTATCCCTTTGAAGGCTAGGTCTTCTCTTTTTTTTCTTTTCAGCTTTATGAGGGGGAATGTCTTTCTCAAGAACCTGGGAGCCATCTCTTTAAAATAAAAACATCTTGAGAGCCATCTTTTTGAAATGCAAACATCGAGGGAGAGCGCTCCCCTATCTCTTGGTCCTGGGCAGGACCTCTTCTTTGCTCCCATTTATAAAACAACCTCCCATCATTAAGATATGAGATGTTTGTCTTTCCTCTGGATAAAGCCAATTAGTTACCACAGATAGTCAACCCAGTCACCAGGTCAAATTAGGAAGAACCATGTGGGACAAATTCTGACAGTTACTGTCAAGTTCTCTTACCTGACCATTGTTTTTCTTCAGGGCCAATTCCTTACTTTTAGACTAGACCTACTTTTCATGCTTTTAAGATAAGGAATGAGATGGAAGTTTCAGAAACAAAGAACGCACCTGTCAAAGAATTATTCTGCTGCTTCTTTACCCAAACCATATTTAAAACTATTCAAATCTCACCCATGTAGTTTCAGTCCTGGGCAGCCATGGGAGTGTGCTGCTTGGTTTTCCCCTCACGAGGGAGCCGGCTGTGAGGAGTGTAGCTGGCCAACAGCCCCCAGCTATGCTGCCTTGGGATCCACTGCAGAGTTCCAGAAACCACACTCTGGGCAGGCTGCTCTCAGCCAGTGCCTGAGTGTGGCTCGGGAAACGGAGCTGGGCCACTAGTTATTGTTTTATCTTCAACACACGTATGTCATGGGTTGTATCTGCTTAGCCAAATAAAAGGGAGTTTTTTTCTGCCTTTGCAATTTCTTAGCACATGGCCTGTGATGCACATAGAATTCTGGCTAAATGCTTACTCAATAAGTGTTTTCTGTCACTACTACCTTTGAGTAGAGGATTTCTGGGTTCAGAAATTTTATTTTTATTTCCCAACAGTCACCATCACACACCTGTCTGCCAGGACCAAACCTCCTTACCCATCTCATCCACATCTAGTGCACAGGATTACAGGGGAGGAGTGATGAGTTAAACAGTATCAGAGACTTGTAGAGCAGCAGAATTTGCTACCCCCAAAATGTGTCTCGTTCACTTGATTATTTTTAAGAACAAATGACTCAGGAAGAAAATTTGACCTCCCCCCTAACTGCCTAAAAGAATTTAAGATAGAAGACTGGTTCCAGGAATGAGCTATCATCACCATAGATACCTGTGGTAGAGTATGAACTAGGTGTGGTGAACAAGGAGGAACCTAGCAAGACCCATTTGATCAAAGTCCTCTCCATGTCTCACTGTCTCTGCAAGGCATGGCAAACATCTGTTTATCAAACATTTGCTTCTCCATCTCCATGTGAATTTCCTTCCTCCCTTCTGAAGTCCCAAACGACTACCCCCAATATCCTCCTTCATCTTTAACTGAAGATGGTATTTAAGGTGGTGGCTTTGGCCATTTTGGTCAGTTACTCAGTTTTCCTGTGTTTCTCTCGTGTGTATGTGTTATTAAACTTGTTTGATTTTCTCTTGTTATTCTGTCTCATGTCAATTTAATTCTTAAACCAGCCAGAAGAACCTAGAAGAGTAGAGGAATATTTCTTCCTCCCCTACAGACTCAACAAGTCACATCTAGAATACACCAAATTCTGAGGAACAAATGACTCAACAAATTCAACAAATAATAAGAATAAAAATAGCAACTGGGACCTACAGGTTAAGAGACTTATGAGACACAGCTACTGAAAGCCATAATACATTTTGGATCCTGATTGCAATTAATCTGTCTTAAACAAACACATTTTTGAAACAATTGAGAAAAACTGAGCATTGAAGTTCTGAATAATTCTTTGTTCTTTCATTATCTTATTTGTTAATGAAAAGGGAAATAGTCAAAATTCATTTTAACAAACAGGCAAAAAGTATGAACAGACATTTACCAAAGAAGACATACAGGTGTCAAATAAACAAATGAAAAAATACTCAACATCATGAAACATTGGAGAAATGCAACTAAAACTACAGCGAGATACTGCTAAACATTTATTAAAAGAAGGATCAAAGTTTACAGAGACTAACCATACCCACTACTGGCAAGGATATGGAAGAACTGGAACTCTCATACTGCTGGTAGGAAGACAAAAGGGAACACCCAGTTCAGATCATAGTTTGGAGTTCCTTAAAAAATTTTATATTCACTAACCCTGTAACTCAGGCATTGCACCCCAAAATATTAACACAAGAAAAATGAAACATCCATATGAAAAACTATATTCAAATAACTGTAGCAGTTTTATTTGCAAGAGTCAAAAACTGGAAACAACTCAAATATGCATAAAGATGAAAGAATAAACAAATAGTGGTATATCCACTGAACATCATACTTCTCAGCAATATAAGAATGAGCTACTCATATAAGCATTGTTGACAAATCTCAAACATGCTGTGTGAGGGCTCCCAGGGGGAAAAAAAGAGTAAACACTTTAGGATTTCAATGATATAAAATTCTAGACAATGCAAACTAATCTCTTGTAAAGAAAAGTAAACCAATGGTTGACTGGGGAGCAGAGAGTGACATCATTAAAGGACATAAGGTAAATATGGGGGTGATAGGCTTATTATCATGAATGTGATGATGGTTTCATAAATGTCAAAACAAACTAAGTTTTAAATATGTGCATTTTATTGCATGTCATTTATACTTTATTAAAGCTTAAAAAATATGATTCAAAATAGACATCTGAATTTGCTACTTGGAAGATTCCCTATAGTGACACCACCATCTCTCTCAAAGTGCCCTGGGATGGGCACTTTGCTTCAGTGGTCAAAAATGTAAGTGAGCAATGAAGGCTATTTCCAGGTGATTCAAGAGGAATGCTGGCCTGGGGCACAAAGTCCACATCACTTGATGAAGAGATCTCCCTTCTATCTTCATTTTTCTGTTTGCACAGAAGTGGCCTTGAAGACAGCCCAGAGAGGCTACAGGAATCCACAAAACCTTTAGATTATTTTCTCTCACAATGTCCTCTGCTATACGAGATTCACAGTTCAGGAGATCTGAGCTTTTCTGTACATGCTCATCCTTCACAGCCACAGTGACTAACACTTGATGCCCCTTAAAAGAGGCGGATTTCATCCTGTCTGTTACAGTCTCTTCCTCCCACTATTAATCCAATGTTTCTGTAACAATTATAATTTTCCTTGTAATCTTAAAACCAGTGATGCTATCCTACAGAATTTTGCACCTCAAGGCACATGGCTCATTTGCAGGACGTGGGAGAAGATTTCCCTCAGTACTGAGCACGATGCAATATCCCCTGTGAACAAGACAAGTTCATGTTGTTCTCAGAAGCACCACAGGCTGTCACAACAACCAACAACTACCCCCTCCTCAGGTTGACTTCTGAACCCAGAAAATATCATGGCATTCAGGCTACAAATTAGGAGCATAAAGTCCTGTAGTCTTTCCTTGGAGGCCTTGGGCAACAACACAAATGAGGCCAAAACTGGAGAGAGAGGTATATCCTGCCATCATACTGTCCCCTCTGAGACACACCAAGTTTGGGATCCCAACCAAAGCTGTTCTCTCCTTTCTGTTAGCAGAACCCAGTTGTTTTCAAACCACCACACACAATAAATAGAACTCTCAAAATTAAAGATGATGGCTTAAATAATAAGGCCTTCATTTTTGCACAAAGCAGAGCAATGGGAGGCAGGCTGCTCCTGGGCTGGAGAGTTGAAGGGCAGGAAATTCCATCAGAGTCACGTGAGACTAATAATATCCCTGAAAAAGGCAATCCATGTTTTCAAGTCACCAGCAGAGTCCTCTGGGTCAAAAATGGGTCTGGTCCATGGCCTACCTCATCAAGAGAAAGAGAGGAAAAAGGAAAAGAGTGCTCAGGTTTCTCACCAATCCCTCCTGTGAATGGGAGAACATAGAGGTTTCCTTCCCTGAACATGTTGAGGTAGTCAATGATGCACACTGTGGGCACCTGCCAGCTAGTAGAGGTGAAATAGCTTCTCCTACAAAACTGGCAGTGACATAAATCTGAGAAGGGCCCTGGGCAGGTTATAAAATGTGCAATGCAGCTCCCACATACCTGGAATTTTTGCAGATGTTTGGATGTATGAGGTTCAATTCAGGCAGACAGCACCATCACGAGGGATCTCAAGTGCTGATATACTGAACAAAGAAATTGTATATCCCTGCACATGTAAGTTGTTTTTTTCCCATGTGAAATTTGTGTTATGCAGAGTAAAGGCCTTAGGCTGATGGCTTTCTCACATTCATTGCATTCCTAAGGCCTTGATCCACTGTGAACTCTCCTTATTAAGGCTGAAGTTTTGAGTAAGGGATTTCCCACATTGACTGCACTCATAAGGCCTTGATCCAATGTAAACAGTCTGGTGTTTGTAAGAGGCTGGAGCTGTAGGTAAAGAATTGCATACATTCCCAAAGTTATAAGGCCTTTTTCAAGTGTGAATTTTCTGATGTGTGATGAGGGTAGAGCTTTGGCTAAATGATTTCCCACATTCCCCACACTCATAAGGCCTTTCTCCAGTGTGAACTCTCCGATGTGTAATGAGATTGGAGATATATCCAAATGATTTCCCACATTCACTGCACTCATAAGGCCTTTCTCCCGTGTGAACTCTCTGATGTTGAAGGAGTGCAGAGCGTTGGCGAAAAGATTTCCTACATTCACTGCACTCATAAGGACTTTCTCCAGCGTGAACCCTCTGATGTTGAAGGAACACAGAGTTTTGGGAAAATGATTTCCCACATTCACTACATTCATAAGGCCTTTTTCCAGTGTGAACACTCTGATGGCGACTGAGGCTGTAGCTTTTGCTAAAAGATTTCCCACATTCATTACACTCATAAGACTTTTCTCCAGTGTGAACTCTCCAATGTTGAATGAGATGTGAGCTTTGGATAAAGGATTTCCCACATTCACTGCACTCATAAGGCCTTTCTCCAGTGTGAACTCTCCGATGTTGAATGAGATTTGAGCTTTGGCTAAAAGATTTCCCACATTCACTGCACTCAAAAGGCCTTTCTCCAGTGTGAACATTCTGATGTCTAATCAGGTGGGAGCTTTTGCTAAATGATTTTCCACATTCACTGCACATGTAACGTCTTTCTCTAGTGAGGACTCTCTGGTGCTGAACAAGTGTGCGTTTGTGGTTGAAAGTTTTTGTGCAGTCTCCCCAGTTATAATGATTTTTTTCCCTTAGAAAGGCAGCCCCATACTTGGTTCCACTGTTTGATTTCTCCCCAGTGTGAGTGGCCTGTTGGTGAAGAAATCCTGGGCTGTCCAGGAAGTCCTTCCCAACTTCCCCAAAGGTAAAGGGCTTCCTTGACATACAGATTTTGCAGCTGTCCACAAACAAGGCTCTCCTCACATCGCTTCTCAATGGGTTCTCTCCAATGTGCTGCTTTTGGTGCCGATGAAGGTTTACTCTGTAATAGAATGGCTTCTCACATGCCCCACACATGTATAGTTTCTGCCCACAATGTGTTCCCTGGTACTCAGACAAGTGAAAAATGTCACTCAAGATCAAGCCACACATCTCACAGGGGTTGGCCTTCTGGGGAGACAGATCTGTCTTGACAGTCCTGATCTGTGACCCTCCTTGAACAGAAATACTCTGCTCAGAAAGTGTCTCTTCATCCTCTGCTCCATGCCAACAACCTGAAAGCAGAGAAATGCTGGTGAAGTGCATGCTGACTTTGTGCGAGGATGTGCGAGGAGACAGCCCCATTACAAATGTGTGTCTGACAAACCCAAGAATCAGTTCATGGGATTGTTTGCAGGATAAGCTGGTTGGGTTCAGGTTAAGGATGGGGCTGTTTAAAAGAACTGGGCCTCTAAAGATCACAGAATGAGGGAGGCTTCACAAGGTGAAGAACACAACCACAGGGTGTGACACAAGGAGCAGAGGCAGGGTCTCTCATTCCTCATTCTTCTGCAAACAACTTTCAGCAGGACTTTGTCCACTGATGACACACAAGTGCTATGTAGAAGGTTGTGTCCAGGCCCAGGAAAATCCAAATGCAACAGAGCAGGTGGTGATCAAGGATTAAGAATGTACACACCCCAGGACACAAAATGCAGAGGCCAACATTGGACAACCCCATAGATGGACCAGTGTGAAAAAGCGTTGAAACGTGGAGTCCACAGAGGTGAGTGAGGATTATCCCTGAGCTGGAAATAAGAGCAGAAGTGACAAGTAGTAGAGTTGACAACGTGGCTAAGTGTGAAGAATGGGGAAGGAGAGGCAGAAATGAGGTGTGGCTGCCACTGTGATTGGCACCAAAAGACAAGTGAATAGAACTGGTTTCTGGTATGACTTGTACACAGCCCTGATGTCACGTCCTCCCCTAGGCACCACTTCTCAGGGCCAGACTATGCTTGAGGTCATCTTGCTGCAGTTGGATTCCTTTCTATCCTGTGAAC
Source organism: Ceratotherium simum simum (assembly GCF_057802395.1). Classification (NCBI taxonomy): domain Eukaryota; kingdom Metazoa; phylum Chordata; class Mammalia; order Perissodactyla; family Rhinocerotidae; genus Ceratotherium; species Ceratotherium simum. The sequence continues at coordinate 723,581 of NC_141932.1, forward strand.
CTCTCCACCCCACCCCCTTGATGAGCAACTACATGGAACCCAGATGATGCAAGTACTAAGGGAAAGACAGGACAGACTAGCAGCCAGCACTGGCCAAAAATAACTCAGCACATGAGAGACCACAGGAAAGAAAACTAAATATTACAAAGAGAACTTTAGAGGAGTGTCTTGCAAGAATAGCCCATGGTCCACATAAGTAGTAACTGTGTCACTGATGGCAATTTCTGGCACAAACAGGAATGAGGAAATGTCAGCTAGAGGAAGGAAATAGAACCTGGGGTACACACGTGCCTTGGTTCTGGAAAATTCACCTGGTTAGGGAGAGGGCAAATAAGGTGGGATCCGTCACTGCAAGATTCCTGACTCTGGATTCATCCCTTCGAGGCTAGATGTTGCAGGGGTCAGAGATGCTCAAGGAGAAGAGAGGACACTACTCACACCTCAGCCCAACCAACCACAGCACTTACCCAAGGAACTGGGGAAGGAAGCAGTGCCCATGGTCCTGATATGAGAAGGGCAGACTTGCCAGTGGATAAAGGGGAAAGGCAGAGCCTAGCTCAGGGCACAGGGGTGGGTGTAAGGGCCTTACCCAGGAAGGTTATAAGTGCCAAGTTCTCCAGCATCACATCTCGGTACAGGCGTCTCTGAGCCTCATCAAGGAGACCCCATTCCTCCCAGGAAAAGTACACAGCCACATCTTCAAAGGTCACACCAACCTGTCATGATTGGGACAGATGAAACCACAAACTTCCCCACTCCTGAGGCCCTACAATCCATTCCCCCATATATCTATCCTATGACCATCTTCCTCCCAGTCTCCCCAACTCAGAGGAGTAAGTAGGCCCTGGTGCCATTGCTGCTGTTGTCTCCTTATGGGCGCACTGAATACTGTGTCCAGACATCAGCAACAAGAGGCAGCTGGACAAATAGATGTCTAAACTGTGGGCCTGGCACAGAGGTTTCCAACCCCTCATGCCAGACAGTTCCCCTTACAAGGTCATGTAAGTCCCAATACAGGGCCCCGCGGCTATCAGATATGCTCCATCTCCATGTACACATCACTCTTTAGACTGCACATCTCTCATATTTCCAGACACCACAGCCACATGCCCATGGCCACCGCCACCTCACTGTCTCACTCCATAAGCATCTCCCTGGTGTCCCAACATGTTAAAGAATTTTGATCACCTCCTTTTCACTTTCACTCCTCTGATGAGGGTGGGATTCCTGCCTAGGATTATGGGGATGGCCAAACACACAACTGATATTGGACAGATGTGGTCAGCAGCATCTCATTAATCAGATATATTCACACCCAAGGATAGGAGGACACCACACAGGGCTACAGGGGGTTACACTCTGGACAACAGTGGACAACCAGGAGCTGTGGGATGCAAGCTTTGTAGTGTCAAGAGGGTAGAGTGCACTCTGGTTCCCACGGGAGGATGTAATTTCCTTTTCTGAATAAATCCAAAGGGCTGACAGGGAACTGAAACCCACTACAAAGGGATAAGGAGGAACTGTACCTGGTCCCCTTTATAACAGTTGTTTGGTTAGGAGACATTATCTGCAGGAGCAGAGTGAGGTGGGGAACTTGTGCTCAGGCCATTTGAGAGCCTCCTGGTTTCAACACATGTCAAGGCAGCATATAATACTGGGACTTAATTTTACGCCTTACATGACATACGAACAGAGAGCATCCAGAGTATGCTTGGTAAATTCATACGGGATCCAATACTACCGTGAACCTCCCATGGCTGCCATTAGTGGTGGCAGTGCCAAAACCTTCTAGGAAGACTTCCCTCCTGGCTCCATTCCTTGCCTCAAACTTAGCCACACAGAACCATATGTGGATCTCTGATTCCCATGGCCCTCTTGCACTTCTGTGCTGCAGTTGTTGTCCTCGCAGCAGTCATAACCTTCCTCTGTCCGCCTAACCCTCATTCAAAGCCCAGCCCATTGGTGGCCCATCCCAGGCATACTGATGCTCACAGATGACAATATTTGCCCATGATCTTATCCTCCAGGCTGAAGGAAACATGCCAGAACACATCAAAGTCATCAAAAAATCCTAGAGAGTCCATAGAGAGGTGAATAAGGACCAGCTCCAGCCTGAGTATCATCTTGCTTCAGTGATCTCTAGGCATCCGCATCCACCTCATGTCCATTTTTCCCTTGGAAGCCTTGGTCACCTGACAGACTATCCTGTCCCCAACACATCCTCCCTTCAAGGCCACTTACCTTCCTCACTTGTGTTTGTGAAGCCCAATACTATCACCTAGTTACCCAAGAAAGAGATCCAGTTCACAGCCCCCACCCTCCTTTTCCTGGCCCCCTACTAGCTTTACACCATAACCTGAAGATTGCCCCTCCTAAATGTCACCACAACTTATTCATCAGGGTCCACACAGTAGCCAACATATTTTGGATGTCTCCAAGCTGAACCCCTCCCCACATTTCCAGACCTATGTGTTCAGCTGCCCCCTCATGCCTCCACTCAGTGATCTCTGAAACACCTGAGACTCTTAACAGGGCCAAAACAAAGCTCCTGATACCATCCCCCGCCCCAGCAGTGAATATTACTCCTACTACAGTCTTTCTCATTCCAGATGATGGAGCTTCCATCTCTATAGCTGCTAAGTCTGAAAACCCTGGGGCGATCTCTGAATCCTGTGTTTCAGTCCCTCACTATCCACGTTAGAAAATCTTGTTGCTCTTTTTAAAAATACCATCCAGAATCCAAGGACTTTTCCTAAGCCACCACTCTGGTCCATTAACCCTCACCTGGACTATGGCAGGAGCCTCTTTCCTGATCTTCCCTTCCTTCTCCCTCAACCCCAGTCTGTTCTCCACTCTACAGCCAGATGAAGCCTGTTAAGACCTTGGTAAGATCACCTCCCTCCTCTGATCCAAACACCTCATCACCCCTAGAACAGACATCAACCTTTTCAGGCAACCATTCCAATCCTGACTCCTATCCTTTGCTTTTTGTTCTCATCTAAAAGAAAGGAGACTTGAGGTCTCTCGAACACTCACAGGTCAGTTTTACCTCCAAGCATTTGGAACTCTGAGAACTAGTTCCTGGAAGAACCCTCCGCACCTGTTTATATTGGTTGCCAGTAATGGGAACACCTGTATCTAAAGCATGAGAAGGCCTTACCCCGGGGACTTGAGGTTTCTCCAGAGTCCCCAGACTCAAGGACTGGAGGAGTAGCATTAAGAGTCTCAGGAGAGGCCGGCCTGGTGGCATAGTGGTTAAGTTCCCACACTCTGCTTCCGTGTCCCAGGGTTTGCAGTTAGGATCCCAGGCACGGACCTAAACAGAGCTCATCAAGCCATGCTGTGGTGGCGTCCTATATACAAAATAGAGAAAGACTGGCACAGATATTAGCTCAAGGACAATCTTCCTCAAACAAAAAGAGGAACACTGGCAATAGATGTTACCTCAAGCCAATCTTCCTCACACACACACACACAAAAGAGTGCCGGGGAACCACAATCCATAGAACACCAAAGTGGCCGTCTGGATAGGTGAGGCACCGGAACACCCTCCACTTCCCTGTGTGGGTTCCTAAGCACTACTCCACCCAGGAAAACTAGCGCGAAGAGGCACGCCTTGGAGGAATGAGGCCATGGTGGGGTTCAACGGCTCATGCCTCCCTGTACCCTTCCTTGGTCCTGGAGCCCCGTGACCTCAGGCCGGCTGTCTAACCTCTGGGCCTCAGTGCTCCATGTCACCTCTTAACAGGTGTGTGACCCTGAATAAAGATTCCACGTCCCAGCGCCTCAATATCAACACCATCCGTCTGCACTCTACCCTTCCGTTGAACAGGCTTCGGCAAAGTGTTAAAACCCTAACGGAGATCGTATCTCTTTCTGCTCAAAACTCTCCATGGCTTTTAGAGTCCTCACAATGAGGTACAACCCTCAGCCTGCTATTCCAGGTTTAACTGGGCCTCACACTCTGTTCACTGCAGACAGAACACGGACCTCAGGGCCCCGGCTCAGTCGCCCTCCACGCCTCTCCCCCGCGGGCCCTCCCCTGGGACCCTCTCCCACTCCCGTAACCCGGGTCTCAGAAACAGGCCCCACGAGCGCCTCCCCGTCCCGGACACCGGGGCCTGGGCTGCAGGCCCGTGAGCGGCGCCCGCACTCGGGGCTCTAGGGCTGGGCTGGGCTGAGGACGGGGAGGGCGCGGAGCACGAGCACTGACCTGAGCCGGCTCCGTCCGCGCGGCCGCAGCCATCGGACTCCAGGGCGGAGCGGGGCCGGAAGCGGCGGGAGAGGAGGGGCTCCGGGCACGGCGGTCCCTGTCCCGGCCCTGGCGCGGGTCCCCCGGGCGGCGTCGCCGAGCCTCACACCCGCTCTGTGCAGCGGGCACAGCGCCTCCTCTCGCGCCTTCTCGGTTCGTCACCTCAGCCCCGACCCAGCGCTCCGGGGCCTGACGGACACCCACCAGAGAGCGGCCAAAATGACCGCCTGGAGGAGGAGGCCGGAAGTCCCGCCCGACCACTGTTCTCAAACGGAAATGCCTTTTCTCTGAGCCTTCATTGGCTCAGCCACACCGGCTGTCGTCGCAGAGCATTCTGGGTAATGTAGTGCCCACAGTCCAAGGCAGCGATAGGGGCGTTCATCACCTGACTCCAGGAGAAAAGGCCAAGATCCACCGCGAGGGTCATTGGGAAATGGCGCTTCTCTGTCCGAGACCGTTTGGAAAATGATAAAGAAAGCGAAGGTGTCGAGCATTTTCCTCCCTTTGATGTACAGACTGCACTTCAGGATAAACAAATAGAAAATTAGGAAAATATTTCTTTATAGATCATTTCTAGGTAATAAATGCAGAAGCCCTGATAAAATTAGGTAGAATACAGACACGTCTCAATGGCCCATAAAATAATGGATTTAACCAATGGTCATCAACCAATTACTTCAACCAAATAATTTCAATGCAGGTGGCACAATAGATAAATGTACAGTGGGGGAAAAAAACGATATTGGACGTCAAAACCTATTAACAGTTGGACCCACTGTGCAAAGTTAACATCACAAAACGGAGACACTCAGACTTCTGAGAGCATCTGTCCATGATGCAAACACAAGTGTCCCCCGTGCCTGTGGAGCACTGTGGCCAGAGTCAATCTGGATTTCATCAATGCCTCTGGCTCTAATTATACATTTATTGGAAGCAATGGGGAACACGTTAAGAACATCCAAGACATGAAGATACATTAGAGAAGGTGGGAAATTATACCAGACAAATGACCTAGCTACACCATCAAATACATGACAAATATAACACAAGAATGTAGGACAAACCTTTGACATAGAACTAAAATACAAAATATAAACATAAAATAGGAGTATATTTATTATTTAAACATATCGATTATGAAAAATAAATTTTTGAAAAAGCAGGAAAATTGAATTCTGAATCTAAGTTATTGGTATTTTTGTTAGTGTGAAAATGATATTGTAATTATCATAATGAAAGAGAACTTGTACTTTACAGACATATTTGAAAGATTTATAGGTGAGATGATATTGATGTGGTTGAAACCTTGCTTATGACTCGTTTTACAATGTTTCCACTCCGTATCGCATGCCCCTACTTAATCACCTCTGGCTAGGAGCAAAGGAGTTTACCTTAGGAGGTAATCAATGACTTGAATCCCCTGCCTACGGGTTCCTTGAGGCATACCGTACCTTGGAATGCAAGGGCACATGTCATTTATCCGCCCTCATGCCCTAATCTTTGAGACAAACCAGAACCCATCAACTCGCTTGACCACGTCACCTAATACTTTTTCCTTTGCCATTTCTTTAGAGTAATAAAAATAGCTAAAACCACAGACAATGGCCGGGCACAGACAGCTCTTTACTGCACATGGGTTCTGTCCCCATGCTGAACACAAAATAAAAGTCCACAAAGGAACGAGCGGCACGTGTCTGAAAATTCTTTATCAACTCAAGACTCAGTGGCCCCACATCAATATGTCTGGCATTTTCAGTGCTATAAGATAAGGAACATACTTATGAATTACATTCAGAGTAAATGAAGAAGTACATATTTATCCTGAAAGTGAAACCAAGAACGAAGGAGTTAAAACTTTCCCTGGATTAGAGTGAAATCAGTGCCTGTACCCAGAAGGTTGACTGGAGAAACAAAGTAACCAAAGTTTCTGAGCTTGTTTTGCAGAAGAGCAGGAAGACTGCTAATAAGAAAGCAGCTTGCTGACAGCCTCCGCCCCGCAAACATCGCCTAGGTGCACTGAAAAGCTAAAATGACCAATCATAAACTTTACAAGTCACAGACTAAAAATCCACCGCATGCAACACATAGAACCACCCCCAACCCCAAGTCGCACATGGGACCCGTGGAGGAATATGAAAGACAGTTGCGCCTGCGCAGAGAACTCTTAAAACTTCAGCCCCCAAGGCCACATGCTTCCCTCCCCTACCTAAAACCCCAAATAAAAACCCTTGCTTGTAGCTTTTGCAGGAGTTGGGATTACAGTTTAGTTTCCTGTTCTCCTTGCTCAGCGCTTTGCAGTAAAATTCCTGCTTTCTTCCACTACACCCGGTGTCAGAGATTGGCTTGCTGCAGGACGGGTGAGCGAACCCACTTGTGATCCAGTAACAAAAATTAAGATGTATAGCTGAGGATCTTTGAAAAATCAAATGAAATATTATAATTAACGAGAAATTATGGGTATGCATACATGCAATAAAGATTAAAAATCAATAGTAATCCTGTAAGAAGCTTTCTCCTATTTAAAAATTTAAAGCAAATCTTACTGAAATATAAACAAAAATTTGAAAAACATCGAAACTAAGAAATGTAAGAGAAGAGTTGAAAAAAATCTAAAAACTTACCCGAAATTATAAAAATCACTTCTAAATAAAAACAGATATAAAGCAAGTTTCTACATAGAAAGACTAAATATAAATAAAAATAACTACAAAAAGGTAATTTATTTATTTCAAACAAAATGTTAATGTTTCAGAGCTTATTATTTAAAATTTATTTAAAAGGATAATAAAAGTAAGTTTATTGAGAACTTATTCTGGTAGAGAAAACTGTTATTGGGTGACTAGTACACAGTAGAGGGCCTGGAAACACACCCTCCTGACATGCACCTACTGAACACGTGTATAGGAGCATATATATATGAAACTTGATCATCAGTTGGAAGAGAAATAAATAATGCAATAAAATATTAAAATAGTTGCAAATTGAGATGGAAAAAAATCTCAATTTATACCACTTGTCAAATGGAAAAATAATCAAGCCTACACATGAAAACAAGTATCCTAGATTATTTTTTTACAAAGAGGTTTATTTTCTTTTTTAATAAATTGGGGTGTGCAGGTCACTACAAAGCAAGGCCCAAGTTTAAAGCCACAAAATATATTTTTAATAGATTTTTGTAAATAAAAATATAAGTAAAATACAATAAAAATGACAACCAATTTAAATAATCAAGAAAATGACTTAAAATGTAAAACATAAAAAATAATTATCTATAATATTTTTGGTATCCATACAAGTCAAATTGAGATAAGCCATAAAATATTGGGCAAAATTCTAAATCAGGCAATTTTTGAGAAAACTATTCAATCTATGGGTTATATATTTCACTATTCAATACATTAACTTGCCAAAATTTCATTTTGATTTTAAAATTTACCATCAACCATTCAGAGTTATTTAAAGTGGATCAAGAATTTTAAAATATATCATATCATATTTAACCTCTTTTTTGTGCATGTGTATCCATTACCCTCTTATCATGGAAATAGACAATGTTAGTACTTTTGTCTTTTGACCTTCATATTAAATTCATAGGTAGTTGATCTGCTACCTTTACTGTATATTTGCCTTTACCAGTGATTTTATTGTTTTTTTTTTTTTTTCTGATAACACTCTTATTCCTGTTTGTGGTCTTTTCCACTTTAAGTCCCTTTAGCATTTCTTGTAAGGCTGGTTTCTTGGTGATAAACTCCTTTAGCTTTTGCTTGTCTGGAAAATTCTTTCTCTTTCCTTCCTTTGTGAATGATAACCTTGTTGGGTAGAGTATTCGTGCCTGTAGATTTTTTTCCTTTTAGCATTTTAAATACATTGTGCCACTCTCTTCTAGCCTGTTAAGATTTCTGCTGAGAAGTCAGCTGATAGCCTCCTGGGGTTTCCTTTGTATGTAGTTTGTTGCCTTTCTCTTGCAGCTTTTAGGATTCTCTCTTTAACTCTTGACATTTTAATTATGATGTGTCTTGGTGTGGGCCTCTTTGGGTTTATCTTGCTCTCTGTGCTTCCTCTACCTAGATGTCTGTTTCCTTCCTTAGGTTAGGAAAGTTTTTAGCTATTATTTCTTCAAATAGATTCTCTGTCCCTTTGTCTTTCTCTTTCCCTTCTAGGGCACATATAATACAGATGTTAGTGCACTTGATGTTGTCCCAGAGGTCCCTTAGACTGTCCTCATTCTTTTCTCATTTTTATTTATTTTTTGTGAGGAAGATCAGCCCTGAGCTAACATCTGCCAATCCTCCTCTTTTTGCTGAGGAAGACTGGCCCTGGGCTAACATGCGTGCCCATGTTCCTCCACTTTATGTGGGACACCGCCACAGCATGGCCTGACAAGCGGTGCGTGGCTGTGCGCCCGGGATCCGAACCCCGGCTGCCAGCAGCGGAACATGCGCACTTGACCACTATGCCATGGGGCCGGCCCCCTCATTCTTTTTTCTTTTATCTGTTCAGCTTGGGTGATTTCCTCTAGTCTTTCGTCCAGCTCACTGATCCGTTCTTCTGTATTGTTTGCTCTGCTATTGAGTCCCTCTAGTAAATTTATCATTTCCATTATCATATTCTTCATTTCTGATTGGTTCTTTTTTATATTTTGCAGTTCTTTGTTGAAGTTCTCACTGAGATCATCCATTCTTCTCCCAAGATCAGTGAGCATCCTTCTGACTATTAGTTTGTACTCTTTATCAGGTAGAGTGTTTATATCTGTTTCATTTAGTTCTTTTTCTGAGGATTTGTCCTGTTCCTTTATTTGGAACATATTTTTTTGTCCCCTCATTTTGCCTCTTTCTCTGTGCTTGTATCCACGTATTAGGTAGATCAGCTACGTCTCCTGATCTTGGAGAGGTGGCCTTATGTAAGAGATGACTTATGAGGTCCGGCAGTGTGCTTCCCTTTCATCACCAGTTCCAAATGTTCCAGGAGTGTCCCCTATGTGGGCTACATGTGTCCTTCTGTTGTGGCAGGGTTGCTCTTACTGCAGGTGCATGGGGAGGCTAGGCTGTCCCTCTGGCCGGTTGGTTGTAATGCTCAGCTGTGTGCAGCTACTGTGGTCCCTTGAATCACTTTATCTGGCATGGGGAGCCCCAGCACAGTTGGCTACAAGGTCTAATAGCATATTCTTATTGCATTTTATGTGTTAAGTTGAGTAGGCCCCCAGCATGGCTGGTTGCTAGGCTCAGGGACTTACAATTGCTGTAGCCCTCCAGCCTGCAAAGCTGTTGTCAGCCATCTCAGGAGTGCAGCTGGGTGGGGCTGGCCCCAGGCATGCACAGTTGTTTCAGGCCTTGGAAGGTGGAGCCAATCCCCTATGTGGCTGTTTGAGAAGCACAAGTCTGCTGCAGTTGATAAGCCCCACCATCTGTAGGCCAACACACCCCATCAACACAGTCCTGCCTGGTGCACACCCCCAACCCGCTGAGGCAGACCTACTCGCCCCACTGCAGAGGCCCCACACCCGGCCTACGCAGGCCCACAAGTTGCTCAAGGGCTTGCTATTGGATGGGGCCAGTCCCTAGGGCAAGGTGCCTGCCCTGGCTGAGCTGGATTAAATCAGTGCTCTAGTGGGTGGGGCAGACCCCCTGCCCTAACAGGCCGGGGGGAAGAATTCCAATAGCATCTGCTAGTGTCTGTGTCAGCACACCTGTACTATGTCATAGTAATGGCTGCTGCCAATGTCTCAGTCCCTGGGCAGGTGGTCCCAGCCTGGGAAGGTCTCACCTCTCACCAAGATGTGCCCAGAGCCTATTAAGTGAGTCTCTTTTTACCACAGGACTGTGCACCTTTCTTTCTGGTGACTTTAGGTTGCTTTCCAAAATGGAATTTGAATTTGTGAATTTGTGCATGGTAAAATATTTCAAAATTATAGAGTTACAAAATATTCATTACTTAATCACTTAAACTTTTATCAACCACATTTGACTAAACTGGATGTTTTAAGAGCCTAAAATTAGGAAGCTTTCCAGTGCATTTAAATTAAGATTCATTGAAATAAGAATGCTTTTCGTGGGCTGGCTTGGTGGTGTTGTGGTTAAGTTCGTGAGCTTCGGTGGTCTAGGGTTTGCAGGTTCGAATCCCAGGTGCAGACCTACGTACCACTCATCAAGCCATGTGTGGTGGTGTCCCACATACAAAATGGAGGAGGATGAGCACAGATGTTAGCTCGAGGCTAACCTTCCTCAGCAAAAAGAGGAAGAATGGCAACAGACGTTAGCTCAGAGCCAATCTTCCTCACCAAAAATAAAAAATGCTTTTTGTTTTTCCAAGTAGTTCCCACGGTTTATGTTATTTTAAATAAATAATTTAATTTTTAAAAAAGTAAAACTTCTAACTAGCCAGCCCTGGTGGTCTAGTGGCTTAGTTTGGCATTCTCACTGCCACGGCTGGGTTTAGGGCCCAGGTTCTTTCCCCATCAGGGAACCACACCACCTGTCATACTGTGGTGGCTGCGTGTTGCTGTGATGCTGAAAGCTATGCCACCAGTGTTTCAAATACCAGCAGGGTCACCCATGGTGGACAGGTATCAGTGGAGCTGACAGACTAGGAAGAAAGACTTGGCCACCCACTTCTGAAGAAAGTGGCCATGAAAACCCTATGAATAGCAGTGGAGCATTGTCTGATGTAGTGCTGGAAGATGAGAGATGGCGCAAAAAACACTGGGCGGTGTTCTTCTCTGCGGCACACAGGGTTTCTAGGAGTTGGAATCGACTCCCTGGTACTAAGAACAACAAAAAACTTCCATTAAGATTTTGGAAGAAAAAAATGACTCTTAATGAACCAAAAACTTAACTAGGAGAACAGAATATCTGGTATGGAGAATAACATACCCTAATAGCATTAGTAATTTTGCATTTCAGCACCATAAATCAGATTGGTTTAAAGAACATATAAAAACGATTAATTAATCAATTAGGGCAAGAAGAGGTTAATAAAAAATCTCCCAGTACATTTGAAAATGAATCAAACTATTTCTGGGATAATCTATTACTTGAAAGTGTGCTCTCAGGGGCCGGCCTGGTGGCGCAGCGGTTAAGTGTGCGCACTCCCCTTCGGCGGCCCGGAGTTGACAGGTTCGGATCCCCGGTGTGCACCAACGCACCGCTTGTCTAAGCCATGCTGTGGCAGCATCCCATATAAAGTAGAGGAAGATGGGCACAGATGTTAGCTCAGGGCCAATCTTCCTCAGCAAAAAAAGAGGAGGATTGGCATCAGATGTTAGCTCAGGGTTGATCTCAACAAGCCCGTCCTGGACAGAGAGGACAGAATCAAGGAGACAAGCGGTCCGCTACATGGAGGTGAGCCTTACCCAGTGAGACCCGGAGCCTGAAGGTGTCTACCATCACCTCCTGGTACAGGGTCCTCTGGGCTGTGTCCAGCTGTCTCCACCCCTCTAGGGTAAAGATCACAAACATGTGAACAAGTCAAACTGAGGCATCATATTGATCTTTGGGTTGTTGGATGGGATCAGAGCCTGTCACTCAGTCACTGGTGCAGGTGCAGAAAGACCCAGCCCTGAATCACCAAGGGTCGAGCTCAGTTTTGGGTTCAAATGGGAGGCAGACAAAACCTCTGGACATAACGCAATTGTGACTGAGAGAAAGCCTCCCCTGGGGGAAGCCACTGGAGATGACAGACAATGGTGATCCTGTGAGCACTGTGGGGGCAGACAGTAAGTGCTCTGGGGTGTCAGAGGAAGAAGGGAAACAGTCATGATGATAATTCCAATAATGACAATAACAGCAGCAGCAGCTGAGCCTCCCTGGCCCTCACTGTGTGCCTGCCCCAGGCTGAGGGCCTCACGTTCTGAGGTAAAGGGATTACGGTCATGCAGCTGCTTAACTGGTCAACAACGCTTTGGTCAACGACGAACCGCATATATGACAGTGGTCCCATAAGATCATAATGGGGCTGAAAAATTCCTATCACCTAGTGACATCAGAGCTGTCACAGCATCATAGTGCACGCATTACTCATGTGTTTGCGGTGATGCTGGTGTGAACTTACTGAGTCATATAAAAGTATAGCACATACAACTACATACAGTACATAATACTTGATAAGGATAATAAACGACTATGTTACTGCCTAATGTATTTACTATATTATACTGCATATGGATATTTTAGAGAGTACTCTTTTTACTTATAAAAAAAGTTTTTATGTAATACATATATATTACATACTGTAATACAGCATGCTGTGTTACACCAGCAGCGGCCTCATACATCTCATGTTTACTGCATCTTTTGATTACATCATTTTCTCTTGTGCTTGATTTAATCTCATGTTGTTTTGTTCATCATAGCCCCTAAGCATACAAAACCCACTGCTAATGTTGACAGTAAGGGGCCACATTGAATGACTGAACTGGAAGCCAAATTAAAAGTAAGGACTATGACAATGGAAAACCAGTGATGGTTATTGCTCACCAGTCAGGCATGTCCCATTCCACCATAGTTATGATATTGAAGAATAAGAGCAAAGTGACGGAAGCCTTTAAGGGATCTCCTTCATTGAAGGCAAGGAGACTAACAAAAATTCAAGAAGGGCCTATGTCAGACATGGAGAAACTTCTAATGACCTGGACTGAAGATCAGACACAGAAGCATACCTCTCTCAGCACCATGGCGATCTCAGCCAAAGCAAAATTTTGTTTGCAATGTTGAAAGTAAAGGCTGGACTCAACTACGATGTTGACTTTATGGCTACCTCTGGGTGGTTTAAATGATTCCAGAATCATTATTCACTACATAATGTGAAAGTGAGTGGTGAGTCTGTGAGTACTGATGTGAAGGCAGCTGAAGAACTTTTGGAAACTCTAGATGAGCTGATTGTGGAGGAAAATTACACGCCAGAGCAAATATTCAATATGGATGAAAGCTCCCTATTCTGGAAATGGATGCCTGAAAGGAATTTAACCCATAAGAAAGCCAACTCAATGCCAGGTCTCAAGACTTCTAAGGACAGGATAACAGTCATGCGTGGGGGCAATGTTGCAGGCTTCAAATGAAACTCTCTGTACAGTGAGAACCCCAAGGCCTTCAAGCCTATCAATAAGCACACGCTGCCAGCGTATGACAAGAGCAATAAGAAGTCACGGCTGACCCAGCTCCTCTTCCAAGATGGCCTCCTGAGTGGTTATGCCAGCGAAACGGAGAAGTACTGTTTGGAGAATGACATACCTTTCAAGATTTTGCTTATTGTGGATGATGATCTCAGACACTCTCCTTTTACTGGTGATTTTCATCCCAATATCAAAGTGGTGTTTCTCCCTCCAAATGCCACCTCTTTGATCCAACCAATGTACCAAGGAGTTACAGCTTCTTTTAAGGCCTACTACCCGAGGAGGACCCTTAGCCCAGGCCACTGCTGCAACTGAGGAGGACACTGAGAAGACACTGATGCAATTCTGGAAGGATTACATCTATGACTCCATCAAGAACCTTCCTTGGGTTTGGTGTGATGTCACCAACGAGTGTACGAACAGCATCTGAAAGAAGACACTCAAGAGGTTCATTCATGACTTCAAAGGATTTCCAAGGATGAGGAGGTTGCAAAAATCAACAAGGCTCTGGCTGACATCACAAACAACTTTAATGTGGGTGTGGATGAGAATGACATTGAGCAGCTTCTAGAGGTGGTTCTTGAGAAATTGACGAGGTGGTGTTGGAATGTGAACAGGAACACAGACCTGAAGAAGAGGCAAAGAAAAGGAAACTGCAGAAGAAAAAGCCCAAGAACATTCACAGTGAAGCATTTAGCAGAAGCTTTTGCAGGTCTCAACAAGTACCTTAAAAAGTTGGAACACATGGACCCCAACATTGAAAAGTTTTCATTAATAGAAAGGAATGTGCATGGTGCATTATCTGCTTACAAGCAAATCTATGATAAAAAAAAAACAAAAACAAAAACAAACAGAACCAAGCAAACCACTGTGGACATATTTCTGAAAAGAATGACAGCTCCTCAACCAGAGCCTCAGACAGGTCCTTCAGGAGGTATTCCAGAAAAAGGCATTGTTATCATAGCAGATGACAGCTCCATGTGTGTTTTATTGCCCCTAAAGACCTTCCAGTGGGTCAAGATGTGGAGCAAGTGATATTGATGATCCTGACCTTGTGTAGGCCAAGGCTAATGTGTGTGTGTCTTAGTTTTTAACAAAAAAGTTTAAAAAACATTTAAGAATTTTAAAAATAGAAAAAAGCTTGTAGAATAAGTATATAAAGAAAGAATTTTTTTTTTTTTTTTTTTTTTTTGCTGAGGAAGATTCACCCTGAGCTAACATACATGCCAATCTTCCTTTATTTTTTAGAATGTGGGCTGCCAGCACAGCATGGCCACTAACAGAGTGGTGTAGGTCTGCGCCCAGGAACTGAACCTGGGCCACCAAAGCAGAGCACACTGAACGTAACCACTAGGCTACCAGGGCTTGCCCAAGAAAATCTTTTTGTACAGCTGTACAATGTGTTTGTTTTAAGCTAAGTGTTATTACAAGAATCAAAAAGTTAAAAAAATTAAGTCTATAAAGTAAAAGTTACAGTAAGCTAAGTTTACTTTATTATTGAAGAAAGGAAAATATATTTTTCTACAAATTTAGTGTAGCCTAAGTGTATAGTGTTTATAAGATCTACAGTAGTGTACAGCAACATCCTAGGCCTTCACATGCACTCGCCACTCACTCATTGACTCACCCAGAGCAACTTCCAGTCCTGCAATCTCCATTAGTTGTACATGCCTGATACAGATCTACCATTTTTTATCTTTTATACTGTATTTTTACTGTACCTTTTCCATGTTTAGACACACAAATACTTACCATTGTGTTACAATTGCCTACAGTGTTCAGTACAGTAACATGCTGTACAGGTTTGTAGCGTAAGGCCAATAGGCTATACCATAGAGCCTTGGTGTGTAGTAGGCTAGACCATCTAGGTTTGTGTAAGTACACTCTATGATGTTCGCATAATGATGAAATCACCTAGTGATGTGTTTCTCAGAACATAGCCCCGTTGTTAAGTGATGCATGACTATAAATGTTCCCAGCTCTAGAGCCGGACTCGCAGGTTTGAATCCAGCCTCTTGACTCTGGCACTTGTCTGTTGTGTGACCTTGAGGAACCCACTTCATCTTTCTGATCTTGGATTTCCCCAGCAATATCATAATAGTTCCCACTGTCTCAGGTTGTGAGAATTAAAGACAAAATGCTCATAAAGCAAACTCTGGAATCCTGGCACCAGTAAGTACTCCAGTGTGTTTTATTTTTATGGATCCTCATAGAGGCCAAAATAAGCACCATCATCACCTTGTCACTGTCAGTGAACTGAGGCTCAGGGAGCTCTACTGAGTCACCAGATTCCCGGGTGGAAAACCCACAGTAAGACCTCAGTGCCACGCAGCCCGCGTCACCCTGCAGGTGGGTGAGTGGGTTTTGAGAAGCCCCATGTTTCTCAAATGCACCTGGGGCAGAGGAGCCTGACGGGTGTTGGGGGCAGCAAGGTGTGCCTGGCCCAGGAATGTCACTGCAGGCACAGGCTGGAGTCACCCAGGCCTAGGGAGGCCATGGGTGCAGCTGCTGCACAGCAAATGGACGCTTGAGCTCTTGACCTCCTCCAATACCTCAGGGGCAGAGCACACCTTATACCCATTTTACATAGGAGGAAACTGAGACCCAGAGAGAGAGGCAGACCATTTGCCTGTGAATCCTGGCGATATCTGGGGATCCAGGATTCAGACCCATGGTTTGGGGGAGTCTGATCATTGCCCTATCTCCCTCCTTGCCAGGCTTTGGAACTCAAAATACAACCTGTCAGGGCCGGCCCCATGGCATAGCGGTTAAGTACATGCGCTCCGCTGCTGGCAGCCTGGGTTCGGGTCCCGGGCATGCACTGACGCACCGCTTGTCAGGGTATGCTGTGGCAGCGTCCCATATAAAGTAGAGAAAGATGGGCACGGATGTTAGCCCAGGTCCAGTCTTCCTCAGCAAAAAGAGGAGGATTGGCATGGATGTTAGCTCAGAGCTGATCTTCCTCACAGAAAAAAAAAAGACCTGTCCATTCTGATGCCACCCAGCCCCCCCAAAAGCCCTGCTCCAACCCACCAACCCCCATGACGATAGACCAGGAAACACTACAAAGAAAGGCTTTATTGTATTATTAAATGTCTAGAATTTAGAAAATGATGGAGAATATGTAGTAATGAAGATTAAAATTAAAAGTGTATGGTGTATGTGTCCATTACATTGTTCATAGCATTAAAAAACTGAAAAAAAATTAGAACACATTCTTCCAGTATTAAAAACAATTATTCCAGGGCCGGCCCCGTGGCTTGGCGGTTGGGTGCGTGCGCTCCGCTGCTGGTGGCCCGGGTTCGGATCCCGGGCGCGCACCGACGCACCGCTTCTCCGGCCATGCTGGGGCCGCGTCCCGCATGCAGCAGCTGGAGGGATGTGCAACTACGACATGTAACTATCTGCTGGGGCTTTGGGGGGAAAATAAATAAATAAATAAATAAAATCTTAAGAAAAAAAACCACAATTATTCCATAAAGCAAAAAAGTCACAAAATGAGTGAAATTCCAACACACATCTTTGTTGTTTCACTGTCCTTTTGTTAAAGAAAAGGAAAATAGCCAAAATTCATAGAATAGGCAGAAGATACACACATTTTACCAAAGATATAGAGTAGCAAATACACATCTGAAAAAATGTTCATCAGAAATCCTTAGGGAAATGCAATTAAAACAACAGTGAGGGCCCTGCCCCATGGCGTGGTGGTTAAGTGTGTGCGCTCCGCTGCTAGCGGCCCGGGTTTAGATCCCGGGCATGCACCAATGCACCACTTGTCAGGCCATGCTGTAGTGGTGTCCCATATAAAGTAGAGGAAGATGGGCACAGATGTTAGCCCAGGGCCAGTCTCCCTCAGCAAAAAAAAACCAAAAAAAAAACAGAAAAAAGGATTGGCATGGATGTTAGCTCAGGGCTGATCTTCCTCATAAAAAAAACAAACAAAAAAAAGTGACATAGCACAACAAATTTATTAAAAGGGTTAAAATTAAGAATAACTGGGGCCAGCCCTGTGGCCTAGTGGTTAAGTTTGGTGTGCTCCACTTCAGCAACCCAGGTTCAGATCCTGGGTGCAGACCTACACCACTCATCAGTGGCCATGCTGTAGTGGTGACCCACATACAAAATAGAGGAAGACTGGCTCAGATGTAAGCTCAGGCAAATCTTCCTCCCTGCCCCCCTCCCCCAAAAAAGGAAAAAGAACAATTGACCAAGCCAAGTATTAACTAGGATGTGGAGGAAATGGAACCTTCATACACTGCAGGGAAGAATGCAAAAAGGTATATTTAGATCACAATTTGCTAGTTTCTTTAACTTAAACATTCACCTAACCTACGACTCAGACTTTGCATTCTGACTTATTGGTCAAAGATAAATGAAACATATCCATTAAGGAATTATACACAAATGTTTGTACCAGCTTTATTTTCATTAATAAAAAATTACAGATACCTTAAATGTCCATAAACAAATAAATGGATAAACTAATAGTGGTATATTCAAAGATAGTTCTCAGCCCCCACCCTGGAAAAAAAGGATGAGCTACTCACATATCATTGATGAATCTCCAAGTATTTATGCAACATAAAAGAAAAAAAAGCAAACGCTTTGATTTGCATCATATAAATTATAGAAAATGTAAATTTAGCTATTATAATGGAAAGTAAATCAAGGGTTACTTGGAGAGCTGTGAAAGGCAGGGAAAGAGAGATTATAAAAGAAGATGAGGTAAGGGCCAGCCCAGTGGCACAGTGGTTAAGTTTGCACGCTCCGCTTCTGGTAGCCCGGGGTTCACAGGTTCAGATCCTGGCATGGACTGACGCACTGCTTGTCAAGCCATGCTGTGGCGGCGTCCCATATAAAGTAGAGGAAGATGGGCACGGATGTTAGCCCAGGGCCAATCTTCCTCAACAAAAAGAGGATTGGCAATGGATGTTAGCTCAGGGCTAATCCTCACCAAAAAAATATGAAATAAAAAAAAATAACATGATGAGGTAAATATACCACGACAGATATTGTCAGTATCATGACTATGGTGGTGGTTTCACTTTCATACCTGTCAAAACTTATCATATACTACACTTTAAATATGTACAGTTTATTACATGTAAATTATACCTTAATAAAGTTCTTAAAAATGGATCAAGATAAAAAATCTACATGTCCCAACTCTTTTTGTAAAATAGGTTTCACAACCCTTTATTCACTGAACCTTCTCATTCCCTCTCGGGGTCAGCCTTCCCTCAGTGACAGCAAACACAGTGATCAACGGACTTTCCACCCAAGTCAACAGGAATGCTGCCTGAATCACAAGAGATTACATTTGTGGACTATGGATCCCCATTTTCTCTATCTTTGTTTTCCTGCCTATGCAGAAAAAGGCCTTGAAGTGAACATCACTGATAGGCTACAGAAATCCACAAAATCTTTTGATTATTTTCAATGACGATGACTTCAGCTACACAAGATAGACATGCCTGGAGGTCCTAACATTTGTGTACAAACCGATCCTGTACAGTCAGTCACAGCAACATTTCTGGACGCACTTTTAAAAGAGGCACATTCCACCTAGTTGGCTGCAGTCTCCTCCACTCCCTATTATGCCAGTGTTTCTCTACCAATTCTCGTTTCCCCTGGACCCAGGGGTCTTAACAACCAGTGACCATCACCCACTGAACAGTGGACATGAGGGTACATGCTTCTTTCCATGACCTGGGGGAGAGATTCCTCTCAACAGTGCTGACATCCCCTGTGATATTGCCTGCAAGGGCGATAAAGGGAAAAAAATCCACGCTATTCCCAGAAGCACTTGAGGTTGTCACACCTGCTGCCTCCTCAAGGTGATCTCTGAGTCTCCTAAAACTCATGGAATCCAGGCTTCAAATGAAAACCTGCAAGTTCTGCAGTCTTTCCTAGGAGGCTGTGGGCAGCAATGCCTATTTGGCAAAAACTGGTGAGCTAATTTCTGCCACCCTGAGGCACAGAAAATTTGAGACTCCCATAAAAGTTGTTCATCCCTTCAAGCTTGTGAGCCCAAATCTGTTTATAAACTACCCCCCACAGTAAATAGAACATCAAAGATTAAAGAGGACTTAAACAGTAAGGCCTTCATTATTGTACAAGCCAAAGTGATGTGGGCCTAGTAATTCTCGAGCTGGTGACTTGGAAGCTGGAAAAATTTGTCACAATTATCTTGGGAGACCATATTGCTGAAAACGGCAGTCCTTCTTTGCAAGCTGCCATCTGAACTCATATGATGTTCTCTAGGCTAACATTGGGCTAGGCCCATGCCCAAATTACTCAGGGAGATGGAAATGTGGACCCTCTAAGAACTTGTTACTCCTAATTTCCTCCAACAGATGAAGGAACAGAGGTCAGCTTCCCTGAGCACACTGAGGTAGTGACTGATACACACTGTGGGGACCTACAAGGTGGTAGAGGTAAACTCCCTTTCGCCATGGAAACTAGCAGTAACATTAATCTGGCAAGAGCCCTGGGCAAGTTAGAAAGTGCAACAAGCCACACAGGCTTCCCATATAATGAAACTTACAGGGAATCTCCCTGCTATTGGTGTTTGAATATATGACATTCAATTCAGACAAACGGCACCTCACAGTTTCCTCCACTGTCATTACACCAAACAAGAAAATTGTACATCTCCTACACATCTAAGGCTATTCTCCAGTGTGAACTCTCCGATGCTGAGAGAGATTAGATTTTCGGCTAAAAGATTTCCCACATTCACTGCAGTCATAAGGTCTTTCTCCTGTATGAACTCTCTGATGATAATGGAGCGTGGAACGAGAAGTAAAAGATTTCCCACATTCACTGCACTCATAAGGCCTTTCTCCTGTGTGAACTCTCCTGTGAATAATGAGGTGAATTCTTTGGGTAAAGGATTTCCCACATTCACTACACCCATGGGGCCTTTCTCCTGTGTGAATTCTACGATGTCGAATAAGAATTGAGCTATTGGTAAAAGATTTCCCACATTCACTGCACTTATAAGGCCTTTCTCCAGTGTGAACTCTCTGATGATAACCAAGGGCAGAGATGGAAGTGAAAGATTTCCCACATATGCTACACTCATAAGGCCTTTCTCCAGTGTGAACTCTCCGGTGTTTAGAGAGGTACGAATTCTGGCTAAAGGATCTCCCACAATCACTACATTCATAAGGCTTTTCTGCAGTGTGAACTCTCTGGTGTTGATTCAACTGAGAACTATCCCTAAAAGATTTCCCACATTCACTACAGTCAAAAGGCTTTTCTCCTGTGTGAACTCTCTGATGACAACGGAGGGCAGAGCTAGAGGGAAAAGACTTCTCACATTCACTGCATTCGTAAGGCCTATCTCCAATGTGAACTTTCTGATGATAACGAAGACCAGAGCCGGAGGCAAAAGATTTCCCACAATCACTACATTCATAAGGCCTTTCCCCTGTGTGAACTCTCTGGTGTATATTGAGATGATTTCTTTGGGTAAAGGATTTCCCACATTCACTGCACTCATAAGGCCTTTCTCCAGTGTGAACTCTACGGTGTCGAATCAGTATCGGTCTATTAGTAAAAGATTTCCCACATTCACTGCACTCATAAGGTTTTTCTCCAGTGTGAACTCTCTGATGGTAACAGAGTGCAGAGCCAGAGGTAAAAGACTTTCCACATTCACAACATTCATAAGGCCTCTCTCCAGTGTGAACTCTCTGGTGTTGAGAGAGGTAAGATTTGTGGCTAAAGGATTTCCCACATTCACTGCATTCATAAGGCCTTTCTCCTGTGTGAACTCTTTGGTGTATAATGAGATGATTTATTTGGGTAAAAGATTTCCCACAATCACCACATTCATATGGTCTTTCACCTGTGTGAATTCTCTGATGATAACGAAGGCCAGAGCTAGAAGTAAAAGATTTCCCACATTCACTACATTTATAAGGCTTTTCTCCAGTGTGAACTCTCTGATGATAACGAAAGGCAGAGGTAGAAGTAAAAGATTTTCCACATTCACTACATTCATAAGGCCTTTCTCCTTTGTGAACCCTCCAGTGTTCAACAAGGTCAGATTTTTTTCTAAAGGACTTCCCACATTCAGTGCACTCATAACTCATTTCTCCAGTGTGAACCGTCTGTTGTTGAATAAGGATGGAGCTATGGCTACAAGATTGTGCACATTCACTGCACACATAATTTTCCTCACTGTGACTTCTCTGAGGATAAATGAGAACAAATTTTTGGCTAAAGGATTTCCGACACTTGCTGCACTTGTACTGCCTTGCCCCAGTATGAATTCTTCGATGCTGACTGAGGGTTGAGGTTTGCCTAAAAGATTTGCCACATTCCCCACACAACTGAAGACTTTTTCCGCTGTGGACTCCCTGGTGAACAACAGATGAAGATTTATACCTGAATGCTTTCCCACATTCAGGGCACACAAAACATTGGCTTTCAGTATGGACACCCTGGTCCTGAACAAGTGTGTGTTTTGGGCTGAAGGCTTTCTTGCATTCTCCGCAGGTGTAATGACTTTTTCTGCTTTTGAAAGTCACCCCACACTTGGAGATTTTGCTTGGCTTCTCCCTGGTGTGAGTGGCTCGTTGCTGGAGATGTCCTGACAAGGCCAGGGAGTCCTTCTCAACTTCCCCCCACATAAAGGGCTTCTCTGACACATGGAATCTGCAGCTCTTCACAAAGGAGGCCCTGTCCACACTGCTTCTGAAGGATTTCTCTCCCATGTGCTGCTCCTGGTGCTGTTGAAAGTCTGCACTGAAATAAAATCGTTTCACGCATGGCCCACACCTGAACGATTTCAGGCTGTATTGTATTCCCTGCTGCTCAACCAAGTGGAAAATGTCTCTCAAGACTGGACCAGAGGGGTGGGTCTTTTGTGAAGATGGAGCTGCCTTGGGAGTCTTGGCCTGTGTGACTCCTACAGAAATGCTCTGTTCAAAAGATGCTCCCACATCCTCTGCTCCACTCCAGCAACCTGAATGCAAAGAAACCCTGGTGAAGTATATGTTAACATTATTGGAAGGAGGCAACACAACTACAAACATGCAAGTAAATCCCAAAAAAGAGCAGAGGTAACTATACTTATGTCAGACAAAATAAACTTTAAGTAAAAAAATTGTTACAAGAGCCGAAGAAGGTCATTGTACAATGATAAAGCAGTCAATTCATCAAGAGGATATAACAAATATAAGTATATATGCACCCAATATTGGAGCACCTGAATATATTAAGCAAATACTAACAGATCTGAAGGCAGAAACATTCAGCAATGCAAGAGTAGTAGGCTTCATACAGAAGTAGACTTCAAACAGAAGTAGACTTCAATACCTTACTTTCAACAATGGACAGATCACCCAGACAGAAAATCAATAAGAGAATGTCAATCTTGAACTGCACTTAAGACCAAAGGGACCTAAACAGACATACAGAAGGTGCCATCCAATTGCAGCAGAATACATATTCTTCTCAAGTGCACATAGAACATTTTTCAGGATAGATCATCTATGTTAGGTCACAAAACAAGTCTTAACAAATTTAAGAAGACGGAAATCAAATCAAGTATCTTTTCCAACCACAATGGTATGAAACTAGAAATCATTAACAGGAGGAAAGCTGAAAAATTCACAAATATGTGGAATTTAAACACCACACTTCTGAACAATGAGTCAAAGAAGAAATAAAAAATATATTCAGACAAATGAAAATGGAAACAACATACCAAAACTAATGGGAAGAGCAAAGGCGGTTATAAAAGGGAATTTTATAGTGATAAATGCCCAGATGAAGAAAACAGAAAGATCTCAAACAATCTAACTTTATAACTCTAGGCACAAGAAACAGAACAAACTAAGGTCAAAGTTAGTGGAAGGAAGCAAATAAAGATCAGAGCAGGAATAAATGAAATGGAGACTAGAAAAACAATAGAAAAGATCAATGAAACTAACAGTTGGTTTCTTGAAAAGATAAACAAATTGACAAACCTTTAGCTAGACTAAGAAAAAAAGAGAAGACAAAAAAAATCAGAAATGAAAGAGGAGATATCACAACTGATAGTGCAGGAATACAGTCAATCAGAAGAGACTACTATGAACAATTAGATGACAACAAGTTGGATAACCTAGAAGAAATGGATAAATTCCTAGAAAACATACAACTTACCAAAACTAAATCATAAAGAAATAGAAAATCTGAATAGACCTGTAACTGGTAAGGAGATTGAATCAATAATCTCCCAAAAAAGAAAAGCTCAGGACCAGTCAGAAGCACTGGGGATTCTAGCAAATATTTCAAGAATTATTTATCCTTCTCAAAGTCTTCCAGGGGCTGGCCTGGTGGCACAGCGGTTAAGTGAGCGTGCTCCACTGCAGCGGCCTGGGGTTCGTAGGTTTGGTCCCAGGCATGCACCGACGCATGGCCTGTCAAGCCATGCTGTGGCGATGTCCCATACAAAGTAGAGGAAGATGGGCACGGATATTAGCCCAGGGCCAATCTTCCTCAGCAAAAAGAGGAGGATTGGCATTGGATGTTAGCTCAGGGCTGATCTTCCTCACACACACACACACACACACAAAGTCTTCCAAAAATTGAAGAGGGAATACTTCCAAACTCATTTCATGAGGCCAGCATTACTCTGATATCAAAGCCATTTAAGGACAATACAAGAGAAGAAAATTACAGGCCAATATCCATGACAAACATAGATGCAAAGATCTTCAATAAAATACTTGCAAACCAAATCCAAGAGCACATTAAAAGGATCACACACCATGATCAAGTAGGATTTATGCCTGGAATGCAAGGATGGTTCAACATTTGCAAATCAATAAATGTGATACACCACATTAATGGAATGATGGGAAAAACCATACAATCATATCAAAAGATGCAGAAAAAGTGTTCGACAAATTCAATATCTTTTCATGATAAAAACCCTCAACAAATTAGATATACAAGGAATGTACCTCAACATATCTGATGGGCTCACAGCTAAAATCACACTCAACGATCAAAAGCTAAAAGCTTTTCCTCTAACATCAGGACAAGACAAGGAAGCCCACTCTCTCCACTTTATTTAACATATAGTACTAGAAGTCCTAGCCAGAGTAATTAGGGAAGAAAAAGAAATAAAAGGCATCCACATCAGAAAGGAAGAAGTAAAACCGTTCGTTTGCAGATGACATAATCTTACATACAGAAAACTCTAAAACTCCACCAAAACACTGTTAGAGCTAATAAATAAGGTCAGTAAAGTTGCAAGATAAAAAAATCAATATACAAACCTCAGGTGCATTTATATATGCTAATGAAAAACTATCTGAAAAAAATTAAGAAAATTTCACCTAAAATGGCATCAAAAAGAATAAAATACTCAGGAATAAATTTAACCTTGGAGACGAAAGATCTATATTCTGAAAATTACAAGACATTGAAGAAAGAAATTGAAGAAGACACAAACAAATGGAAATGTATCCTGTGTTCTTGGAATGGGAGAATTAATATTGTTAAAATGTCCATTTTACCCAGAGCGATCTATAGATTCAATCCAACCCGTATCAAAATTCCAATGACATTTTTCACAGAAAGAGAAAAAACAATCCTGAAATTCATATGGAACCACAAAAAAATCCAAATAGCGAAAGCAATCTTGAGAAAGAACAAAGCTGGACGCATCACACTTCCTGATTTCAAAATATTATAAAGCCACAGTAATCAAAACAGTATGGCATTCACATAAAAACAGACAGACCAATGGAAGAGAATAGAGAACCCAGAAATAAACCCATGCATATATGGTCAAGTAATCTTTGATAAGGGCACTAAGAACATACAATGGGGAAAAGATAGTCTCTTCAATAAATGGTGATAGGAAAGCTGGCTATCCACACTAAAAAAAAAAAAAAATGCAACTGAACTCCTGTCTTACACCGTTCCCAAAAATTAACTTGAATTGGATTAAAAACGTAAATATAAGACCTGAACTTATGAAACTTTTAGAAGAAAATATAGGGAAAAAGCTCTTTGACATTGGTGCTGGCAATGATTTTTTGGATGTGACACTAACAGCACAAGCAATGAAAGCAAAAATAAACAAGTGGGACTATATCAAACCAAAAAGCTTCTGCACAGCAAAGGAAACAAAAGGCTACCTAAGGAATAGGAAAAAATATCTGTAAAAGATATATCTGATAAGGGGTTAATATCCAGAATATATAAAGAATTCATACAACTCAACAACAAAAAACCAAATAATCCAATTAAAAATGGGCAAACATTTATCCAAAGACATACAAATAGTCAAAAGGTACATGAAAAGGTGCTCAACATCACTATTATCAGGGAAATGCAAATCAAAACCACAATGCGATACCACCTCTCACCTGTTAGGATGGCTATTATCAAAAAGACAAGAGATAACAAGTGTTGGCAAGGATGCAACACTTGTACACTTGTTGTATGCTGTTGGTAGGAATGTAAATTGGTACAGCCAGTATGGAAAACAGTATGGAAGTTCCTCAAAAAATTAAAAATAGAACTACCATATGGTCCAACAATCCAATTCTGTGTATATATCCAAAGGAAACGAAATCAGTATCTCAAGGAGATATTTGCACTTTCATGCTTATTGCAGCATTATTCACAATAGCCAAGGTGTGGAAACAACCTAAGTGTCTGTATATGGGTGAATGCACAAATAAAGCCTGTGCATCTATGTATGTATACATAAACACACACACACAACAGAGTGTTATTCAGCCATAAAAAAGGAAATCATGCATTTGTGACAACATGGATAAACCTGGAGGGCATAATGCAAAGTGAAATAAGCCAAACAAAGAAATACTGTATGGTATCACTTATATGTGGAATTAAAAAAAAAAAAAGAGTCAAACCCACAGAAACAAAGAGTACAATGCCAGGAGCTAGGGGAAATGGGGAGCTGTTGGTCAGTTATAAGTTCTAAGGATCTAATGTACAGCATGGTAACTATAGTTAATGATGCTGCATTGTATACTTGAAATTTCCTAAGAGAGTAGATCTTAAGTGTTCTCACAGATACAAAAAAGGTAAATATGCAAGGTGACAGATGCATTAATTAACTTAATGGTAGTAATCATTTCACAATGTATATGTATATCAAATCATGACAGTGTACACTTTAAATATATACAATATTGTTTGTCAATTATACCTCAATAAAGCTGGAAAAAAGAAAAGAGATCTAAACACTACAAAAAGAACCAGGCAAGAGGGACATGAAAAGTAGCCCATGGCCCAGCTAAGTAGTGACCATGACAAGTCCTGCAATTCCTGGCACAGGCAGGTCCTAGGAAATGTCAGCTAAAGGAAGGGAGCAAACCCTGTCCCACACACAGAAGTGCCATGGAGCTGGACACGTTCACCTGGCCAGGAAGAGGGCAAGCAAGGTGCCATCCATTAGCCTCACTGCAAGACTACTGACCTGGAATCCTTCCCTGTGAGGGTTCAGTACAGAGGGTATTGGGGCTGCAGGGGAGAGAAAAGGGCAGTGCAAACGCCCCAGCCCTAGCAACACAGCAAGGACCCAGAAAGCTGCGGAGGCAAGCAGTGGCCACAGTTCACATGTGAGAAGGTCAGAGCACCCCCTGGGGAAAAGGAGTCAGGGGAAATGCAGAGCCTAATCCAGGTCACTGGGGAGGGAGAGGGCCTTACCCAGTGAGGATATGAGTGTGAAGTTCTCCAGCATCACATCGAGGTACAGGCATCTCTGAGCTTCATCAAGGAGCCTCCATTCCTCCCAGGAGAAGTACACAGCCACGTCCTCAAAGGTCACACCACTCTGCCATGAAGGGGACAGATGATACTATGAACATTCTCTGAGAACCCACAGTCCATCACCTCACACATCTACTCCACCCTCCTCCTCCTCCAGAGCTCCCCACCTCAGAGCAGATACCAGGCCCTGGTGCCACTGACACCCAATCTCTCCTCATCGTCACATTAATCACTGTGTTCAGCCCTCAGCAGTAACAGGTAGGGGGGCAGATAAACACCTTCTAAGCTCTGGGCCTGACCTGCAGGGCCCCATCCCTCCTGCCAAGCAAGTTCCCTGGGGTCTCCCAGACTGTACCTCTAAGACACATCCAAACATGGGCTCCTGCTTCACCATTCAGTCCCGAACACCAGGGCCCGGGGGCCATCAGCTCACACTTCCTCTCAATGTGCACATCATTCTGTGGACTCCACCTCCCTCACATCTTCAGATCCCACCACTGCACCCCCACAGCTCTGCCACCTCCCTGCCCCACACCAAACGCATCTCCCTGGACTCACCCATGGACTTGGAAAGTGACATCCAGAAAGTGCTGGACAAATTTCAAATACGATTTAGTACAACCCCAGTCCTCTGACGGATCTCACAAGTAGGGAAAGCCGCAAATGCTGCAGTGAAGGCCTCTCCACGTGCCTCTGATCTTTGCTTCAGAATCACATGTGAATTGCAGACCCCCATGACCCTCTTCCACTTCTGTGCTGCACTTGCTCTCCCCTCAGAAACCACA
Source organism: Ceratotherium simum simum (assembly GCF_057802395.1). NCBI lineage: Eukaryota > Metazoa > Chordata > Mammalia > Perissodactyla > Rhinocerotidae > Ceratotherium > Ceratotherium simum. Next base: position 751,479 of record NC_141932.1, read on the forward strand.
ACCTTCCACTCTCCACTCAACCTTCTATATAGAAGCTCAGCCCCATTGGTCTCCATACCAGGCATAGTGACTCTGACAAATGACCACATTTGCCCCAGATCTTATCCACCAGCAAGACTGAAACACCCCAGATCCCATCGAAGCTCACCACACAATTCTGGTGAATCCACACAGTAGTGAATTAGGAGGAGACCTGCATTCAGTGTCATCTTCTCTCAATTACTCCTCTGCCTCCACAGCCATCTCAAGTCCACTCATCCCAGGGAAGCCTTGGCCACCTGCCAGATCGACCTCTCTCCCATACAGTTGCCACTTTCACATCTCTCCCTCATTTGTGTTTGAGGGCCAGCAATCCCAATCAGGTGTCAAGGGAGAGAACCACTCCTTGGCGCCCACCCTAGTCTTTATAACCCACTAATAGCACTGCCACCAAAACCTGCATTCCCCTCTGCAATGTCATCCACAGCTCCAACCTGGTCCACACAATAGCCATCACCTTGGGATGTCTCCATCCTGAACCCTTCCCTAGATTTCCAGACCTGTGTCCAGCTGCACAAGTGATGCCTCCACTCACTGTTCTCTGAAACATCTCAGACTCTTAATAGCGCCAAAACAAAACTTCTGATATTCCCAAGGAGAATAAACCTACCAACAACTTCCCCATCCCAGTTGGTGGAGCTTCCATTCCTTCAGCTGCTAGGACAAAAACCCTGGGGTCATCTCTGACTCCTTTTCTCTCTCTCACATACAACTTCCAAAGATTTACTTGACACTTTGTAAAAAATATACCTAGAATCCAACCTTTTCTCCCACCTCCATGGCCACCAATCTGGTCCATCAACACTCATCTGGATTATAGCAGTTGCCTCCTCCTGGGCTCCCTGCCTCCTCCCAAACCCCATAGTCTAGTCTGCACTATGCAGCCAGATGGAGCCTGTTAAACTTGGGTAAGACCAACTCCTTCCTCTTATCCAAACCTTCCATTACATCCCTAACAGATGCCCAACTTCTCAGGCAGCCACATTACAGGCCTTTTCTTGAGCCCCTGCTCTTTGTTCTTAACAGAAAGAATGGGGGCTGGCTGTGCCCTGTCTCCAGCTCAGTCACGTCTCCAAGTATTTCCACATGCTGGTATTTGTTCCTGGGAAAACCTTCCACATCTGTTTACACTGGTTGCCAGAAGCAGGAACACCTCCACGTAACCCTTGGCCTGCACTCAGGACTCTGGACTTGGAGTATCTTGAAGGCATCAGACTCAACAGCTGGGAAACAGCATGAAAGTTTCAAGACACCACAATCCCAGACACCACACAGGTGGTGTCAGGGACAGTGAGGAGCTGGGACACCCTCCCCTTCCCTGTGTAGAAAAATGCTTTTTCTATCATCAGAACCTCTGGGAAGAAGCAGGCAACCATGTGATGGGGTTCAGGGCAGGCCGCCCCAAGATGTGCCACTCTGGTATGCAGATTATTTCCAGCTGAAGACAGTAAAGGCTCAGAAGACTCTGAAAGAAACTTTGACACACACACACACCACTAACTGCCTAAAAGGATTTAAGATAGAAGGCCTGTCCCCAGGACAGGCCATCACCATAGATAACTCTGGGTATGGACAGACTGGGAGGGTACTTGCTAAGCCCACTTTTATCAAAGTTCTGTTTACCAAACACTTACATTTGTAAGGGAAATCTCCATTTGGAAAGGCATCTCCCTCTCTGTACTGGGAAGAAGGGGAGATGACCTCATCTCTAGAAACTTATCAGTGCTGAAGGCCAGGCCTTAAATCTGCATATTAACCTTACTCTTGTTTACTATGTTTCTGGTAATCTCCAAGAGCTGACTCCCTCCAACCCCAACGTCCTCCTTTGTCTTTAGCTGAAGATAGTATTTAGGATGAGAACCTCCACCATTTTGTTGAGTTACCCAGTTTTTCCGAGTCTCTCCCATGTATACACGTTATAAAGCTTTGTTTGATTTTCTCCTGTTCTTCTGTCTCATTTCAATTTAATTTGTACCCCAGCCAAAAAGGACTGAGAGTGGGTAGAGGATAAGTCTTCTTCCCCTTCACATGGCTGGGTTGCATGTGCCCAGCCCTGGAACTTGGTCATCTCGGGTTCACTTACCAACCTCTGTGCCTCAGTCCTCACAGCTGCCTCTTACCAGCTCTGTGACCTTGGACGAGGACTCAACCCCCTGTGCCTCACTGTCTTCATCACCCCCATTCCAGTCTGTTCTCTCGCTGAGCTACTTTTGGAAAATTCTTTAAACCCTAACACACACCGCGTCCCTCTCTGTTCACAACCCTCCACGGCTCCCAGGGCCCTCGGATTGAAGGAACCGCCCCTCAGCCCCCAGCCCAGGCGACACTCCTCCTCACCCTCTTTTCACTGCAGACAGAACACGGACCCCAGGTCCCCGACTCCTCCCGGCTCAGTCGCCCTCCACGCCTCTCCCCCGCGGGCCCTCCCCTGGGACCCTCTCCCACACCCGTCACCCCGGCTCTCAGAAACAGGCCCCACGAGCGCCTCCCCGTCCCGGACACCGGGGCCTGGGCTGCAGGCCCGTGAGCGGCGCCCGCACTCGGGGCTCTAGGGCTGGGCTGGGCGGGCGCGGAGCACGAGCACTGACCTGAGCCGGCTCCCTCCGTGCGGCCGCCGCCATCGGACTCCGGGGGCAGAGCGGGGCCGGGAGCGGCGGGAGAGGAGTGGACCCGGGCACTGCGGTCCCTGTCCCGGCCCTGGCGCAGGTCCCCCGGACGGCGTCGCCGAGACTCAGACCCGCCCTGTGCAGCAGGCAGAGCGCCTCCTCTCCCGCCTTCTCGGTCCCGTCACCTCAGCTCGACCCAGCGCTCCTCAGCCTCCAACCCGGAGAAAGGACCCAAGAGCGGATAAAGTGACCGCCTTGAGGGGGAGGCCGGAAGTCCCGCCCCGACGCGATGCGCACGCACGGAAACCCTTTTCCTGATCCGTCATTGGCTCGTGACTGCAGCGCCTCAGCGCAGAATCTTCTGGGTAATGTAGTTTCCACAGCTCTAGACCCCGGAAGCAGCGTTCACGTTGTTCAACCAGAGCATTGGTAGCGGGGTCCCTTGAGAAATGCTGGAAGGTATTGCTCCTACCTTAAAGGAGGGAGGGGCTTTGCTCCTTTTTAAAGGCGGCGAAGAGGTGTAATTTCAGACTCTGTGAAGTTCAGTCTGTTCCCACAGGATAAAAGTAGTGTTTGAGATGATCCCAAATCCTCTGATCTTAATGGCCATGTCATTCCATAGAATCAGTCAGACATAAAATGAGTCCACACATAGCTGGAAACGTTATGTTATTGCTCTTCAAATGCATATATACTGAAGCGTTATCCAGTTTTGTGAGTTAGGGTATGTTTGGTCAGGAAGAAGGGAAAAAACTCTATGGGGGGCCATGAGGGGAAGGGAAAAGAGGGATGTTAGGCCCCTTGAGGCAGATGCACAAGCTGGAGCTCTGCTTCTGGTTCCCGCAGAAAACTTCTCCCTTGCCTGTATCATCAGTGATTTTGCGAAGTGGAAGCAAAAGTCAACAGAATCAACAGAAGTGGAAGCAAAATAGGAAACTCCATACTAAGTCCCCTAAATTTTATAGAAGCTAACTTCTCAGTTTTGTAGCCTTTTTGGAATTGTAAAAAGTGTGTCTCCTAACTTTAGTTTTTGGATGTCGAGCTTATTTATTTATCTCTTTGGTGAGGAGAACAAATCAAATGTGTGTTACTCTGCTAGGATTGCCATAACAAAATATTATCGACTGGGTGGCTTCAATAACAGAAATTTACTTTCTCACAGTTCTGGATGCTGGAAGTCTGAGGTGAAGGTGTCAACAGGTTTGGTTTCTCCTGAGGCCTCTCTCCTTGGCTTGCATATGGCCTTTTCTCCCTGTGGGCTCACTCCTGGTGTCTATTCCTCTCCTCCTAAGGAAACCAGTCCTAATGGAGTAGGGCCTTACCTTTATCACCTCATTTAACCTTAATTACCTCTATAAATGCCCTATCTCCAAATATAGTCACTTGGGGGTTAGGGCTTCAACATATAAGTACTATGTTAATAAAGGTTAGTGGTAATGAAAGGCAAATGAGTTACTAAAGTTGGGTAATAAAGAGGAAAAGAGCATTTAACTATTTGAAAGTATCTTCCAGGTGCCAATGGCTCATAATAATTTCTAAAAGTGACTTTTATAAAAACATAATTTCTAAAAACTACCCACTAAATACTGTAAGTGCATTACTTCTAAGAACTATTTAAAACAAACAGAAGCTTTCAATTAAAACAAATATTAAAAAAGGCTAAAATGTATAGTTTAATAAAATAAATTTATTTGAATTGAATACTACACTTTTCTCATCAACAATACTGATTATTTGTCCCACCTGATTAATGCCTCACAAATCCATCAACTCCCCTACGAAAAGGTCTGATCATTCCGATAGTTAAGGTGTCCTCGGATACCTGGCAGCAAAAGCCATCACTACTTTCTCTGCTTCTTTTCTCACCACTCTCCCCGTCACACACTGTACTACAAACACATTGATCTTCCTTCAGTTCTTTACATTGCATGTGTGCCTTTCCAACTCAGAGTATTCCCAGGTCTTTTTCTGTGCAATTGAAACATCTTTTTTTCCCCCACTATGCTTTGTAAATTCAAATGAATCTTTTAAATGTCAGCATAAATTTCTAATCAGAAGTAGTTTCATACCCTAAACTCCTAAATCCTGAACATTCCCTATATTATCATAAAATTCCCTGAACCTCTAATGAATAACATTATACAATTTTAGAATAATTATGAGTAGCATTCATGTTTTTATACACTATAAGCAATATGAAGCACAGTTATTATCATTGTTATTAAATTTTGAATCAAAATATCCAGGAAAATTAAACAACACAAAATGTAAGCCTACAAATACATAAAGTTGATTAAATAAGCGGTGAGATGTTCTAGAGAGAACTTATAGTCCAGAGACTACAGTTGGAAACTTTACTTTCCTTACCTAGCAGGCAAAGCAGAACTGAGAGGCATGGAAGTCACTGCCAAGGAGCACGAAGGGATGAATGCTGGGGAGCCTGAAGACACCAGTACAAAGGTGTTTGTCAGACTGTGGTGTGGGTTCATAATCACGGTTATCCAAAAAGATGAAACAGAAGAGAAAGAGAGAGTAAAAGGAGACAAACATATTCACCAGGATGAGAACAGTGAAGGTGGCTTTTGTTTCACTAGGATAAGAATGCTGCTTTGGTCTCATGGGAAAGTCTAGGGGAAAGGCTATTGTGAATGTGGTGGATTCTCTACTTGTGCCTGTGCAGGACAAGGACATGGAGCCACCTCACTGACCATGAGGCCAGAACACATGATGTCAATGAAGAATAACATGAATGCATGTAGTGAGACAATACATCTTTCTGGAATGTCTGAAAAACAGTATCCATGAATCTTTCTCAGTAGTTTTTTTTCCTCTTTCTTAGTCCAGTTCATTCATAGCAATAAAGGTATTAGGAGGAGTTGCAGTATCCAGCATAGGAAACAGCAGAATCCAACGCACTTTGGGGACATCATTCAGAGCTCTATCAGCCTCCTCAAAATACTGGGGCAAAACTCAATGGCCTGGAAGCCACTTGAGAGCAGGTAGTGTTGACATAAATCCTTCTGGCCATTCTGTGAAAATAAAGGACAAGTTTATATCCAACATCATCTAGAAAACATTTCCTTCCAAAGCTGCCATTGTCTTAAGGAACTCTTTAGAGAGAAGCCCTAAGGAGTTGGCAAAGACAAGCTGTTTTATCAAATCTCTTGACAGATAATCTTCTTATCATTGCTATTCAGTCTCTTTGAATCTCTTAAAAGTAACTTTATAAATGTTGGACACCTTGAAACAATTATGCTTCACCCTTCCATCCAGGACATTTCCTGCTTCTACCATTTCTCATTCACACTCTTTACAACTCAATGTTTAAGAGCATTTTTTCTCTCTCTTTTTCGGTTATTTCAACTCCTGTGCAATTCTTCATTCATTCTATTTGTAGTTTTATCTTCACAAATCCAATGTCATGAGCAAACTTCTACACATAACAGTGACGTCTAAGATTTTGGTTAAAATTCCTCTCAGCAGCTCTTGACACCATTGATGATTTTTGTATTCTTAACTTAAATTTGCTGATTCTTCATTTTCTCCCATCCACTTAGTAATGGAATTCCTGAGGGCTTAATCATTAGTCATCTCTCTTTTCACAATCTATACACATTTTATTGGTGATCTCACCCAATGTCATGACATAAATACCACTATAAGCCAAAAAATTCCAAATTCACATCTTTGCATATGTCAAAGGGGGCATTTTACCCCCTAGGTAAAGGTTTGGGACAACACGAGATCATCTCTTGCTGGGAAGGGGTTACTATTTCACATGTAAATGCAGTGGCACTGTGTGCATTGGGCCTTGAGATGATCTCAGAGAGACATTTCTAAAATAAGCATATCATTGAGAACTATTAGTAGTGATTACGTAATTTATTGAGAGGGAGAGAGAGGAGGAAGAGAGAGAGAAACAGCCAGGCCATGATCTATCTGAAATGCCTGGAAAAGACCAGGTAAAAATGACAGGCAAGGCAAGGTCTACGAAGTGAGAGAAGACAGCTAAGACAAAGGATGGTCTTAATGGGCTGTGCTTCTGGCCAACGCAAGTGTTTTACCTACAAAATGCTATTATTTTTCATTTTTGATATCTGTGCACCATTGCAGCCTGGAAGAAGAAGAAAAGAAAGAAATAGAAAAGACTTACAGATTTCATTTTTTATTTTTTTTTATAATTTTATTTATTTATTTTTCCCCCAAAGCCCCAGTAGATAATTGTATGTCATAGCTGCACATCCTTCTAGTTCCTGTACGTGGGACGCAGCCTCAGCATGGCCGGAGAAGCGGTGCGTCAGTGAGCGCCCGGGATCCGAACCCCGGCCGCCAGCAGCAGAGCGTGCGCACTTAACCACTAAGCCACGGGGCCGGCCAAGACTTACAGGTTTTAAAAATGTGGACAAAGTGGGTATACTGCTATTCGCTGCTGCAATAGACACCTATTAAGCATCTAATGTGTGTCAAGTATTACTCTTGTGTGTGAGAAGCATCAGGAAGAAAAATATCTGACAAAGAACCTGTCTCTATTAAGCCAATATCATCATCCAGAAAGAAAAACATCAGACAAAACAAATAAATAAAATATGCAATGTACTTTAAGATGATAAAGGCACAGACAAGGACAGAGGGAATTCTGCCTCAACAGTCTTCAGACAGACACAGACAGACAGACACACACACACATCCAGTTTGTTCTGTTTCTCTGAAGAACCCTGACTGATACAGATGTTGGTACCTGGAGAAGAGGTGCTACTATAACAAATAGCTACAAAGGTTCGAGTGGCTTTGGAACTGGGTAACAGGTAGAGCTGGAAGCATTTTGAGGTGCGTGTTAGAAAAAGCCTTGACTGCCCTGAAGAGACTGCTGGTAGAAATGTGGAAGTTAAAGGTGATTCTGCTGAGGGCTCAGAAAGAAAAGAGGAGAGTAGTAGAGAAAGCTTCTATCATCTTAGAGAGATACACACATCATTATAAACAGAATAGTGGTAGAAACATGAATATTAAAGCTGCTTCTGGTGAGGTCTGAAACAGAAATGGGGAACATGTTCTTAGGAACCGGAAGAAAGGCAATCCTTGTTAAAAAGTGGCAAAGAAGTTGGCCAAATTGCGTTGTAATGTTTTGTGGACAGTGGAACCTGTTAGTGATGAAGTTGGATTTTTTGTGTGTGTGTGAGGAAGATCAGCCCTGAGCTAACATCTGTTGCCAATCCTCCTCTTTTTGCTGAGGAAGACTGGCCCTGGGCTAACATCCGTGCCCATCTTCCTCCACTTTATATGGGATGCTGCCACAGCATGGCTTGACAAGCGGTGCGTCGCTGCACCCCGGGGCTTCACCTGCGAATCCTGGGCCGTCCCAGCGGAGTACGCGCACTCAACTGCTGCACCACCCAGCAGGCCGGAACTTGAATATTTAAGTGAGATTTTTAAGCAAGTTGTTAAAGGCATGGCCTGGTTTCCCCTTGCTTTTCATAGTAAATGCAAGAGGAGAGAGGGAGATTGAAGCAGGAATTGTTCAGCAAAAAGGAACAAGAACTTGAAGATCAGAAAAATTCTCAGCCTATCCATGCAGTAAAAGTTGAGAAAGCTTGTTCTGGAGAGAACATCAGGGTGTGGCTGTGTGACTACTTGCTAAAAAGAGAATGGGCATATGACATATGATCCAATGGGTTAAGACTTTGGGGGCTACTGGGATGGGGTGAAAGTACTTTGTGAGAAGAACATGAATTTGGGGATGCCAGAGTATCAAGTGTTATGGGCTGAATTGGGTTCCCCAAAATTAATGTTTAAGTCCTAATCTCCAGTACCTATGAATAAACCTGTATTTAGAGAGAGGGTCTTTAAAGAGGTAACTAAGTTAAAATGAGTTCATTAGGGTGGGCCCTAATTCAATATGACTGGTGTCTCTATGAAAAGAGGCGATTATGACACAGACATCTATGGGAGGGAATTCTGCCTCTAGACTGTCTTCAGACTCCTGCTGCTTCAGAATCTGCTATTCCCTGGTATCCAGCCTGCCAGTTTGCCCTGCAGATTTTGGACTTGCCAACCTCCACAATTTTGTGAGCCAATTCCTTAAAATGTCTCCCTCTCAGGCCTGCACACGCCTGTATTAAGCCAATATTATCATCGAGAAAAAGATAAACTCACAAATAATAAAATTTCTCTCTCTCTCTCCCCCATCTATATTTTGGTTCTGTTACTGTGGAGAGCCTGACGAATAGTCTCTGAAAACTTTCTGTGATCAGTACAAAATTGTATACCTCCATCTTCTTTCCTCTTGGTCTTGGGGAGAAAGGTGAACTTTATTTCACCAGTAATTTTATGTCTATAGCAGATTTCTGGGATCAGTGCAAAGAAGTTACCTCTCATTTAGAAAAATAAACACTTCATTTGATAAAAGAAAGAATGAGTGAAAGACTGCCAGGCTTAGAGAGCAGGAGTCATGTGGGTGTGCAAAGGCCTTGAGGTCTAAGTGTTTCCCTGATCCATATTAAGTGCTTTGATAGCCCCTGGGCGTCAGCAGCTGCTCCGGATCTGCTGGATCTCTAAAGCTCCTGCCCACTCACTCTTGCAGCAGATAACACGGTCTGATCTGACCTCCAAACTTCAAGCCACAGAGCTGTGGGTTGGGAATTTTCCCGTCACTTCTCTTGAAAATAAGATGTGTCTGTGTCCTTCCGCAGAAACTGCTGGGACAAAAGACAGGAGTGAGTTTTTTCACGAGTGACTGCAGTTCTTAACAGGGGTGAGACGTGTAACCACCACCGTCCAGGCTTCAGAGATCTCTTGTGATCTCCATTATTTACCCAAACTTTGTGGTTCTCCCTCCCATTTAACTGATGCATCTGATTATTATTTAAATCCATTTCTGTAACTTCCCTTTATTATAATTCCCTTTTATCTTTCTATTATTTGTATGTATTGATTAATTTCATGCACATACACTTTTTGTTTTGGTTTATTAATGTTTTCCTGATTATTTTTTTAATATGTATTATAAAACCTACTCTTTTTGTTTAGAAAATTTTGAGTGGATTTACCTGTGATGGTGCTCAGGGCAAACTACCCCAGGAGGCACCACTCTGGTATGCGGATTATTTCGAGCTGAAGACAATAAGGACTCAGAGAATTCAGGAAGAATATTTGAGTTTCCCCTCCCAAACTGCCTAGAGAATTTAAAACAAAAGATCTGTTTCAGGAAGGAGTTATTATCATGATGGCTGTAAAGATAATGTAGGATAGAGGTTACAACAGGAAAGGCACCAAGCCTCTTTTATCAAAAACTCTGTCTCTCACTGACCACATTATCTATAGACGACCCTGAAAAGAATTGTCTTCCTGGCCTCTACAGTCCCAGACCACTACCCACGCCCAACACGTTCCTCGCCTTTAGCTGCAATACTTAAGCAAGCAGCTTAGATAGAGGGACGAGTTGCTCATTTCTGAGTTTCTCCCATGCATACATGTTATTAAACTTGGTATTATTTTCTCCTGCTAACCTGTCTTGTTAATTATTTGGCCAGCCACAAGAACCTTAAGGGAAAGGGCAGAGAGGGATTCCTCCTCTTTCCCTGACACCTGCATAGAGACAATAAATGCTATTTCCTCATTCTTCTATTCCACTCCCCATCCTCTATCATACAGAAGTTACATTCTGTTATAAATGACTGTGTACCCTTCCAGAAATATTTTTTATTTGTTAGCATATATTTATAACTAGTCTGTGCTTTATCAAAAGTCTGATGTCCCCTAAACTCTAATCCCAATTAATCATTGTTATTTAATAACTTGACTATTAATGATGCCATGATGAATTCTAACTTGAATACTCTGGGAGCATCTAAAATTTAGGTGGTTTAAAAAATTGCTGTTGGGCCGCCCTGTGGCTTAGCGGTTAAGTGTCCGCACTCCACTACTGGTGGCCCGGGTTCGGATCCCGGGCGCGCACCGACGCACCGCTTCTTCCGCCATGCTGAGGCCACATCCCACATACAGCAACTAGAAGGATGTGCAACAATGACATACAACTATCTATTGGGGGTTTGGGGGAAAAAAGGAGGATTGGCAATAGATGTTAGCGCAGAGCCGGTCTTCCTCAGCAAAAAAAGGGGGATTAGCATGGATGTTAGCTCAGGGCTGATCTTCCTCACACACACACACACACACAAAAATTGCTGTTAACTTAAATGTGGCTAATAAAACTGAGTGTGTGTGTTACATAACCATGAACAGACACCTCACCAAAGAAGATATGCAGGTGGCAAACAAGCATATGAAAAGATGCTCAACATCACTTGTTATTAGGAATTTCAAGTTAAAGTGACAATGAGATATCACTACATAACTATTGGAAATGGCCAAAATCCAGAACTCTGACAACACCAAATGCTGGTGAAGATACGGGGCAACAGAAACTCTCATTCATTGCTTGTGAGAATGCAAAATGGTACAGCCACTTTGGAAGACTGTTTGGTGGTTTCTTACAAAACTAATCATATCCTTATCATACGATCCAGCAATCGTGCTTCTTGGTATTTACCCAAAGCAACTGAAAATATGTCCACACAAGGGGCCGGCCCGGTGGCATAGTGGTTAAGTTCGTGTGCTCCATTTGGGTGGCCCAGGGTTCACAGGTTGGGATCCCAGGCATGGACCTATGCACCGCTCATCAAGCCATGCGATGGCCGCGTCCCATATACAAAATAGTGGAGGATGGGCACAGATGTTACCTCAGGGCTAATCTTCCTCAGCAAAAGAGGAAGATTGGCAATGGATGTTAGCTCAAGGCTGATCTTCCTCACAAAAAAAAAAAAAGTCCACGCAAAAACCTGCAGATGGATGTTTACAGCAACTTTATTCATAATTTCCAAAACTTGGAGGCAACTACAACGTCCTTCAGCAGGTGAATGGATAAACTGTGGCCCATCCAGACAATGGGATATTATTCAGTGCTAAAAAGAAATGAGCTATCAAGTCGCGAGAAGACATGGAGGAAACCCGAGTGCATATTACTAAGTGAAAGAAGCCAATCTGAAAAGGCTACACACTGCATGCTTCCAACAATATGACATGTTGGAAAAAGGCCAAACTATGGAGACAGTAAAAGTTTCAGTGTTTGGAGGGGTTGGGGGACAGAGAGGGCTAAATAGGCAGAGCACAGATTTTTAGGGCAATGAAACTACTCTGTAATGCTGGATACATGTCAGTATACAGTTGCCAAACCCACAGAATGTACACCAGCAAGGATGAACCCTAATGACAATTGTCGACCTTGGGTGATAACGATGAATCAATGCAGATTCATCAATTGTAGCAAATGTACCACCTGCTGCAGGATGTTGATAGTGGGGGAGGCTGTGTTTATGTGGAGTAAGGGAGTACGTGGGCAATCTCTGTGCCTGCCACTCCATTTTACTGTGAACCTAAAAATGCTCTAAAAAGTAAAGTCTAATTGGGGGCTTGCCTGGTGGCGTAGCAGTTAAGTTCACGGGCTGCACTTTGGAGGCCCAGGATTTGCTGGTTCAGATTGTGGACCTATGCACTGCTCATCAAGCCATGCTGAGGCGGCGTCCCACATAGAGCAACTAGAAGGATGTACAACTATGACATACAACTATCTCCTGGGGCTTTGGAGAGAAAAACGAAAAAGGAGGAAGACGGGCAACAGATGTTGGCTCAGGGCCAATCTTCCTCAAAATAAATAAATAAATAAAATAAAGTCTAATTAAAAAAATAATAGGGCCGGCCCCGTGGCTTAGCAGTTAAGCGCGTGCGCTGTGCTACTGGTGGCCCGGGTTCGGATCCCGGGCGTGCACCGATGCACCGCTTCTCCAGCCATGCTGAGGCCACGTCCCACATACAGCAACTAGAAGGATGTGCAACTATGACATACAACTGTCTACTGGGGCTTTGGGGGAAAATAAATAAAATATAGTTAAAAAAAATACTCTGGATTTGATGACCCACTTAACAAAGTAAAAACTTGATCAGAGCTGTAAAACAACAGCCCACTTAGTTGGGTCTTGTCTTCTCCAGTTTGCAACTCTACCCACAAGGCTAACTCTACTCCTTTCACTTACCTTTCCCAATGTGGAAGACATTTAAATTGCTGACTCTGGCTTAGGAAAACTGATGAGAAACAGAGCACTACAAAGAGACTTCAATGTAATACTCTCTGAAAATTGAAGGCTAAGCAATGCAATATAAGGAAGAATGGTACCTTAGAAAATAAAAGGATAAAGTTTTAGCAAATAGAGGAAAAAATATTTGTTTTTCAATATTTAATTATTGAAATGACATTTTTAATATTAACTTTAAATTTTCACACATCTACAAAAGAGAAAGGCTTAATAAAATGAATGATGTGAATCCATCACAGTTTCACAGGACCCACCCACAGCCAAACTCATTTCATGCATAAACCCACCCAATTTCTCTCCAAAACCAACTCATGTTAAGAAAAATTCAAGAAGCCATATAATTGTGCTTCTAAACACCTCAGTCAACGTTCATACAAGGATATTTTATTTAACATACAGTATCTTTATCACATGTAAACTAAATAATAATTGCCTAAAATCATCAAATACAAAGTCAGTATTCTAATTTTGATGTGTTGATTAAATATTCAGAGTCGTTTGTTGGAATCAGCATTCAAACATTTTTATGACTGTTGTATCACAATTATATATTTTCTAGATTTTATGATGTTCTATAGATATCCTGTCCCTTTTACCTTAACATACTATATTTTATGAAAGTGTTCATATATCTTATAGAATTGTAACATATATTAATTTGGCTTACTGCCTCATTACGTAATTTAACATAATCCTCAATGCCCCATCATTCCTTTAAACAGATACTTAATCAATGGGTGGGATCAGAATTTGATTTGGTATTTGGGTAGAATTATTCATATGGGGTCACTGCTACTTTTTTTACAGGACATTCCAAAAATACATAATATCTCCTTATCTCTTTTTTGTCATGTTAACCTCAATATATTCACTAGATTCTTGTAGTATCAGCCAATCCACCCATAATGATACTCAACAGAAACATAAATTTTCCTTCCATTCTTAGAAAAATACAGTTTCTGCACATATATTGTGATACCTTCTCATCCTCCTACTTTTCCTTCTTCTTCTTCTCTTTCACCTAACAGTATGTTCTGGAGCTGTAACAGTCAAGAGAACTTCCTCATCACCTCCACAGATGTCTAATGCTCCATCACTATGATTTATTCAATCTTCCATTGACAGACATCAAGATTGGTTCCAATCTTTGTTATTATAAAAGCACTCCAAAAAAATAAATTTGTATGTATGGAAGACCTGATGTCAATGTTTATATTGAGTTGGAAAAGTGGGTTATGTGAAAAATTATTTCTGAGTGTAAGGATAATAAGCCAATTTTATTTTAAAGTTTTCATATTTTTCTGATTCAATAAAAATCAAACCCCCCAAAATCCTCTAAATTGATAAAATGGTTTCTACTAACTTAAATTTGGATATTATCTTCCTCAACCATACTGGAGCTGGGATTCTCCTACTCATTTATCTTTATAATTTTACTTTGCTCACTGGACAGAAGGTGCTATCAACAGACTTGATTTTCAACCAGCTTATCTTTAAACTCCTTCAAGCTTCTTTCTACAGATTTCTCAGCCAATGGCAGCTTTTGGATGGAAATATTTTCTGGAATGATGTTGGATATTGTCTTTATTTTCATAGAAGGGGCAGAAGGGTTTTTCTCATTATTACTGCCTTCTGAGTGGCTTTACAAATCTTAAGCTTTGCCAGAGTACTTAGAGGTGGATGGAGCTCAGAATGACGTCCCGAACATGCCATTGGCTTCTGCTGTTTACTCTGCTGAACCCTGCGTCTCCCGTTAAATAATTTGACTGCTATTAAGGCAAATGGACCAAGAATGAACAAAAACTATTGAAAAATTTATGGTACCGTTCATCGGATATTCCAGAAATATTTATTGTCTCACTACAGGTATTCATGTTGTCTTTCATTGACATTATCTGCTCTGGCCTCATTGTTGGCCAAGTGGCTCCATGTCCTTGTCCTGCACAGGCACAAGCAGCGAGTCCACTACATTCACAGCAACAGGCTTTCCCCCAGACTTTCTCATGAGACCAAGGCCCAGAGCACCATTTTCATCCTGGTGAGACAAAAGCCAATCTCATCCTGGTGAATATGTTTGTCTCTTTTTCTTCTCTCTCTTCTGTTTTCTTTCTGGATAACCCAGATTATGAACCCAGGCTACGGTCTGATGAACACTTCTGCACTGGTGTCTTCAGACTCCTCGACATTCATCCCTTTGTGTTCTTTGGCAGCAGCATCCGTGCCTCTCAGTTCTGCTTTGCCTGCTAGGCAAGGAAAACAAAGGTTCCAAATGTAGTTTCTGGGCTATAAGTTCTCTCTAGAACATCCCACCATTTATTTAATCAACTTTACATGTTTGTAGGCTCATATTTTATGCCATTTAGTCTTCCAGGATATTTTGATTCAAAACGAAATAACGACGCTAGTAAATCTGCTTCATCTTGCTTATAGTGTAGACGACTCATGAGCCTTACTCATAATTATTCAAAAATAATTTTCTGAAATTACATGTTAATCACTAGAGCTATCCAGGGAATTTTATGATAATACAATATAGAGAATGTTGAGGGATTGGTAGTTTAGGGCAGAAAACCACTTCTGATTTCAATTTTATGCTGACACTTAAACTGTTTCTTTCATTTACAAAGCATAGGGGGAAAAAGATGTTTCCATTGGAGCGAAAAAAGACCGGGAATATTTTGAGTTGAGAGGGCACATGTGGAATTTGAAGAACTGAAGAAAGATGGAAGCATTTGTAGTATAGTGTGTGATGGGGAGATTGGTGAGAAGAGCAGAGAAAGTAGGCGAAGGCTTGAGTACATCATTTGCCTTTCATCAGCACTAACTTCATTAACATAATACATACTGAGAAGAAAAATCTATCACTAAATGTAAAATTCTTTCCTTCTATGACAACTGAGAACCAAACTTAGATTTGAAAATTACTTTTGAATTTTTACATTTTAAAACTCATCAGTGTTAAATACCATCAAATATATTTAAACATAAACCATGCAACTAAATTGTCAAGAAATGTATCTACACTAAATTGTCAATAAAATGTAAATAGCGTTTTAAACCAATTTGTTCAGTTAACGTGGCTGCTATGAATAACAATCATGCCTAAATAAATCAAATTTCTTACCTCCAATAAACTCAATAGCAATGCTGTTTCTCATGGTAAGGGCTGCCTATTTACAGCGAGAATCTCTTTTCCTCTAGTTAACTGGTAATGTGCAGGGCCTGAATTCAATGTGTTAGGTTTTTACAGCCTCAAAGTTTTTACATAATTATTCAGAAATATATCTAGATGGCCCCTTGAATGAAACTCCATTACATAGGAATGGAAAAACTTTTTAACTGCAGGCAAAATAAAATGATGAGCTTTAAAATCTTGCCAGTCAACAACAGATGTTAGCTCAGAGCCGGTCTTCCTCAGCAAAAAGAGGAGGATTAGCATGGATGTTAGCTCAGGGCTGATCTTCCTCACTAAATAAAATAAATACAATAAAATAATAAAATAAAATAAATTAAAATAAAATAAATAAAATAAAATAAAACAAATAAAATAAAATAAAATCTTGCCAATCAAGAGCCTAAAAATATTCCTTGGTGCACCAGGTATGTTTTTTAAAAATGTACATATTATGTGAATTTGTGTGTGTCAATGTGTGTGCACACTTGCAGGCTTATAACCATGAATTGGTCTGGGTGGCCTCTTCCATCCTAGGTCCCTCAATATATGTGGTATTTACAGTGAGAAACTTCCAGCAGCTTTTATGCCAAAAGATTTAAATACATGCATATGAGCCATACGATGTCACATACTCATTGTTGCTGAGGACGGATATGACCTTTGATCAATCAATTAGTACCTCCAAATATCCTTGATGATTCTAGATCCTTATCTGGTTATACCTAGTTAATAAATGTTAAACACCACCTGTAGAAAGGGTAGTGGTTCCATTCACTCCTTTTATCTGAACACTCTCAATTGGTCATTGCTACCTCAACACTAGTTTCACTTACACTGTCATTTAGTGGACTGTACATCAGCAGTAAATAAATGAATAGACAGTGTCAAAAGAGATGTTACTGGATGCAACTGGCATAATTCTGAAAATGCTATAAAACTACAAATCAACTTACATAAAATTTAGGGGTTTTGTCTGGAACTTTATATTTTGCTTCCCCTTGTGTTGGAAACCAAAACTTAGCTCCAATTTGCCAAAGTGTAAAATTCCACCATGTTGAGAGTTAAGTTTTGAAATTTTTAGAACAGCTATTTCTGTCAAGTGTGCTGCAGATTCTGGCTATGATGGAATAACAGGGTCTGCTTCACGCTCCCGACACAAACGATCATGAAACTGCAGAAAGTACATGGAACCAATGCTTTCAGGCCTTGGACAACAGACATCCCAGGGCTGTGATTCTTGGGACAAGAAAGCACAGCAGGTGAAGTGGCATCCTCCCAGGTTCCTGTGGGCACTTTCTAAGCTCACACAGGAAAGTGGAGGCCTGAGAGCAGAGGGTGGAGGCAACAGAGATCAGAGCCCAGGGCCACTGAAGGGAGTGGAAATCTGGCTCTGAGGCCTTCTCGGGTCTGGGAGTGACCTGACTTCTCACGCCAATCCCCCAGACTCCCTGCCCCAGAGGTGGAGACCCTCAGTCTCACGTCATAGGTCAGGTGCACATATGCACCTCCAGACACTGAATCCCAGCTTCCTCCTCCAGAAATGGTGTCCTCACCACTAGCTCCAGAGGCTGAGTCTCCACTTCTCACTCCAGAGGTTGATGCCCCACCTGTGGCACCTGAGTGTAGGGGAGAATATGACACCCCAAAATATGCCTCTTTGGCATAAGGGCTATTTTGAGCCAATTATTTTGAAGAAAGAGCAAACACAGGAGAAGTTTTGAAAATCAAGTGGAAGTTATCCTGGAGCCAGCCCAGTGGTGTAGTGGTTAAGTTCACGCACTCCACTTCAGCAGCCTGGGGTTTGTGGGTTTGGATCCTGGGCATGGACCTACACACTGCTCATCAAGCCATGCTATGGCAGTCTCCCACATACAAAATAGAGGAAGACTGGCATAGATGTTAACTCAGGGACAATCTTCCTCAAGCAAAAAAAGAGGAAGATTGGCAACAGATGTTAGCTCAGGGCCAATCTTTCCCACCAAAAAAAAAGTGGAAGTTACTTTTTTGTAACGGACATTTACATTTACAAGGAAAATCTCCATTTGTAAGCATGGACCAGGAAGAGGAAACGCATCAATGGAGAAGGCATGGATTTAAATCTGTGTAACAACCATATCTTTGTGTAACGTACTTTTCCTGATAACCCTGCATAACTGTCCCCCCCAACATCTTCTTTTGTCTTTAGCTGAAGGTGGTAGTTAAGGCAGCTTGGGCCATTTCAGTGAGTTATACTGTTTTCCCGTGTATCTCCAATGTATACAGAAGGCATACATGTTACTAAACTTGTTTTTCTCCTGTTAATCTGTCTTTTTGTGACAGTGGGGTCTCAGCCAAGAACCTAGCAAGGGTAAAGGAAAAATTATTTTTTCACCCCTACACTTTGGCAACCCAGATGGGACATGCTGACAAACCATACTCGCTTGTGAGCCTGTGTTACTACACAAAATTGGGGTTCACTTGCCTGATGTGCATAAACAAGCCAATTAATTATGGCATCAGCCTTTGGGAAAAGAGAACAGCTTTATTCTACGAGATCAATCTGCAGGGAGAACAAGGGGTGTGTGCCCTCAGATCTGTCTCCCTGATTCAGGATTTGGGGCAAAATTTAAGAGGTTAGGGAGAGCAGGGTGGCACACAGAAATGCTCGTGTGACAGGTTTTGATTGGTGGGCTTCAAACATTTATGGTAAGGTTCTAAACTTTTATGATAGGGTTCTAAACATTTTTGATGTGGTGGAGAAGGAATTTTAAGACCAGATCTTTTTGAATGAAGGACTCCTCACTTCTGATAAGAGTTCGACTTTCAAGTCCCAGTTGTGTCCCCGTCCTTGGGCTCTGTGGGAAGGATCTTTGGTTCCGAGGTCATTTCAGGTCACGATTTCTTCTTTGTGCATGCCCTGGCTACGTGAGTTTGCAGATTTTCTGAAAGGGAATGCTTAGTCACTCTGTTCATAGAGATGGGGTCAGTTGAACTGGTCCTGGAAGGCCCGAGGTTACACCTGCAGTTGGAATCCTGGACTTAAAGGCTATAGTTTTGTGGGTCTCATGGCTTCAGGTCTCATTGGCTTCTTAAGCTAGATGATTTGGAGGCCTGTCTCTAAGGTGCAAGTCTTAAAAGTTGAGGTGCCAGATGCGGTGCCAAACCCTTCACTCCTCAGGGAGAAGCCAGGAGCTGTGAGTTCCCTCCCAATTGTGTGTCACTGTGTCAGGGGTGGGATTTATGGTGAGATTGTGTCTCAGCCTCTCTTACCCAATTTTGATGTGGGTTTTTTTCTTATTTGCCTGATGTATAGGAGTTTCTCTGCTAGTTTCTGGATTTCTCTCAGGGGGATTTGTTCCGAGTGCAATTGTAGATTTGATGTGTCAGAGGATGTGAGTTCAGGAGCCTTCTACATTGCCATCTTGAACAAGTCCTCTAGAATTCTATTTTTATATATAGTTGGGCCATTATCTATTTATGTTTTCTCTCAGTCCCCCTCTCCCCACCCTTAAGTCATTCTCTCGCTTGTCAGAGGTTGATCAATCAGGGAAAACTAGAGATTCAGCTCTTCATTGGTCAGAGATTGTCTGGTCATTGTCAACTGCACTGCAAGACCATCATGACCTTTTAGTTACTGTATCATCATGACAATCACCTAATGAGAGAGCCACTGCATAGAAGTATTTAAGGCTGCAAAAAAAATGTAACAGACCAGCACCATGACCACTATGACAAAAACAAACAGTTCCAGTAAGATGCTTTGAAACCAAGAACCCCAACAGCCCAACCCATGCCAAGAGAACAAATCCCATAGACCATGAGGATCATCCTTAGAGAGCCAAACAGCTGTTCCCTCAAGGCAACATAGAGCCTGTCCCACCTTGCCTGTTTCATTTATTCAAGTGCAACAAGAAGTATTAGGAATGGCACATATGCTCCCATGACTAGCCCAAAAAAAATCTACACAATGAGATTGCCCATCATTACTTCTGCTAAGAGTTTAGACTAATCTGTATTCCATCTAGGGCAGAGGTAGTGTCACTAATAACTTCTTCTTTAAAAAAAGCTAGTAACTAACCCAAAAGTGATAGCTTTCTTACATTCGTTTCTGTTTGTATAATTTTCACTGATGGGAACACTGATCAAATTGTTCAAATAAACAGAGTCAGTAGTTCTCCCTCGCTGTGTGCTTGAATAATAAAAAATGGCATCAATTTGGAGCTCACATCTAAGTCAGAAATTTCCAACCTTGGTGATTTCTAGAATTAGGATCTCTTTGTACAGATGAGTCTTGGAATACAATTCCCAATGTGTATGAGATGCGTGAGGCCTGTGTCCTCCTAATTCCAAAAGAATTATCCTTTACAGGCATATACACATCTGAGAACAAAGGAGTTGTTCATGACATGTGTTCAGAAATAAGGCCTTACGTTAGCTGGGTTACATATTTGTATCTCTATTAGTCTCTTCCAGGTAGTATTTGGCCGGTTGCCCTGGAAAGTTGATGAATTCAAATTTAAAATCATCTAGGATCTGATCAAAAGACTGAAACAATTGGTTCTTTTTCTGTGAGAGGGACACAAGCAGTCAGATAGATTGGTTTGATGGCAAGTGTCCATGACGGTATAACTGGAATGCCAC
This sequence comes from Ceratotherium simum simum, assembly GCF_057802395.1. NCBI lineage: Eukaryota > Metazoa > Chordata > Mammalia > Perissodactyla > Rhinocerotidae > Ceratotherium > Ceratotherium simum. Next base: position 772,061 of record NC_141932.1, read on the forward strand.
CAGCTGCAATTTTCTATGGTCTCATGTGAAGAAACCAGAATTGCCAAGATATTTTTATCATGGGGGCCTGGTGATGGATGACATATTCAGCTGTCAGTAAGACAGATGGCCATAGCCACTGTTTGGGATAATCTAATAATTGTGTTAGAATGTGTATATCCTGACCCAACACAATAAGAGGGAAAAAACCAGTAAAAGGGTCATTATGAAAAGAGGAATGATTTTAAGCAGGCAGGTAAAAAACAAAACAATTAGATAGGGGCCTTGCTTGAACGTCTTGGGCAGAAGCTATCCATTATCCATTGTCATCCACTTGTCTGCAGCTCCAGGGTCACCTGAATGCTTCCAAAGTTCATGTACTTCTGAAAGATCTCTGAGAATCCTGTTTGAGGTCCCCTACTGGAGTCACCTTCAAATGATGTGCAACTCGGAATTCCTTTTTTGTTGTGAAATGGACTTTCTCTTCTCTACTGTGCTGCAGTTTCATCACTGCATACCAAACACACCTGATACCCAGAATGTTTGTTTCCAGGTTGTGCCAACGGGTGGCAGCAGAACAGAATCACCTTTTGTTTCCAGGCATGTCACATACAAATTATTTGTAACATCAAACACATGAAAAATAGATTTAATTCTACCTTTTGAAAACGGAGAAACAGTTTTCCTTCTCCTCCCTTGTCTCAGAGTGTTTATCTTAGGAACCTGTAAATACTCTCTCAGGTTAAAATATTTCCCATTGAAGACTACACAGGCCTTTTATCAGCAGGGCTTTTTTTTCCTCCAGTTTTATGACTCAGGAATGTCTTTTGAAAAAACTTGGGAGCCATTTCTTTAAAACGCAAACATCCTGAGAGTGATTTCTTGAAATGCAAATATAGATAGCTCTGTTATCTCCCAGGTCCTGTCTGAGGGTAAGAACCTAACTCAGAGCTCAACTTGCTCCAATTTAGACGCTGCATGACAAATAGTGCTGTCAAATTCTCTTACTTGAGGACTAGTTATTGTTTACCTTGATCACATGTATGTAATGTGTTGTAACTGCTTAGCTATATACAGAGATAAGATATTTTCTGTCCTTGCAATTTAGTAGCAGATTGCCTGTGATGCCCATGAAATTCTGGCTTAATGTTTATTTAATAATGTGTTTTTTGTCTCCACTCTGTTCGTGTAGAGGATTTCTGGGCTGGGATATTTTGGTTCTCCACCCCCCCCCAACAGTCACAACCACACACCTGTATGCAAAAGAAACCTCAATTCTCATCTCATCAATATCTAGTGTACAGGATTATGGGGGAAGGGTGATCAGTTAAACAGTATCAGATTCAATAAACCAACCTCAGAATGTGTCAAATTCTAATGTACAAATGCCTTACAACTTCAACAAAAAAAAAAAAAAAAAAAAAAAAGGTAAGTGGAACCTGTAAGTTAAGAGATCTATGAGACATAACTATTGAAAGCCATAATGATACACTTAGGATCCTGCATGCAATTGATCTAAGAAGCAAACATATTTTTCAACTGATAAAACTGCCCATTGATAACATACTTATCACATTTTAAAATATTGTAATTTTGTGTAACAGTTACGGGGATTACAAACTAGATCTTCCATTTCAAAAATGCATTCTGAAGAGGTTATGCATTAAATGCTATAATGTTTGAAATTATGAGAAAATTAATCCACACTCATGTACACAAGGATCGATGAAACAAGAATAGTCACGGGTGCCGGCCCAGCGTTATAGCGGTTAAGTGTGCATGATCCCCTGCGGATGCCTGGGGTTCAGATCCCGGGCGGCACAGACACACCGCTTGTCAAGCCATGCTGTGGTGGTGTCCCATATAAAGTAGAAGAAGATGGGCACCGATGCTAGCCCACGGCCAATCTTCCTCAGCAAAAAGAGGAGGATTGGTGACGGATATTAGCTCAGGGCTGATCTTCCTCACCAAAAAAAAAAAAAAGAATGGTCATGATATGGTAAATAATGATGGAAAATTTGGGAAGAGTTCTTATGGTTTCATAACACAATCTTTTCCATTTCTGTATATAAATATGTCACTATGTCTGTAATTTTATATTTTGAGAGAGATTATTTAAAAAGGCAGGAGGAAAATTTTAGTTTCAGGGTGTAAGCACCCTTTCTTATGATTCCACATCTTATTATTTTCTATGTTCTAAAGGTTGTTTGCAGCTACAGTATCAGTATGCCAGAATAAAATATAATGGTATGCTACTAGCAACTATTCCAACTCCATGTACAATGACATCATGTGGGCAGTTTTAAATTGGCCATGGTGGCAGTTTTTACACTAGGGAAATTGGAAAACACTATAAATCATGGCTCGATACATGGTATTGTTGAATATCTAGACTTAAGAAAGTGATCAAAAATGGATTCACAAAGCAGATTAAACAGAAAAGTATATACTCTACATGGCCACTGCATTGTATACAGCACAAAAAACATTCAGCAAATATTCCCAAATTCAAAAACAATTATTCCTTACAGCAACGAAGTCACATCACTAAAGAAGGAATGAAAGACCTAAGACTTCGTTGTTTCACTTCTTCTTTGTTAGTGAAAAGGGAAATAGCCAAAATTCACTTTAAAAAACAAACTATATATATATGAACAGACATTTTGCCAAAGAAAAGATACAAGTGACAAATAAGTGAAAAAATGTTCAACATCAGGAAATACCAGGAAAATGCAACTAAAACCACACTGTGATATGGTTACACATTGATTAAAAAGCTCACAATTTTTTAAATCAACCATACCCACTATTGGCAAAGAAATGGAAGTCTCATTTACTGTTGGCAGGAAGACAAAAGGGGGCAACCATGTTAGGTCACAGTCTGGCATTTCTTAAAAAGTTACCTACTCACCTACCCTGTGACTCAGGCATTGCACCCCAAGAAATTAACAAAAGATCAATAAAACATGTATATGAAGAACTGGTTTCAAACATCTCAGTGGTTTTATTTGCAACACTGAAAACAACTCAAATATGCAAACAGAAGAATAAACAGTAAACAGTGGTACATCCACAAAACATCAAACTTCCCACAATATAAAAAGGAAGAACTACTCATATGAGCACCACTGATGAATCTCAAAATGAAGAAACCACACGGGGCTACCCAGGGGAAAAAAAACAATACTTTATGAAAAGAATCATATAAATTTCTAGAAAACACAAGCCAACTGTAAAGGAATGTAAATCAATGGTTACCTGGAGGGCAGCTAGAGGAGAAAGACAGACATTATCAAAAGGCCCAAGGTAAAAGAGCTAGAAAGCTTCATCATCATGATTATTGGTGGTTTTATGGGTTTACGTGAATGTCAAAACTTATCACATTGCACAGGTTAAACATAAGCAGCTTACTGCATGTCGTTTACACCTTATTAGAGGACTAAAAATATGGTTCAACATAAAAATCTGGATTTCCTAGAATTTTGGAATGTCAGGCTGATAAACCAATACTGACTCCACCAACTCTTTCCTCATGCCCTGGAGGGATGCCCTGCCTCAGTGGTAGCAAATACTGGAGAGCTATGAGCCACTTCCCACAGGATTCAAGAGGAATGCAGGCTGGGGCACAAAGGCCACAGAGCTGGCCTCTGTAGCCTCATGTTCCTGCACAGCAATAGCCTTCAGGTGAACAGCCCAGACAGGCTACAGGAATCCACAAAACATTTACATGTTTTCCTTTCACAGTGACCTCAGCTACACAAGAAACATAGTTCTGGAGGCCATGAGAATTTTTAAGCCTGCTCATCCTTCACAGCCACAGTGACTGGAACCTTCTTGATGCCCCTTTAAAAGTGGCACATCCCAATCAATTTGGGGCAGTCTCTTCCCCTCCCTTTAAATCCAGTGTTTCTATAACAAGTATGATTCCCCTGTCCATACAACCCCATAACCTGTGATGCCACTCTGCAGAATCCTAGACATCAGGGCATATGGCTCCACTGCAGGACCTGGGAACAGACTTCCCTCAGCAGCACTGAGCACAATACAACATCCCCTGTGAACAGGAGAACAATTTCATGTTGCTCTCAGAAGCACCAAAGGTTATCACCGCTGCCTCTCCACAGACTGACCTCTGAACCACAAAATACCACAGCATCCAGGCTACAAATAGGTCTACAAATCCCAACACTCTTTTCTTGGAGGTCTGGGGCAGCAATGCAAACTCAGGCAGAACTGGAGAGAGGCATATTCTGCCATCATACTGTTCCCTCTGACACACACAAAGATTGGGATCCCAACCAAAGCTTTTCACCCCTTCCTTTAGCAGAACCCAGCTGTTTTCAAACAACCACACACAGTGAACAGAACCCCCAGATGAAAGGCGACTTAATAAGGCCTTCATTTTCACAAAGCAGAGCAATAGGAGGCAGGCTGCTCCTGGGCTGCAGACTTGAGGGGCAGGAAATTCCATCACAGAGTCATGTGGGACCAACAATATTCCTGAAAAGGGCAGACTATGTTTTCAAGTCACTAGCAGAGTCCTCTGAGCCAAAAATTGGTCAGGCCAGTCACGTAACTCATCAGAGAAAGTAATCACAGAAAGGAATAAGGATTCAGCCTTCTTACAAATCCCTCCTGCAAATGGGAGACCATCAGGGTTTGCTTCCCTGGACAATTAGGGAAGGTCAATGAGGCACACCATGAGCACCTGAAAAGTGATAGATGTTAGATGGCTTTTGCTATGGAACTGGCAGTGACATAAATCTGGTAAGGGCCCTGGGCAAATCAAAGGTGCAATGCAGCTCCCATATACCTGGAATTTATGTGATTTATCAGGTATACAAAGTTTAATAGAGGTAGATGGCACCCTCATAAGGTGCCATAATCTCCCCAGTGTCGTTATACTGAACAAGAAATGACACATTCCCTGCACATTATCGTTTTCCTGATGTGAACTTTGTGGTATCCAATGAGATCAGACTGAATGCTTTCTCACATTCAATGCACTCATAAGGCCTTTCCCCAGTGTGAACTCTCCAGTGTGTATGTAATGAGGCTAGAGTTTCGGCTAAAGGATTTTCCACATTCATCATACTCATAAGGCCATTATCCACTGTGAACATTATGGTGTTTCATGAGACTGGCATTGTACATAAAGGATTTTCAATATTTGCTACATTATAATGACTTTCTGAAGTGTGAATGCTCGTGTTTAATGACACTGGAGTTTTTGGCAAAGCATTTCCCACACTCGCTGCACTTATATGGCCTTTCTCCAGAGTGAACTCTCTCATGCTGAAGGAGTGAAGAACTTTGGCTAAATGCTTTCCCACACTGGCTGCATTCATAAGGCCTTTCTCCAGTGTGAATTCGCCTGTGTACAATGAAGTTGGAGTTGTCCGCAAAGGACTTCCCACATTCACTGCACACGTAAGGCCTTTCTCCAGTGTGAACTCTCTTGTGTTTAATGAGTCTGGAATTTTCAACAAAGGATTTCCCACATTCGATACACTCAAAAGGCTTTGATCCAGTGTGAAGTCTTTGATGTTGACAGAGCGCAGAGCTTTGGCTAAAAGTTTTCCCACATTCACTGCACTCATAAGGCCTTTCTCCAGTGTGAATTCTCTGATGTTTTTGGAACGTCGAGTTTTGGCTAAATGATTTCCCACACTGATTACATTTATATGGCCTTTCTCTGGTGTGAACTATCCGGTGCATAGTGAGATTGGACTTTTGGCTAAATGATTTCCTACAATCCCCACACTCATATGGCCTTTCTCCACTGTGAACTCTCCAGTGTTGAATGAGCTCAGACTTTCGCCTAAAGGATTTCCCACATTCCCCACATTTGTAAGGTCTTTCTGTACTGTGAACACTCCAATGCTGAATGAGGGTTGTCTTCTGCCCAAAGGATTTCCCACATTCCCCACACTCATAAGGCCTTTCTCCAGTGTGAACTCTCTGATGTCGAAGAAGTGAGGAACTTTGGCAAAATGCTTTGTCACATTCGCTGCATTCATAAGGCCTTTCTCCAGTGTGAACTCTCCTGTGTTTAATAAGTCGGGAGTTTTCAGCAAAGGATTTTCCACATTCAATGCACCCATAAGGCCTTGATCCAGTGTGAACTCTCTGATGTTGATGGAGTGCAAAGAATCGGGTAAAAGTTTTCCCACATTCACTGCAATCATAAGGCCTTTCTCCAGTGTGTATTCTCCGATGTTGAAGGAGTGTAGAGCTTTGGACAAATGATTTCCCACATTCTGTACATTCATATGGTCTTTCTCTGGTGTGAACTCTATGGTGTACAATAAGGTTGGACTTTCGGCTAAAAGATTTCCCACATTCCCCACAATCATAAGGCCTTTCTCCAGTGTGAACTCTCCAATGTGTAATGAGGTTGGAGCTTCGGGTAAATGATTTCCCACACTCTGTACACTCATAAGGCCTATCTCTGCTGTTACTTTTCTGGTGTTCAACAAGGTGAGACTTTTTAAGTAATATTCCACATTCTTCAGAGTCAAAAGTTCTTTCTCCAGTACGCACTCTCTGATGTTGATTGAGGCTATAGCTTCTGCTAAAAAATTTCCCACATTCATTCCACATAAAACATCTTTCTCTAGTAAGGACTCTCTGGTACTGAATAAGTGTGTGTTTGCAGCTGAAGGTGTTCATGCATTCTCCCCAGTTACAATGAGTTTTTCCTCTCTGAAAGGCTGCTCTGCTCTGGGTTCCACTGTTTGACAGCTCCCTGGCAGCAGTGGTCTGTTGCTGGAGAAATTCAGAGCTAGCCAAGAAGTTCTTCCCAACCACCCTAAAGATAAATGGCTTCCCTGACACACGGCATTTGCAGTTCTTCACAAATGAGGCTCTGTCCACATGGCTTCTGAGGGGTTTCTCCCCAGTGCACTGCTTCTGATGCTGCCGAAGGTTTGTGCTGACATACAATTGTTCTCCATATGCACCACATCTGTGCAGTTTCTGCTTGTCATGTGTTTCGTGGTGCTCAACCAAGTGTAAAATATCTCTCAATATCAGGCCACACATTTCACAGGGGTGTGCCTTCTTGGGAAACAGATGTTCACTGGGAGTCCTGACCTGTGATACTCTTTGTACAGAAATGCTCTGCTCAAAACGAGTCTCCTCATTCTTTGCTTCATGACAACAACCTGAAAGCAAGAAATGTTGGTAAAGAGCATGTTGACCTTGGTGGCAGGAGGCAGCCCATATACAAGTATGTGTCTCACAAGCCCAGGAACTAGTGCATGGGATTATTTACAGGAACAGGGAGTTGGGTTCAGGTTGAACACAGGGCTGTTTAGCAGTACTGGGATATAAAGATCACAGGATTGGGGAGACCACATGAGGTGAAGGACACAACCATGTGGTGTGTCACAAGGAGAGATAGGGTGTACAATTCATTCCTCTGCAGAGAACTGTCAGCAGGACCTTGTCTACTGGTGATGTGAGGGCAATGTAGACAGCTATCTCCAAGCCCAAGAAAATAAAACTGCAACAGAGCAGCTGTTGGTCAGGGACGATTTAAGAATGGGGTACATAGGGGCCGGCCCAGTGGCGTAGTGGTTAAGTTCGCGTGCTCCACTTTGGCAGCACAGGGTTCAGAGGTTTGGTTCCTAGGCATGGACCTATGCACTGCTCATCAAGCCGTCCTGTGGCAGGTGTCCCACATATAAAATGGAGGAAGATGGGCATGGATGCTAGCTCATGGCCAATCTTCTTCACCAAAAAAAACAAAGGCTAGGTACACATTTCTTTTTTTTTTTTTATAATTTCATTTATTTATTTATTTTTTCCCCCAAAGCCCGAGTAGATAGTTGTATGTCATAGCTGCACATCCTTCTAGTTGCTGTATGTGGGACGCGGCCTCAGCATGGCCGGAGAAGCGGTGCGTCGGTGTGCGCCCGGGATCCGAACCCGGGCCGCCAGCAGCGGAGCGCGAGCACTTAACCGCTAAGCCACGGGGCTGGCCCAGCTAGGTACACATTTCATAATGCAAAATATACAGACCAATGCTAGAGACTGCTGCAGATGAACAGTGAGAAAAATACATGAGATATGGAGTTCCAGAGATGTGAGGATGAGCCACAGGATGGATTAAGAGTAGAAGTAACACAGTGTAGAACTGACAAGCAACAATGTCAAGACTGGGGGAGAAAAAGCAGAAATAGAATGTGGCCACCAGCATTAGCACCAAAGTACCAGCCAAACAGAATAGGTTTCTCGTATCATTTGAGCACAGAACTGATATAATGCCCTCCCCCAGCATGGGGTGTCCAGTTCCCTCTGGGCACATTTTGCTGAGTCTGGATTCATATCCATCCTGTGGACAACCAAGGACTCTCTGCCCCACTCCCAAGACGAGCAAGAATATGGGACCTGCAGAATGCAAATACCAAGGCAGAGACACAACATGTGAGCAGCTGGTGCTGATCCAAAACAGCTCAGCACATCATAGCCCAGAAGGAACTAAATATTATACAGAGAACTCTGGAGGGGGGTCTTGCAAGAATAGCCCATGGTCCACATCAGAGAATTACTACCTACAACCAGCAGTCATGAGGAAATGTCAGCTAGAGGAAGGAAGTAGACCTGGGGCACACAGATGCCATGGATCTGGACAATGTCACCCAGCCAGTAAGACAGCAAGTGATGGGGGATACATTAGGCTGAATGCAAGACTCCTGACCCTGGATCCTTCCATGGGAGGCTGCAGGGAAGTAGGTGTTAGCCCTGCTCAAGGAGAGGAGAGGGCACTGCACACACCTCACTCCTACCAACCACAGCACCTACCTAGGGAATTGAGGAAGGAAGCAGTGCTCATGGTCCTGAGTGAGGAGGACAGACCTATCTCTGGGGAAAAGGAAAGGGCAGAGACCACCTCAGGGCAGGGGGAAAGGTGTGAGGGACTTACCCAGAGAGGTTGTAAGTGCCAAGTTCTCCAGCATCACATCACGGTACAGATGTCTCTGAGCCTCATCAAGGAGACTCCATTCTCTCAAGGAAAAGTATATGGCCACATCTTCAAATGTCACACTGCCCTGCTATGATGGTAACAGATAAAACCACAAAGAGTCCGCTTCTGAGAGCCAAAATCCATTCCCCCACAAATCAACCCTTATGACCATTCATCTCCCAAGCGTCAGAGGGGAAATAAGGCCCTGGCACCATTGGTGTCATCGTCCCCGCATGGTCCCACTGACTTCTGGGTACAACCACCAGCAACAGGAGGCAGGTGGACAAATATGTATCTAAGCTGTGGCCTAGCATACGGGGATCCACCCCCTCCAGACCAACAATTCCCCTGGTATGGTCACTGTCATGTAATTATCAGTGCAGGGCCCTGGGACCCTCAGACATGCCCCTCTCCAAGTACACATCATTTTTCAGACTGTACATCCCTCAATCTCCGTGTCCCATGGTCACCACCACCTCACTGCCCCACACCATAGGCATCTCCCTACCCTCCCCATATGCTACTTGGACTGTATTCCAATCACTTCCTCCTACCCCACCCTTGGTTACGGTGGTCGCCAAACACATGACACCTGACAATGGACTCTCGAGACCAACAGCAGTTTATGAATCACGTAAATTCACACCTCTGAGAACAGGACACCACTCACCACAAAGGCCCACATGGCAGCTGCCCTCCAGAAAAGAGTGAACAACAGGGGCTGTGGGATGCAAGCTTTGTAGAATCAAGAGGGTGGGATGCCCCTGGTTCCCACAGGAGGATGTGATTGGCTTGTCTGCATAACTTCACAGGCTGGTAGGGAACTGACACCTGCTACAAAGGGATACACAGGAACTGCTCCTGGTTCCCTTGGTCAAAAGGGTTGTGAGGCAAGGAGACATCATGCATGGGAGCAGTGTGGGGAGGTAACTTGCACTCAGGCCACTTCAGGACGTCTCATTTTCAGCAAATGTAAAGGAAGCACATCGTACCAGGTTTAGGCCTTATAGCACAACTTGGCAGACAGCACCCACAGCATGCTTGGCAAATTCAAACAGGATCCAGTATGCCCACAGACATCCTAAGGTTCCCAACAGCAGTGTCACCTCAAATCATCCCATGAAGGTCTCACTGAGTGGCTCTGTTCCTGCCTCAGACTTAGACACACAGAACCACCTGTGGATCTCAGATACCCATAGTCCCCTGCTACTTCTGTGATGCACCTGCTGTTGCCTCAGCACAACCAAATTTTTCTGTCCCCTTAACCGTAACTCAAACCCCAGCCCCAGTAATCGCCCATCCCAGGGCTAGTGATTCTCAGAGATGGCCAAATTTACCCCAGACTATATCAACCAGGCTGAATGAAACACCCCAGGCCCCATCAAAGTCCTCCCAAAATCTTGGTGAGTCCATCGAGCAGTGAATCAGCACGAGCTCTGGCCTGAATGTCATCTTGCCTTGTTATCCCTTGTCTCTGTAACCATCTCATGTCCACTCCTCCTTTGGAAGCCTTGGCCAGCTGCCAGACCATCCGGTCTGATACACCAAACCAACAGCCACTTACCTACATTTATGAAGCCCAATACCATCACCCAGGTCCCATGAAAGAAACCCAGCCCTCACCTCCCATCCTCTACACCTCATCCCCTAATAGCTTTGCCACCACAACCTGAAATTTGACTCTTCCTAAATGTGACCCCCAGCTCACTCATCTTCTCATCTTGGTCCATACTGTAGATACCACATTTTGGATGTCTCTAACCTGACTTTCTCCTCAGACCCCCCAACCTGTAACGTTAGCTGCTCATTTGATGCCTCCACGCAGTGATGTTTGAAACATCTCAGACTCATAACACAGTCAAAACAAAGCTCCTGATATCCCCAGTGAATGTTACGCCAAGTGCCAACTCTCTCATCTCAATTGATGCAGCTTCCATCCCTAGAGCTTCTAAGACCAAAAGCCCTGGGATCATCACCAATTCCTGTTTCACTCCCTCACCAACCACATTAGAAAATCTAGGTGCCCCTTTAAACACATGCAGCCAGAAGACAACCACATTTCCTGAGCCACGACCCTGTCCATTAACCTGCACCTAGACTATGGTAGTCACCTCCATATTGATCATCCTTCTTCCTCTCAGAAGCCGAGTCTGAGTTCCACTCTGGAGCCAGATGAAGCCCATTAAAACCTGGGTAGCAACACCTCCCTCCTGTGCTCCAAACCTCTAGCTACCCCCCGAATACACACCCAACACCTCCGGCAGTCATTCCTCTCCTGAGTCCTATCCACCTGCTATTTATTCGTATCTGAAAGAAAGGAGACCTGTGGTTCCTGAACATTCCTGAGCACAGCTGTATCTCTAGGCATTAGCACATCCTGTTACCAGCTCTTAGGAACCTAACCTTCCACATCTATTTACAATGGTTGCTAGAAGTGGGAACACCTCCATATAACCGCTGCCATGGACTTAGGACCCTAGGCGTGCGGTTTCTTCCGAGTCCACAGACTCAAGGATGGGGGAAATGGCATGATGAGTGTCAGGACACTGCAATCCAGAGAACATGGGAGTGGGGAGCGGGGCCAGTGAGGTACTGGAACACGCTCCACTTCCCTGTCTGGGTTCCGTAAGTACTTCTCCACCTAGGAGAACTAGCGCGAAGAGGCAGGCCTTGGAGGAATGGGCCCATGGCGACGTTCAACGGCTCATGCCTCCCCGTACCCTTCCCTGGCCCTGGAGCCCCGCGACCTCAGGCCGGCTGTCTAACCTCTGGGCCTCAGTGCTCAATGTCACCTCTTAACAGGTGTGTGACCCTGAATAAAGATTCCACCTCCCAGCGCCTGAACATCAACATCGTCCCTCTGCACTCTGCCCTTCCGTTGAACAGGCTTGGGCAAAGTGTTAAAACCCTAATGGAGATCGTGTCTCTTTCTGCTCAAAACTCTCCATGGCTTTTAGAGTCCTCACAATGAGGTAAAACCCTCAGCCTGCTATTCCAGGTTTAACTCCGCCTCACACTCTGTTCCCCACAGACAGAACACTGACCCCAGGTCCCCGACTCCTCCCGGCTCAGACGCCCTCCACGCCTCTGCCCCGCCGGGCCCTCCGCCTGGGACCCTCTCCCACACCCGTCACCCCAGCTCTCAGAAACAGGCCCCACGAGCGCCTCCCCGTGCCGGACACCGGGGCCTGGGCAGCAGGCCCGTGAGCGGCGCCCGCACTCGGGGCTCTAGGGCTGGGCTGGGCTGAGGGCGGGGAGGGCGCGGAGCACGAGCACTGACCTGAGCCGGCTCCCTCCGCGCGGCCGCCGCCATCGGACTCTGGGGAGGAGCGGGGCGAGCGGCGGGAGAGCAGGGGTCCTGGCCACGGCGGTCCCTGTCCCGGCCCTGGCGCGGGTTCCCCCGGCGTCGCCGAGCCTCAGACCCGCCCTGCGCCGCGGGGACAGCGCCTCCTCTCGCGCCTTCTCGGTCCCAGCACGTCAGACCCAACCCAGCGCCCCGGATCCTGAACAGAACAACCAGGTACCGAAGCGACCGCCTCGAGGAGGACGTCGGAAGTCCCGCCCCCACCCTTGTGCCCAAACAGGATGCCTTTTTCCTGAAGCTTCATTGGTTGAGGAATCCGTCTGTCGTCGCAGAGCACTCTGGGTAATGTAGTGCCCACAGTCCAGGGCGGACATAAGAAAGTTCCCCACAGGATTCCAGGAGAAAAGTCCAAGAGCCATTGCGAGGTTCCCTGGGCAAGGACGCTCTCTTTCCAGGGCTCACCTCTTGTTAAAGGCGCCGTGTGCGGATTTCTGGGGACGGCTTTCTGCAACTGATCACCCAGGCATTCAGGCCATGAATTAGGATGACAGATCTTTCCCAAGAGGCCATGGGCAACAATGCAGATTTGCCCAAAACTCACGTGCCATTTTCCACCCTAATACTGTTCCCTCAGAGGCACACAAAGTTTGGGACTCCACAAAAGTTGTAATACTTGCAGAGCCCCCAATCTGTTTATAATCCACCCCACGAAGTGAACAGAGCCCCCCAGAGAAAGTGGACTTAAACAGTAAAGCTTGTCTTATCGTACAACCCAAAAAAGAGTGTGGCAGGTAGTTCTCGGGTTAGTGACTTGGGAGCTAAAAAAACTCATCAAAAGTATCACGTGAGACCAACATGTCCCTGAAAAGGTAGTCCTTCTTGGCAAGGTGCCGGTAGAATTCATTAGGTTTCCTCTAGGAAAAAACTGGGGGAGGTCCAACCCCAACTAGTCAGAGAGAAGGGAATGTGGATCCCCTAAGGACTCAGGCTATTCCTAACTTGCTCCAATACCTGAGAGAACGGAGGTCAGCTTCCCCAGGCACATTGGGGTGGTGACTGATGCACAGTGTGTGGACCTGCCAGGTGGTAGAGGTGAAATGGCTTCAACAACAGAAACTGGTAATGACATAAATCTGGGAAGGGCCCTGGGCAGGGTAGAAAGTGCAACACAGCCACACATGCTTCCCACATAAAGTAGACTTGCAGGGAATCTCCCCTGGATGTTTGGATGTATGAGATTCAAATCAGGAAGGCAGCTACTCATAGAGGCTTTGCTCCACTTTTCCTATATTGAAAAAGAAATTGCACATTCCCTGCACAACTAAGGTCTTTCTTCATTGTGAAGTCTCCAATGATAATTGAGGGTGGAGCTACAGCTAAAAGATTTCCCATATTCACTACATTCATAAGACCTTTCTCCATTATGGACACCCTGGTCCTGAAAAAGTGTATGTTTGCAGCTGATGGCTTTCTGGCATTCTCCCAGTTGTAATAACATTGTCTTCCAACCCCATATTTGGTGATTTTGTTTGGCCTCTCCGTGGTATGAGTGACATGCTCATGGAGATATCCCAAGGTGGCCAGGAAGTCCTTCCCAGCCTCCACACAGGTAAAGGGCTTCCTGGACACATGGAATTTGAAGCTCTTCACAAATTAGGCCCTGTCCATGTTGCTTCTGAAGTGTTTCACCAACATGCTGCTCCTGGTGACACTGAAGGTCTGCACTGAAATAAAATTGTTTGGTACAGGCTGCTCTCTTGTAAACACTTTCTGCCCACCATGTTTTCCATGGTGCTCAGCCAAGTGTAAAATGTGTTTCAAGATGGGGATGTACATCTCACAGGGGTGGACTTTTGGATGAAGGGCCATGCCTTGGGAGTCCTGACCTGTGCCAGTCCTTCTATAGAAACACTGTTCAGAAGATACCTCTTTGTTCTCTGCTCTGTACCAGCAACCTGAAAGCAAAGAAGTGACGTGAAGTATGTGTTGATGTTGTTGGAAAGAATGAGTCTACACTGACTCATTGAATTATATCCAGGTGAAATACTCCATTGAATTGTATCCAGGAGTGAGTCTATGGGATGCTTTTCAAGAAGTGGGAGTGGGGGTCTGGTTGTGCGTTACTGGGCCCATAAGGTCAAGGAATTGTAGAGGCTTCACCAGGGGAAGGGCACAAGGACAGGGTGTCACACAGGGAGACAAGACAGGTCTACAACTCCTTCCTCCACCAAAGGCTTTCACAGGAACTTGTGTGCTGGTGACATGTACGGCTGTCCAGAGACGTGTCAAACCCAGGAAAATCCAATTGCAACAAAGTAGCAGGAGATCAAGGCCAATTTAAGGATATGTGTACACCACACGGCACAACATGGTAGGCCAATGGTGGAGAGCCCTGCAGAAGGAGCGGTGAGACAAGCGGGTCAGATGTGGAGTCTGGGGAGGTGGAGATTATCCCTGGGCTGGAAGTCACAGAGAAAATGAGAAGTAGTAGAATTGACAACTTGACAAAGTGTCAATATGGGGAAGAAAGGTAGAAATGGGGTGTGCCCACTGGCAGTGTCGCCACAACACTGGTTGAACAAGACAGGCTCCTGGTATGATCTGAACATGGCCCTGACATCACACACACCCCAGGTGCCACTCACCAGGGCCAGGCCCCCTTGAGCCCACCCTGCCATGGCTGGAATCACGTCCATCCTGTGAAGCATGAAGGACTCTTCCCCCTAAGGTCTACTTGAGCAACTACATGGGACATGGTGGACACAGGTACTGAAGGAAAAACCAAACAGGTGAGTGGCCAGCACTGGCCCAGAGCAACTCAGCACACAACAGATGACAAGAAAGAGGTCTAAATGCTGCAAAGAGAACCATGCAGGAGGTCTTGAAAAACAGCTCAGGGTCCAGGCAAGTAGTGACCATGAGAATGTGTGTAATTTCTTCCACAAACCAGCATGAGGAAACGTCAGCTAAAGGAAGGGAGAACACCAGGGGTCCAGAGGTGCACGGATCTGGACACAGTCCCTCGCCAGGGAGAGGCAAGCAAGGTTGGCTCCATTAGGCTCACTGTAAACTTCTGATCCTGAATCTTTCCCTATGGGGCTTCTGGGAAGCAGAGGTTGGGCTTCAGGGGAGGGAAGAGGCCGGTGCAAACAACCAGCCCTGTCAACCACAGCACCTACCCAGGGAAATGGGAAAGGAAGCAGTGCCCATGGTCCTGATGTGAGCAGGACAGAGCACCCCCTGGGGAAAGCATGGCGGGGAAAGGAGGAATGCAAAGCCTAGACCAGGTCACTGGGGCGGGTGTGAGTGCCTTGCCTGGTGAGGATATAGGTGACAAGTTCTTCAGAATCACCTCGTAGTACAGGTGTCTCTGAGCCTCATCAAGGAGCCCCACTCCTCCCAGAAATACGCAAGCGTGTCCTCACATGTCATAGCACCCTGTCATCATGGGGACAGATGAGATGAGGAGCAACCTCTCTGAGGAACCACATCCATACTCACCTTCCTCCAGAGCTCCACATCTCAGAGGAGATGCCAGTCCTTGGTGCCACTGATGCCCAGGATCTCCTCGTGGTCCCATTAACACCCTGCTCAGTGCTCAGCAACAACAGGCAGGTGGGCAGATGGATGCCATCTAAGCAGTGGACCTGGACTGCAGGGCCCAATCCCTCCTACGAGGCAGTAACTCTGGAGCCCTCAAGATCATGACTCCCAGACAACAGGCAACCTGACTTCACAATTCCACCTCAGGTCCCAGTAGCAAGGCCCTGCGGCTATCAGGTCACACTTCCTCTTGATGTGCACATCATTTGGTAGACCATATCTCTCTCACGTGTCCAGACTCCAGAGTCACCCTCCAACAGCCACCACCACCTCCCCATCCCACAACATAGGCATCTCCCTGGACTCAGCCACGGACACGGCACATGGCCTCCAGAGGGTGCTTGACAAATTCAAACACGATCCAGCACAACCCCAGACCTCTGATGGATCCTAATGCCAGGGAAAGCCCAAATGCTGCTTTGAAGGCCCCAGTGCCTGCCTCTGATCCTTTCTCCAGTATTAGCCACCCAGAACTACATGTGAGTTTGAGACACCCATGACCTTCTTCCACTTCTGTGCTGTACTTGCTGTCCGCTCAGCAGCCACAACCCACCACTCTCCACCAAACTTTCATTTAAATCCCAGCCCCACTGGTCCCCATGACAGGCATAGTGACTCTCACAGATGATGACCTTTGCCCCTGACCTTATCCACCAACAAGACTGAGACACCTCAGACCCCAACAAAGCTCACCACACAATTCTGTTGATTCCATACAGTAGTGAATAACAGTAGCCCAGACTCAGTGTCATCTTGTCTTAATTTCTCCTATGCCTCTGCATCCATCTCATGTCCACTCACCCCATGAAAGCATTGGTCACTTGCCAGACCATCCTCCCCACTCACCCAGAGCTCCACCCTGGCCTACCCAATAGTCACCACTTGTGGATGTCTCCAGCCTGAACCCCTCCCCAGATTTCCAGACCTGTGTGTCCAGCTGCCCACTTCATGACTTCACTGATAGTTCTCTAAAACATCTCAGATGCTTCACAGGGCCAAAACAGAACTCCTGATGTTCCCAGTGAACATTGTCTACAACCAACTTCCCCATCGAGTTGATAGAGCTTCTATCCCTTCAGCTGCTGGGACCAAAAACCCTGGGGTCATCCCTGACTCCTCCCTTTGTCTCCCTCCCCTGAAACATCTAAGAACCCACTTGACCTGTCTGAAAAAATGGACCCAGAATCCAAACGCTTCTCCCATCTCCACAGCTACCACTCTGATCCATCAACACTCACCTGGACTATTGCAATGGCCTCCTCCTGGGCTCCCTGCCTCCTCCTTAACCCCGTACATAATCTGCTCTCCACTATGCAGGGTGTGACTCTATGTTACTCCTGTTACTCTATGAAAGCCAGAACCTACAACATATTTGAAGAAAAGAAAAATGATTCTGAGAGTTTCAAAAACCAATTCTCAAAGTGGAGCTTTGTTCAAACTTAGACAAATTAGAGTTAAGGCTTGGGTTCTAACAGACATGTGGCACCGTCACAGGCACAATAAATCCTCATATCATATATGTGCTTTTGAAAAACGCAATAAATGAACAACCAATAATTTTGAGGATCTTGAGTTAGGCCAGATTTCAAAGTCAATATTTGTGAAAACAATGAAACGATTCAACATTTCAAAGTAATAGCATCCTGGGCCGGCCCCGTGGCTTAGCGGTTAAGTGCGCGAGCTCCGCTGCTGGTGGCCCGGGTTCGGATCCCGGGCGCGCACCGAAGCACCGCTTCTCCGGGCATGCTGAGGCCGCGTCCCACATACAGCAACTAGAAGGATGTGCAACTATGACATACAACTATCTACGGGGGCTTTGGGGGAAAATAAGTAAATAAATAAAATTATTAAAAAAAAAACAAAAAAACAAAGTAATGGCATCCCATTCAGAGGCCATCCAGGTAAGCCACTGAGCACTTACTAAGCTTGTAGCCTGTGAAAACTATTAAACCTTCACATTAAATCTTTAAGGAAAACATGCAGATTCT
This sequence comes from Ceratotherium simum simum, assembly GCF_057802395.1. Classification (NCBI taxonomy): domain Eukaryota; kingdom Metazoa; phylum Chordata; class Mammalia; order Perissodactyla; family Rhinocerotidae; genus Ceratotherium; species Ceratotherium simum. The sequence goes on from NC_141932.1 coordinate 789,906, forward strand.
CCATTTACTATTGGAATATAGACTAATGTTGAAAAGAAACAGCTCTCACTATGGGAAATCATGTTGCTATTGAGTTTACTAGAGATAAGAAATGTAGGGTCGGCCCTGTGGCTTAGCAGTTAAGTGTATGCGCTCTGCAACTGGCGGTCGGGGTCGGATCCCAGGAGCGCATCAATGCACCGCTTCTCCGGCCCCGCTGAGGCCGCGTCCCACATACAGCAACTAGAAGGATGTGCAACTATGACATACAACTATCTACTGGGGCTTTGGGGGAAAAAAAAAGGAGGAGGATTGGCAATAGATGTTAGCTCAGAGCCGGTCTTCCTCAGCAAAAAGAGGAGGATTATCATGGATGTTAGCTCAGGGCTGATCTTCCTCACAAAAAAAAAAGAAAGAAAGAAATGTAACTTATATCAGCATGATTTATCATTCATAACATCCATGTTACCTAAATACACTGGATTGAAATGCTATTTAGACAATTATGTGCTTCATGTTCACTAACATTAACCAGTAATTTACATGATAAAATATTTAAATTAAAATAAAATTAATTTTCAAATCAATTTTATGTAAAGCAGACATCATGGAACTACATTTAGCCACACATTGTACATTTTTCCACAGATAAGATGATTTTTCAATGACCCAGGTTTATGTTCATAAGTTAGTCAGAATAAAAGACACAATTATTTAAATATGGATAATAAAAAAGAAATAATTCAGCTCTTTGAAAGTTGCCATTATGTGCAAATGACTGTCAAATTTTTCTAAAAATTGTTTTCATTTCATAAAAAAATTGCAATATATTCTTTTGGTACTTGAACCCGAAGTTTAATAGTGGTTAAATATAATGAGCAATAAAGTAAATTCATTTCAATTGAATTTTTTAAAAGAAACCTGATCACTTCACCCACGTGAATGAACACTCAGTAACCCATCATGTCTCCTCTGGAAAATTTCTGATCTTTGCCGCATCCGTCAAGACCTGGCAGGAGAAATGGTCACGACTTCCTCTGCTTTATCTGACACACACACACACATACACACACACAAACACACACACTATTCTTAAACTCCCTTCAGTTCTTTGAAGTCTTCATAAACCACCACAATCTGGATATTCCCAGGATTTTTCGCTCCATTTGAAAGGACCTTCACCTAACATGCTTAGAAAATGCAAATAAATATTTCGGGTATCAGTTTACAGTTCAAATCAGCAGTGACTTTTGTAAGGGTAAGTACAAATCTACAGAAAAAAAAATCCCTGAGGAAAAAGGGAAAGTCACTCTACCCACCATTCTTAGAGTATTTGCTTTAGAAAACTTGTAATTGTGAATTCTTCTTCTGCCCCTTCAAGATATACATAAATATTTTTAAAAGCTAAATAAGCCTCTTGCCAGTTTTACAACCCAGCAATCTTTTTCTTGCAGACCTGAGCCACATCTTTCAAATGTAACCACAGGAAAAGCTCGGATCACGTTTCCCAGTCTCCATGGGAGGGTAGGAGCCTAACTTCAGCAGAAGCCTGGGTCCAACTTACAAAATTCCCTCCTGCAGTAAAGACATGAGAAATTTATTTTTCCTTAGGATAAAGGCAATTGGCACACACCAATGGCCATTCTGCTTACGAGGTGAATTTAAGATGGACTGAGTGTGACAAATGGTGCTGTCACGTCCTCTTACCTGAGGGCTAGTTATTATTTATCTTAAGAACATGTGTATCCTGGGTTGTATCTGCCTGACTATGTAAAGGCTGAGAGTTCTTACTGACTTTACGGTCTCTTTAGTGGGTTGCCCATGATGCGCATCACATCCTGTTTCATGCTTATTCAACAGTATAACTGTTTTCTACTTGTGTGGAGAGGTTTTGTGCGTCAGCAGGAGATTTTATTTATATTTCCCGAACAGTTTCTATCTCAGAACTCCAAAACACTGGAAATTCCCAACATGGCATTATCATGAAATCCTCAAAATTCAGTAGTGAATACCACTACCATTTTAGAAAGTTATCTTTGAGTAATTATTATTATTTTTACATTTATCATTGAGGTAAAATAGAAATAACATAAAATTGGCCATCTTAACCATTTTAGGTATAGAATTCCGTGGCATTAACTACATTCACACTGTTTTGCAACTGTCAACACTATCCATCTCCAGAACTTTTACATCATCCTGAACTGAAACTCCAAACTCAGGAGACAAAAATCCCCCTTCCCCTCTCTCCCAGCCCCTGGTAACTAATCCTCTACTTTCTGTCTCTACGAGTTTGACTTCTCTAGATACCTCATAGAAATAGAATCATACAACATTTGTCTTTTCTTATCTAGCTTATTTCACTTAGCATAATAGCTTCAAAGTTATCCGTGTTGTAGCACGTGTCAGAATTTAATTCATTTTTAAGGCTTAATAATATCCTATTGTATGTATATTCCACATTTTGTTTATCCATTCATCCAAGCATGGATATTGGGTCATTACCACCTTTTGGCTGTTGTGAATAATGCTCCTGTGAACACAGGGGTACAGATATCTGTTTGAGTCTCTGCTTTCCATTCTTTTCGGTATAGCGGAATTGCTGAATTATATGGTAACTAAGTTCACTATTTTCAGGAAGTGCCATACATTTGAGGAATTATTTATACCATGTTCATTTTTTGGCAGTCCACAAGCAATATGAGGTTATAGTTTTTATACTTTTTATTCAATACTGAACCTCAAAGTCCTTGTATATAAGACCACAAACGTTGAGAAAAGTACTCTAATAAATGATGGGATGTTCTGGAGGGAATTAATGGCCCAAAGACCATGCTTGGAGCGTTTGTGTTCTTTGTCTAGCAGACAAAGCCAAACTTTGAGATGCGGGAATCACTGAAAATGAACACCAAGGGGCTGAATGTCGGCAAGCCTAAAGACACCAGGACAGAGATGTTCATCAGCCAGTGGCGTGGGTTCACAACCTGAGTCATCCAAAATGATAGAATAGCAGATAGACAGTGCAAGGAGATAAACATGCTCACCAGGATCAGGATAGGACATGTGGCTCTGGCCTTATGGGAGGGTCTGGGGAAAGTCTGTTGCTGTGAATGTGGTGGACTTGCTGCTTGTGCCTGTGCAGGACAAGGACCATGGAGCCACTGGTCCAGACCATGAGACCCAAACACATACCATCAGTGAAGGAGTAAATGACTGCAGCTATGCAGAATACCAATCTCTCAGGAATGGGTGACGAAAAGTATCTGTAAATGTTTTCCACACTCATATTTTTGCTGTTCTTTGGGGCAGTTACATTCACAGTAATCAACTTATTTAATAAGAGATATAGGATCCAGCACATGGAACAGCAGAAGCCAAAGAACATTGTGGATGTCATTCTGAGCTCCATCCACCCAGAGAAACTGGGGCAAAGCTTAAGGGCCTGAAAGCCACTGAGGAGGCAGGTGGTGCTGAGGTGCTGGCCACTCTGTAAATAGAAGACAAATTTACATCCAGCATCATTGAGAAAAGATTTCAATCCAAAAGCTGCCACTGTCTGAGGGATCCCTTTAGAGAAAAGAACAAAGTTGTTAGTGATGGGGTTCAGGGCAGGCCACCCCAAGATGTGGCACTCTGGTATGCAGATTATTTCCAGCTGAAGACAATAAAGGCTCAGAAGAATCATGAAGGACATTTGACCTTCCCCCAAACTGCCTAAAAGAATTTAAGATAAGAGGCCTGTCCTGGGGACAGGCCATCACCATAGATAACTCTGGGTATGGATAGACTGGGAGGGTCCTTGCTAAGCTCATTCTTATCAAACTTCTCTTTACCAAACATTTACATTTGTAAGGGAAATCTCCATTTGTAAAGGTATCTCCCTCTCTGTACTGGGAAGAGGGGGGATGACCTCATCTCGAGAAACTTATCAATGTGGAAAGCGAGGCCTTAAATCTGCATAATAACCTTACTCTTTTTTACTGTGCTTTTATAGTAATCTCCAATAGCTGACTCCCCTCACCTCCAACATTCTCCTTTGTCTTTACCTGACTGAATATGCTATTTAAGAAGAGAAGCTCCACCATTTATCAACCTACCCAGTGGGTCTCTCCACATATACATGTTATAAAGCTTTGTTTAATTTTCTCCTGCTATTTGGTCTCATGTCAATTTAACTTGTAGCCCAGCCAGAAAGGACCCAGAGTGGGTAGAGGACAGTCTTCCTCTCCTTCATTAGCTAAGACCAACTGGTTGAGATTCAGGTCTGTGGGTCTCAAGACACGCACATTGAGCAAAGTAACATTATAAAGACAAAGGTGTGAACAATTTCCAGGGATTCCAGCACCAATCTGAGTGAGGAAGGTAAGACCCCAATTTAAGTTAATAGAAATCAATCCATCCATTTAGAGGAGACGATGCAGTTTGATTTTATTTGAATCAGAGGAATCCGGAGATGGAAAGAGAAAATTGGGTTACTTTCATTACATCCAGGAAGTGTTTTTTCTCCAAAAAACCATTATTCCCAGTGAATATGAACATGAAGGATGACTTCTGGTTTCTGGTTTCACATATAAGGATCTTGGAGATTGACATGATGACCTTACAGAAAGGTAAAAGCTAAACAGACCGGAAAACCAACAACTCTTCTCGGATCCATCAGAGAGGGTAGGACACAGGGCTAACAGCTGCCCCCCAGATTGGAGAGACATATGGGTGAATGCACGGAGTTATGGATCACCAGAGTAGAGAAACTCATGAGGAGAAAGTGCCATGGGAACCAGTGCCAGGGCTGGGAAACCTGGACTGTAATTGATGAATTGCTGGAGGCTCAGTGCTGACAACTCTGAGGGTTAGAAACTCCAGGAGGCCAGTCATAAGGGAGCCCCACAAAACTGTGCAAGTTACCTCCAGGATCTCGACCTGATTCACACAGTAAATATGCAGGAAAAAACCCGTCGATTAGTTGTCAATGTTGATTGTAAACTCTAGGGCGACAACTAAAAACAGTAAAACAAACAAGTATAACTGACATGCTAAGGAAGGAGAGAAAATGGAATCATACAAAATGCTCAAAACCACAAAAGGCAGGAAAAGCATGGAAGACAAAAATAGGAACAAAGAAAAAGAGCAACAAATGAACATGAAGAACAAATCTGTTTCTTCCAGCATCATTTGTAACAACAAAGACTGGAACTCACCCAGCTTCACTCAGGGCAGGACGGAATGAATCCCGGCGCCTTCCCTAATGGAACCCAGGCAGCTGTGGATGCATTGAGGACGTTCTCTTGACTGTCACCCTGACGGGACATACTGTGACGTGCAAAGAAACTCTCAGAACATCCTGTGCCATTAGCTTTACTTTACTGACAACCAGAGAGAAATATACAGTTATATGTTTTTGTGGGTGTGTCTATGTTTTTATATCTAAAAAATGGAAGGATAAATTTTAAAAACTCTAAAAACTGATACCTGTGAGGAAGAGAGGAAACTGCTGAGGAGACAGCATGAAGCTCGACTGCTCTGAATGTTTCTTCACTTGATTTAGAAGTTTATACATATTTTTCTCAAATATATGAATTGTCAAAAATATTTTCAAATATAATTCATAAACCTAAAGAGAAAATCTAAAAAAAATAAGGAAATAAATGTAACTTTGCACCAAATTAGGGTTTAAGTAAGCAAAGAGGAATTATTTCCACTGAATTTTAAGCAAAATTATTTGATTATATGTTCTGCATTAATAAATAATGGAACAAAATAAAACTAAAATGTTTAGGTAATAATATTGTGGAGCCAGCTGTCATGGCCTAGTGGTTAAAGTTTGGTGTGCTCCGCTTTGGAGGCCAGGGTTCGGTTCTCAGGTGGAGACAACACCACTCGTCTGTCAGTAGCCATGCTGTGGCAGCCGCTCACATAGAATAACTAGAAGGATTTACAACTAGAATATACAACTATGTACTGGGGCTTTGGTGAGGGAAAAAAAAAAGAGAGAGAGGAAGATTGGCAACAGATATTAGCTCAGGGAGAATCTTTCCCAGCAAATAATAACAATAATAATAATAATAATAATATTGTGAATAGGTATAATGGGTAATTCATTTCCAAATTGTATGTATGCACATATATAACATATACATATAGTCTTTAAATATCATCTTTACTAAAAGCAACCCAAGCTTCCTGAAGAAATTGCTGGATCCACACCTAGAGCAGGAGGTACACGGAAGGAGCTCAGAACCCTTCCTGCACAAGAAAGCAGAGGAGCCACCAAAGACCACTGGGTTCATGGGAACAGAACAGAAAAGTTGGCAGGAAGGAGTCCCACTGGCAAAGGGTGGGACATTTATGGCACCAAGTAATATTTGTAATGATTAAAACAAACGAATATATACATACAAACCTATATGTTTGATACTGCTAAAAACAAAACAAAACAATCCTCATAACTGGGGAATGGTAAAGAACCAAATCACCACAATGAAAACACAGAAATAAAGAGGGAGGATCAAGGTCTTTCTTTTCTCCCAGAACTATTCCTTAGGTAACTTTCTCTTCTCAGTAGATGGTTTCCACCTAATAGAGGCAAAGCGAGGACAGACCTGGATCGTCCTTATCCTGTGCGTACAGTCACTGAATAGCAATGGCTACCAAACCCCTTAGGAGCCAGGTCAATGGTGACTATCATTCTGGATGGATCTGGCTGATGATACAGGAAACTACCGATTACATTGATCATAATGTCACAAAAATAGAGACAAGAAGATACTATATTTTCACATAATACAAGAAGAAGTAGACAAAAGTAGACATGAACACCTATGAATGAGTCTACCTGAATGTCAAATTAGGTAGGATAACTATATGTTTATGGAATTACTGTTAAAAGATACCTCAAGGAGGCAGTAAGCCAAGTCAAAATAAGGAAAGTTCTATATAATAAATGACCTCTTTCAAGAAGCAAAATATTTCAAGATAAAAGAGGGAGGGTGTCTGTAAAACATAACAAAATCAAGGGGCATATAAATGTGACACAATGGTTACAAAGTTGGTTGGATGCTGAATCAAACAAAATATTCTGTATATTTAATAAACACTCCAGTGAATTTCAATGATGACTTGATACTTGATGATACTGAAGAATTAATGTGTTTATGGAGGATAAGATCCTGTAAATAAGAAAAAGGAAAGTGTCTTTGTCTTTTAGAGACATCAACAATGTATTTAGAGATACAATTATATGGCTGCTAGGATTTGCTTGAACTTAAGTAATTCCTGGAGGAGAACTGGATGCAATTAGACATGAAATGAGTTGAGCCCTGGATTGGTCCTGGTGGAGCTGGGTGGTACATTCACATGGTCTATTATATCACCTCCTCATCTTTTGTAGATGTCTAGAAATTTCCATATTAATGTTTTAAAAAATTCTTATTTCAATATTCAACAAATATTAAGACCTTGTTCTGTATTTGCTGCAACATTTTTTTTCTCCTGGGGCCATAATTGTTTACTGTGTATCACTTAGCCTGCAATTTTCAGATAGCGTTATGTTGAATTGAAGTCTCTTTATATCACTATATTCTATCATTTTCAGAAGCCACGTTCAAAAATTTAAATGCCTTCCCCAATCAGTCAAATCAAAGGAGAGAGGCCAGCCACGTGGGCAGAACTGGAAAACACAGAATGCAAGGCCCAAGGAAATGGGTGGTTGTTCCCACTTCTAACTTTTTGTAAAAATTTGTGTTACCATGTCATCAAATCTGGATTGTTTTTAAAAATATATCCTTAACTTTTACAAAAAACAAATTTCTAATTAAGACCCAAAGCACACAGACAAAATCCATCTACTGTTTAGGTGAGACTTGTTGACTCCCACTTCCAGACCTCAGTAATGGATAAAGCTGTGGTTTGTTAAGGGAGCACTACCTCTGGTACACTTTTAAATTTTTCCAACACTAAAGAGCACCCTTTTAAGTATTAGAATGGTTATAATCGGCAGCATATGAAAATTTTCAGAAATAAGGCCACAATGTTGAAATCCACCATTTTTTAAATTCAATATGCAGTATCTGTGGCAAGGACAATCCAGAAGGCAAAAGTACAACCATACTGAGTTCCGTGGCCATCACACATTTACCTTTTAACCCGTGGAGGTGACTCAGTTGAATAATTGCTAAATCAATCACTAATCAGTAAATGGAATAAAATGAATTATTAACAGTTATAAGAGCTTAGAATACGCACAAATGCTAGGTAAAATGAATAAATTACAGGTTTTTCTGTGTAGAGACAGTGTTATATTTGAAAATATGATGAAAAACGTGCTTTGAGAAAATGTGTGCAAACATATAGAACAACCAGAGAATTAAATAAATATGGAAAATAAATATTTCAAGAAAAGAAGGACTTAAAATAAGATCTAAAGCAATGCAGAGGGGCCAGCCCGGTGGCGCAAGCGGTTAAGTGTACACACTCCGCTGCGGCAGCTCTTGGTTCTCCGGTTCGGATCCCGGGTGCACACTGATGCACTGCTTGTCAAGACATGCTGTGGTGGCATCCCATATAAAGTAGAGGAAGATGGGCACGGATGTTAGCTCAGGTCCAGTCTTCCTCAGGAAAAAAAGGATGATTGGCATCAGATGTTAGCTCAGGGCTGATGTTCCTCACAAAAAAAAAAAAAAAAAAAGAAATGCAGAGAGAAACAATTATCTTGTATGGAATGCTTTGATATTTTAAATATTTTATAAACTAAATATAAATGTGCATAAACAATGTAATTTAGAACTAAATGCAACAACCCCAAATATCTTGTAATAATAAAATAAGAAGAAGAAGAAGAAGAAGAAAGGAAATGAATTTGAATGCAATAGAATAGCTCTGACAAATATTTTTTTAATTACAAATACAGCTTGTTTATACTGAACAAAAGATAGAGAACAGAGAGTCCAAAAAATAATTTTAAGTATTTGAGAGGTCGGTAGATAGGAAAATAGCTACAGAGATAGAGAAGTCGTTAGGTCTATTAATTTTTAAAAAAGAGAGCTAAGACTTAAGGTATAAAAATGTTAGGAAGTTAGTGTATAACTAAAAGTGAGATAAAAATTTGTTGCAAAAAGGTTATTAAATACATGGTATAAAAATATTTGGACACTTACTTAGAAAAACAGCAAATTTCTAGAGCGTGCCATTGAGATAAATAAACATATTCATGTACCGGCACACGAGCACAGTAATTAAAATACCGTAGATTAATCATATAGGAATGTGTGTACTTTTCTAAAACATGAGTTGAGGTCAATACATATTAAGCAATAGAAAAAAAAGGATGGAACCATACAATAATCTAGGAATATTAGAATATATAAACTAGTAGAACTCACATAAAAAAGACAAAATATAAAGAAGAAACAGAATATTAGAAAAAATCTTATATAACAAAATATAAAAGGAAGGCTGTCGATAAGACTTTAAGTGCTCATCCTAAACAATTAGATAAGAGCAGATGTTTTCTAAGCAGAAAAATTATGTAAACAAGCTTTTCTCAGGATAAAAAATACTATCAAATATAAAATGTGTTTTTCTCAAAATTATCAGGACATGAGAAATAAATTTGAAAACAGATATAATTTTTCATTTAAAAATAAATTTCTGGGCCAGCCTGTGGCGTAGCAGTTTGGTGTGCGCCCTCTGCTGCTGGCGGCCTGGGTTCTGATCCCGAGTGTGCACCGAGGCACCACTTGGTAGGCCATGCTGTGGCAGTGTCCCACATAAAGTGGAGGAAGATCAGCCGGATGTTAGCTCAGGGCCAGTCTTCCTCAGCAAAAAGAGGAGGATCGGCATGGATATTAGCTCAGGGCTGATCTCCTCACACAAAACAAATAAATTTCTTTGCTAAATGTTTTCTTTTAATAATTTTATTTATTAATTATTTTTCCTCCAAAGCCCCAGTAGATAGCTGTATGTCATAGTTGCACATCCCTCTAGTTGCTGTATGTGGGACGCGGCCTCAGCACGGCCGGAGAAGCGGTGCGTTGGTGCACGCCCGGGATCTGAACCCGGGCCGCCAGCAGCGGAGCACGCGCAGTTAACCGCTAAGCCACGGGGCCGGCCCCGCCAAATGTTTAATTTAGGGTCACAGCTTCACTTTGTATAATGAATCTTCTTTTTAGAACTTTGCATGATCATGTCTAGACAAAATCAATGAATTAATTATGGTTTCTCAATTTGGGATTACTTAAAGCAGAAAGAGAATAGAATCCTTCTGCATTACATTATATTATTAAGTAAACAATAAATTTTTCTAGTCACATTCAATTTGAAAGAAAATTCTATAATCACCTAAAATTTAGATGTTTTCCAAAGAATTCAAATTAAGATTCATCAAAACAAAACTGTCTTTATTTGCAATAATATTTTACTTGTTTACTTTAATAATTAAGTTATTAAATTACAAAAAAGTGATTTACCTGGCATTAAAATTTGGGAAAGAGTAGAATCTAGATGGAGTACAGATTAAAAGAAATAAGTGGTAAAAAAATAAAAATGTTTCTGGAAGGATACACAATAGTGAATAACAGATTAACCTCAGTGTTAGCTATAGAAGATGGAGAGAAACGTGGATGAGAAAAGAACACGCATTTCACGTGTTCTATATGCACAAAAACCTGTTCAAGTTTTTCGTAGGAATAAAATGTAAGGTTTGTAACAAGAAATTGAAAGCGTAGTAGAAATTGACCAACAAATCTAAATGAGAGAGGAGAATGCCCCGTGAAATCATAAAGGAGTCATAAACACAAATTTGAATTATACACAGGCCAGACAATTGAGTAAGAAAGGGAACAACAGAATTTTGGTAAATATTTTCAAACAAGAAAATATCCCAATCCTGGACCACCTGTGGTTGTGGATCTGGGTGCCCTTCAAGAACTGCACTCATTCATGGAAAAACAAAAACCTTTCTCCTTCCCTTCATCAAAGCATTTCCCACAGAGGCACAATTCGGGGGCACCGGGCACATCTTCCTTCCCGCGCAGTGATGGGGAGATGCCCGCTCCACAGCTCTCCCAGCTGGGAGCGGTCGAAGCTTTCACTGCTGAAGACCCAGTGGGGCGACAGCTTCAGACGCCACAGCGGGTCTGGAGCAGATGCAGAGGTTCGCAGACCATCACAGCACTTTTATCTGGTTACAGGTCAGAGTTGCAGTGAGACGTTAACACATTTGTAATCCCTGACTACTCCTGCTCCCTAAGCCTGGCAATCTCTCTCAACAAAAATGAGATTCCTATTTCACTACATGGGAGATATAGTTTACCTTCCTCACACTTATCCCAGAAATGTTCTATAGAGATGAAAGTACTGGTGCAAGAAAGTGCATCCTGCTCCGCAGAACCCAGAGTAAAGGAGACGGAGGTCTCCAGTTTTGCATTGATCACAGAAAGTTCTCACAGACACACTGTCACAGCCAGCAAAGCCTGACACACCAGCTCAGATGTCATGAGTGTTCTCTGTCGTAGGTGCCACCAGACACCAGGTGTGTACACAGCAGCCAAGCACTGAACACACCAGCAGCATCTTGTCAGCAGGAGTGGGAACGTGAAGGAGGGTGTCTACGCTCAGGGAGAGGATTCCAGAAGGGGGGCTGACAGAGAAGGGGCATGGGACACGTCAGGCGCCTGGGGACAGGAAGGTGGGGGTAGCTCTACCTCTCAGGAACCCTCAGAAAATATCGCTCCTTCATGTCTTTTTCTGTGTTCAGTTTCAACCGGGGGGAGAGGGAGGAGAGCAGTCATGTCTCCCATATTTCTTAGGAGATTTCTAGAGAAACATTCTGCTTTCCTAGGAATCCATCTCTCTGTCTAAAAAGAAGGCCCACTCACCAAATGCCGCTGCTGCTGGGACAGTAGCTACCAAGGTCACAGCCTGAGCACAAGTGCAAAGGCGGCATCTTGTCCCTGCGATGAGGCTGGGGACATAGTGAGGTCACCTCACTGCTGGGGACTGATTATCATTCCCCCTGGAAGTGCAGGGACAGTGTCTCCATGGGGAGCGGAAATTTTCTCAGAAAAACAATTGTGAAATGTGCAAATTACTAACAGCAACTAGGAACAATTTGTCATGATTAACCAACTAGAAAGAGAGAGACTGAGAAACGGGCAGGGAAAAGGTCTTTCAGGGGCCTGGAAAAGACCAGGTGAAAATGACAGGGAGACACAGACACTGAGGTTTGGGGAGGGAGAGAAGGAAGCTGAGAACAAGGCTGCACGTTGTTTCTTGCCAACCTGAGGATTTTGCCTCCGAAATATGATTGTTTTTCAACTCTGGTAATTTTGCACTGCGGCAGCCTGGAAGGGAGAAGGAAAGAAAGGGTCAGCTAGGAACAAAATGCCTGAGGGTTAGAAATGACCTTGGAGAAAGTGCGGACACCTTTCCTCACAGCTTCAGTAGGCACGGGTGAAGCATTGATGTCTGTTCTTGGCGTCTGAGGGGGACCAGGAAAGACGACTTGCAAAGACCTGCCTCTACTAAGCCAATATTATAGTCGAGAAAGATGGACAATAACGAATAATAAAATTTTCAGTATGTTACAAGATGGTAAGTGCCTTGGAATAAAAAGAAAAGCTGGGTTAGCGTATGAGCAGGGATTGAGGGGAGGAAGCAATATCACCTGGATAGTAATGGGTGACCTCATGGACAAGTGACTATTTCAGGCAGTGCTTGAAAAAAGATGAGGAGTAAGCCAGGCAGATCTCATGTGTATATCACCCCAACCCAGGAAGCAGCAGTGTCATGTCCCAGGAAAGCCATGGGCCAGTGTATGAGAAATCAGGCACGGGGCAGAGTGTAAGGAGGAGGTCAGAGAAAAACACGGAAGACCTATAAGGTGGTCTAGGTTTCTATAAGAATTTTGAATTTTCTCTAAGTAAAATGGGAGCCATTACAGGGTTTGACCAAAATAGACACTATGTGATTCACTCGTTGAAAGGTTCATTTTGACTGGTGAGTGGAGAATATGCTGCAGAGAAGAAGGGGAGGAAGATGGAAAACAGTCAGACAACCAATGAGCAAACCCAGGGAAGAGAACATGGTGGCACTGTCCAGGCTAGTTGCAGAGACAGTGATGGAAAGTGGTCCCACTGTGGATACATTGTGAAGACAGAGCCAGCAAGATGTCTGTAGGACTGGATGTGGGGAGTGAGAACAAGAACGAATCAAGGATGGTCCCCAGGTTTGTGGACTCAGCAACAGGAAGGATGAAGTTGGCCTCAGCTGAAGGCGGGAAGGCTGTGGCCAGGGCAGCTCATATTCCTGTGAAAATCACACACCAAGTTGAAAAATACTCCTGAGTTTGAATGCATATTTTACGCCCAATTAAACCATAGTAGGTAGTTGCATAATGTCCTGTTTAACTGTCATACCATATTATGAACATCTTACCTTCAATTGAAAGTGTTATGAATGTGTTATTCCTTTTTTAAATGGTGAGACATGGTGTTAAGCTTCCATCTGCAGCCTCACCCCTTACCAACATCTCCGTGCACAGAAACTTTTAGCCTCCTATCTCTGCTCACCTTCCCTGAATATTCTATGTATCTGCATTTGTGTGCATTTTCATATCTGCTCATCTCTTCCCATAATGCTCAGTGAACAAATGACACCCCGTGTGAAGTTCTGTGGCTACAGCTGTGGAGAGAACAGACACAGAGCCTTTGCTCCCACGGACCTCCCATGCTGGAGAAAGAGGCAAGTGTGATGAAACTGGTACCTGCCCTCCATTCTCCCTGAGGATATCTCATCTCTCCTCCAAGGTCACCACTGAGAACCCTTCTCTGTTACCCAAGTCTTCACTAACACTTGCTGTGCCCTCAATGCTCCCATAACATCCCAATATCCATCATTTAGTGCAGCACCATGTTATGATTATTGTGATCTTCCTACTCAACTGGTCCTTGGGCAGTGCATCACAGCCTCCCCATTGCCACAGAGCTCCCAGGAGGTGTTTGTGGTATATGAAGGAAGACAGCAAACTCTTTGCTATTCCTCCCATTGAAAAGTGAGTCTATTTCATCTCACCCTGAAAGTGGATGACTTGTTTGACCAAAAGAATTGGTGGATGTAATTTTTTTTTTTTTTAAATATCTGAGAACAAGACACAAAGAGTTTGCAGCTCCTGCATGGGTCTCTTGAAACACCCTGGGCTGCCATGTAAGAAGTCTACCCAGGTGTAAGTGCCCTGGTTGAAAGTTCCCGCTGAGCCCAGCCTTCCAGCCATCTGTAAAGAGGCACAGCAATGTGAGTGAGGTCATCCCAGACCCTCTAAACCAACCCACACACCACCCGAGTATCGCCAAGTGATTTCCACTGATGCCACATGGAAGAGCAGACTCACCCAACTGAGCCCTGTTTGATTTTCTGACCCCAAAATTGTGCGAGTTAAGGCATTGTTTGATATTTGAAACCACTAACATTTGGTGTCATGTTTTTATGAAACAATGTATAGTGCATAAGTATTGTATTGTATAGTATAGTATAACAACTGTATTTGCAATATATACCGCAAAAGCAATGAATTCTTTTCACCCACCTAATTCCTAACCTCCTCCAAGGACAAGTGGATGTCCAAAACTCTTCTTACTAAGTTCTTTCACAGACTCACTTTTCCCTCTGGGGATCCCGCATGGTCCAATGAGCTCACAGAAAATGAAGAACTTACCTGACAGGTGAGGTTCTCTCCTTGAGAATTCAGGAGAAAAGAACAATTCTAACTTGGAGAAATGTAGACGTCTGAACTCTCCTGACTCTTTTCAGTGCCCCCTTAGACCTCAACATCCTTGAATATATTCAGGAGTCTCTGTCTCTCAGCCATTGCAGAGACCAGCCCTGGGGGACGACTCTCCTCCCATCCCCACCCTGGCAGGCAGAGCTTATCCTCACGATGCAAACTATTGGACAAGTCAACCAGCAGACCAGGCTTTATGGTCACCTGGAGGTGGGAGTGAACAGCGCCCTGTGGCCCCTGACCAAGGCCTGTCTTTGGAGGGAAGTGCCCATGTTCCCTCAGGGAAGGCAGACACGGCCTTCATCTGGGAGGCAGGAGTGTGAAGGAAACTTGCTTGGGTGTCAGGAGACCTGCTTTCTGGCCTCAGGCCTGACACTTCCAATTTGTGTCACAGTGGGTAAGTCCCTTCCCTTCTCTCCCACACAGAGGTAGCCCTTTCTGTGACGGTGTCCCATTTTGGACAATGAGAAGATTAGGCTGTTAATTCTGGGGATCATTTAAACAAGCTAAGAGTTTTTTCCCACTTCATTGAGGCATGATTTAAAAACAAGAAAGTGCACCCATTTGAAGTATACAATTCTTTGAGTTTTGACAAGTGTTTGCACTTGTGTAGCCACCACCATATTCAAAACATAGAACCTTCCTGTCTCCCTCAACATTCCTTGTATCACACTGCTGTCAGTGTCCCCAACAACCCCAGGCCCAGATGGCCACTGGTTTGATTTCTCTCATTAGGTTTCTGTTACCTTTTCAAACATGCTATAAAAATGGAATATATACCATGTGTTTGGCTTATTTTACTTAGCATGATGTTCTTGGGACTCCTCCACCCTGCGGCATTTAGCAATAGTTAACTCCTTATTGTTGATGAGTAGTATCTCATTCTGTGGACAAAACACATTTTGTTTATCCCTTTACCTGTTTCAGAAGATCTGGTGTGTGTCCAGATTTGACTAGTATAGAGTAAAGCTCCAGGCAGTGATCACGTTTATTCACATTCATTCAAGAAATGAATGTATAAACAATTAAATACTATGTTTTGGCCAGTTCCTAGTCACATATATCGAGACCCTAGACGACAATGGTGAGCTCTGTGCACATCAGGACGCAGAGCTAGTGATCAGTAATCCTGGACAACAGTCCCCAACCCCTTGGTTCAGTGACAATTATCGCTTGCTCTGTTTGCCAATGAGGATTTCCTGTATTTTGCAGATGTTGCCTTGAGGTGACTCTGGCCAGTCCAAGCGGCATGAGCCGGGAAAGACTGATGGCTAATAAAGAATCCACTTTCAAGAGAGGGCACTGGCTTGACAGGCATTTTGGTGCTGAGGGATGGCTGGACTCTGAGCCAGTGTGCTGGGCAGTGTCTCAGATGGCCCCTGGCTGACAGTGTGGAGGAACCAGGCCAACACCCTGAGATCCAGGGATGGGTACAGGCACATTCCCTTTGATCCTATTCCATCCACAACGGAAATCTCATGACCAAGCTAGAAGGAAAGACGGGAGTGTGAGCGGGCAGGCATAGGCCCCGGAAGGGGTGAAACTGTTAGTAGAAAATTTGCAGTCTCCACCACATTTTGTTAATTTTATCCTGAGGATCAGTAATTGTTTTCAGTTATAATGCAAATAATGTTTTTAAAAATTTCCTTTTCGGCCTTATGATTCTCATTTGTGGAAGTGTAATTTATTTTTTGATACTTATTTCATATATGGCAAACTAGATTGATCTGTCACAAATACTGCAGATATTCATGACGTTAGTTTTTGAAAAATTTCTATGTAGATAATCACAGAATTTGAGAGAAATTACAGTCTGTAAATGGTATTCCCATTATTTTAATTCTTTTTCGTCTGTCATAGCCCCAGCTAGAATGTCTCATATGATATTTAGTTTAAGCACTAATAATTACAGCCTTGTTTCGTTGCTAATTTAAAAACAAATATTTCTGATATCTTCTTACTAAAATTCAGGTTTATTGTAGTGTTTTCGTTGATAAATGTCAACTAGTTAAAGGTGTATATTTCTATGCACAGTCTGGTGTTTTTTTCTAATGTGAATTGATTTGTATTTTACTTTTCCTGCATTTATTAAGATAGTCACACAATGTTTACAATCCCTTAACATGTTGAGTGCTATTAATGCATTTTCCAATAATAAACCATTTTTGAATTCCTGAGATGCTTTCACCTTGTACTACATTCTGTAAGCATAGCTGAATTTAATTAACAAGTTTTACAACAATGTTATTCTAGCACCATAAAATGAGCTGGGGAATAGGAATCTCTGATAGATTTTGAATGTTTGGATACATCCTTTCATCGAATGATTCATGGAACTCTCTGTCTGTAAGTCTGTCAGAATCTGGGATTTTTCTCTTGCAGATTATTTAAAAATAGAAAGTTTCGGGGGTGGCCTGATAGTGTAGTGGTTAAGTTTGCCTGCCCTGCTTTGGCAGCCTTGGGTTCCCAGGTTCTGATCCTGGGTGCAGAGCTATGCACCGCTCATCAAGCCATGCTGTGGCAAGCGTCCCACATATAAAGTACAGGAAGATGGGCATGGATGTTAGCCCAGGGGCAATCTTCCTCAGCAAAAAAAGGATTGGCAACAGATGTTAGCTCAGGGCTAATCTTCCTCACACACAGACAAAAAAATACAAAGTATCAAATAGAGTTGAAATTTGATAGTTTGATCAAGAAAGGCATGTCTTGGGCTTAACTTTTTTCATGATTTTATTTTATTTACATTAAAATTTTTATTTTATTTTTTAATCACAGCTTTAAGTTAAAATTGACATAAAACTGTAAGATAGTAGAGTGTGCATGGTATGTTGGTGATCTGCTATATGTGTACATCATGAAAGGATTCCAACAATTAACACATCCATCACCTATTTATCTTTTGTGTGTGTAAGAACATTAAGTTCTACTCCCTTAGCAAATTTCCATTATATAATACAGCGTTATCAACTATACACACTGCATCTTACATTACTTTCTCCAACCTTGTTCCTGTTATAGCTGCAAGTTTGCACCCTTTCACCCACTTCTCCCTATTTCCCCCACCCCCCAGCCCCCAGGAATCACTTTTCTACTCTCTTTCTATGACTTTGACATTTTTTTTTTTTTTAAGAATCACCATACAAGTTGATACCATGCAGTATTTGTCTTTCTCTGTGCAGCTTATTTCACTTAGCATAACGTCCTCAAGATCCATCGATGTTGTAACAAATGGCTAGATTTCCTTCTTTCTCACGGCTGCACAATATTGCACTGTATATATATATGTACCAAATCTTCTTTATCCACCATCCACTGATGGACACTTAGGTTCTTTCCATATCTTGGGAATTGTGAATAATGATGCAATGAACATGGAAGAGCAGATATCGCTTCTATATCCCGTGTTCATTTCCTTTGGAATTATACTCATAATTGGAATTGCTGGGTAGTATGGAGTTCCATTTTTTCTTTTTTGTGTGTGAGGAAGATTAGCCCTGAGCTAACACCTGTTGCCAATCCTCCTCCTTTTTGCTGAGGAAGATTGGCCCTGGGCTAACATCGTGCCCATCTTCTTCTCCTTTATGTTGGATGACTGCCACAGCATGGCTTGATGAGTGGTGCATAGGTCCGTGCCCGGGATCCGAACCTGCAAACCCTGGGCCGCCAGAAGCAGAGAGCATGAACTTAACCAGCCCCCTGTAGCTCTATTTTTTTTTTTTAAGTTTTATTTATTTATTTATTTAGTGTGTGCGTGTGTGTGTGTGTGTCTGTCAAAGATCAGCCCTGAACTAACATCTGCCAATCCTCCTCTTTTTGCTGAGGAAGACTGGCCCTGGGCTAACATCCGTGCCCATCTTCCTCCACTTTACATGAGACGCCGCCACAGCATGGCTTGACAAGCGAAGCGGTGCATCGGTGCGTGCCTGGGATCCGAACCTGGGCCGCCAGCAGCGGAGCGCGCGCACCCAACTGCTACGCCACGGGCCGGCCCCTGGAGCTCTATTTTTAATTGTTTGAGGAACTTCCCTTCTCTTTTCCATGGGCAGCACCAATACATTCCCACAAACAGGGCACAGGGATTCCCTTTTCTCCACATCCTCGCTAACACTTGCTATCTCTTGTCTTTTGGATGGTAGCCATTCTAACAGGTGTCAGGTGATATTTCATTGTGGGATTTTTTTGTGTGTGTGTGAGAAAGATCGGCCCTGAGCTAACATCTGCCAATCCTCCTCTTTTTGCTGAGGAAGACTGGCCCTGGGCTAACATCCATGCCCATCTTCCTCTGCTTTATATGAGATGCCGCCACAGCTTGACCTGCAAAGTGGTGCGTCGGTGCGCACCTGGGATCCAAACCGGCGAACCCCGTGCCGCCCTAGCGGGGGTGAGAGCACCCAACCACTTGCGCCACTGGGCCGGCCCCTCATTGTGGTTTTGATTTGCATACCCGAGAATTTAGTGATGTGAGCACGTTTTGATGTGCCTTTGTATATTCGATGGCCATTTGTATATTTCTTTGGAAAAATGTCTATTCAGTTCCTTTCCCCATTTTTTAATTAGCTTTTTTTCCTATTGCATTGTATGAGTTCTTTATATATTTTGGATATTAACCCCGTATCAGGTATATCATTTGCAAATATTTTCTCCCATTTCCTAGGTTGCCTTTTGAATTTGTCACTGATTTCCTTTGCTGTGCGGAAGCTTTTTAGTTTGATGTAGTCCGATATTTGTACTTTTGCTTTTCTTGCCTTTATTTTGGTGTCAAATCTAAAAAAATAATCACCAAGACCAACAGCAAGGAGCTTACCCCCTATGTTTTCTTCTAGGAGAATTATGGTTTCAGGTCGTACATTCAAGTCTTTCATCCACTTTGGGTTGATTTTTGTGAATGGTGTAAGATAGGAGTCCAGTTTCACTCTTTTGCATGTGGCTGTCCAGTTTTTCCAACACGATTTATTGAATAGTCTATGCTTTCCCCCTTGTGTATTCTTAGCTTTTTTGTCATAAATAAATTTCCCATAGGGGCCGGCCCCGTGGCGTAGCAGTTAAGTGCTCGCGCTCCACTGCTGGCGGCCCAGGTTCGGATCCCGGGTGTGCACCGATGCACAACTTGTCAGGCCATGCTGTGGCAGCGTCCCATATAAAAGTGGAGGAGGATTGGCATGGATGTTAGCTCAGAGCTGAGCTTCCTCACACACACACAAAAAATTGACCATATACACATGGGTTTATTTCTGAACTCTTTATTCTGTTCCACTGATCTATGTGTCTGTTTCTAGGCCAGTGATGACATTTAAAAGCTTGTTTAATTCCATACCCTCATTTTATTCTTGGAGTACGATTTCATATTTATAAACTTGCATACACTCTGTGGATAGTTATTGGGCTTAAGTTCATGCAATAGGCTGTGATGACGCCCTATCCTTCTCATACCTCCATTCACAGAATAATCAGGTCAAGTGTGGGTTTTTTAAAACCAGAATGACTTGAATGCTTTCCAATTAGCTAAATAGGTCACCAAGTAACGTTTGTCTCCTGTAGTCCTAAGGTCATTTCTGACCCAGTCATACCTGAAAAATTTTAGGAGGAAACATCAATATAAAATTACACTTTTGCCTGATGACAGGTAATGGATGCTGTCAAGCAATGAAGCCACAGTAGATAAAGCCATTTCCTTACCCACACTGACCCCATGGGGTCTCTCACAGTCAGAACCTTCATAAAGAAGTGAGCACTTGCTGACTTGCTGTAACGTTGTCTCTGTTGATTATTACATTTCTTTCCACATGTGTCCATCTATTCATTATCTATTGCTCCTGTAAGAAATCACTGCAACTTGGAGGCTTAGAACACTGCAAATGTACCATCCCACAGTTTCTGTAGACAACCTATGGCAGGATGTTGGTTTTGGACTCACTCTGAAAATCTCTTTGAATTGGTCTTTGAATCAGTCTTTTGCCATTCAAAGAGATTATTGATATAGTCGGAGTAATATCTACTATGTTTGTTGCTAACTTCTACTTTGTTCCAATTTTTGTCTTCCACTCTTTTACTGCTTTGTGTGGTTTTAATTGAACATTCTATATGATTCCATTTTTTCTCCTTCTTAGCGTATCAGTTACACTTCTTTTTTTACTTTTTTGAGTTGTTGCCCTAGAGTTTGCAATCAACACTGACAACTAATCCCAGTCCACTTTCAAATACCACTATACTACCTCCCAGGTAGTGTGAGCACCTTATATCAACAAAATTACCCCAATTTCTCCCTCCAGTCACTTGTATCATTGATGTCATTCATTCCACTACTATAAAAGCAAAGTAAGCATATATATACACAAATACATAAGATAGGCATACATAATAGAATACATCATTGGTATTACTATTTTGAACACTGTTCTCTGTTCCATAAATTAAGAAAAAAAAAAACTTTTTATTTTACCTTCACTTATTCCTTCTCCCATGCTCTTTCTTCCCTTCTTTAGATCTGAGTTTCTGACCCAGACCATTTTCTTTGTCTCTAAAGAGGTGCTTTTAGGGCCGGGCCGTGGCTTAGCGGTTAAGCGTGCGCGCTCCACTGCTGGCGGCCTGGGTTTGGATCCCTGGTGCACACTGACGCACCGCTTCTCCGGCCATGCTGGGGCCACGTCCCACATACAGCAACTGGAAAGATGTGCAACTGTGACATACAACTATCTATCTACTGGGGCTTTGGGGGAAAAAATAAATAAATTAGGTGCTTTTAATATTTCTTGCAAGGCTGGTGCTGTGGTCTCAATGTTTGTGTCCCCGCAAGATTCATGTTGAAATCCTGACCCCTAAATATGACAGTATTAGGGGGTGGGGCGGTTGGGAGGGGCTCAGGTCACGAGGTTGGAGCCCTCATGAACACGATCAGTGTCTTTATGAAAGGGGTTGGGGAGAGATCCCTAGCTCCTTCCACCACGTCAGGACACAAGAAGGGCTATGAACCAGGAAGAGGGTCCTCACCAGAGAACTCGCCCAGGCTGGCACCTTAACCTTGGACTTCTCAGCCTCCAGAACTGTGAGAAATAAACACTTATTTTTTATAAACTACCCAGTCTGTGGTATTTTGGTATAGCAACTGGAATGGACTAAGGCGGCAGGTTGACTGGCAACAAAACCCCTCACTTTTTGTTTGTCTGACGGAGGCTTTGTCTCCCCTGCACTAATGAAGGGTACTTTCGTCAGGTACAGAATTCTAGGAAGGTGATATTTTCTCTCAAAACTTTAAATATCTCATCCCTCTCTTGTTGCTTGCATGGTTTCTGAGGAGAAGTTGGGTGTAATTCCTATCTTGTTCCTCTACAGGTAAGGTATTTGTCCCCTCTGGCTTCTTTCAGGATTATTTCCTCACTTTGATTTTCTGTAATTTGAAAATGACAAGCTACGTGGAGCTTTCTGGCATTCATCCCGCTGAGTGTTCTCTGCGCTTTCTGCCTCTGTGGTCCGCTGTCTGACGTTCATTTCTCCCTCGACAACACACCGCGGACAACCGAACCGAGCTCGGACTTGAGTCCCGACGGTCACGCGCGCCGCCAGGGGGCGCCCGAGCGGCTCCGAGCGTCTCCTGGCCGCGGGGCGGAGGGCAGGGCGCTGCCGGGGGCGGGAGCTGAGCCGGGAGCGCCGGGAGCGCTGGGCGCGGCGTTGCCTCAGAGGGAGAAGCGGGCTCGGCGTGGAAGCTCCTTCCTGAACCTCCTCCGCGGGATGCGCCCCCCCCGGGTGTCTCCTCCGAGCCGCCGCGCCCCGGGCACCGTGGGTCTGCGCTACCCCGTGGGCCCCCAGCACCCCACCCTGCGCCCGACCTGGCTCGCCCCCTGCAGTTGCGACCCCAGACCCCAAGAGGCACTGGTGACTGGAAGCACGTGGGGCAGCGGAGGACAAGACCTCCCCAGGGGCCCCGGGAAGCAGGAGCAGGGAGAGCCCGGCGGGCCCGCCCGCGTGGGGCGCCCAGAGGCCCCTCGACCCGCCGCCCCCAGCCGGGAAGGCAGGAGTCCTCCCGGAGCCGGGCTGTCTGGAAAAGCAGCCCACAGCGGTGGGAGACGCACGGAAGGGGAACCCAGATTGGAGACCAACAGGCAGGGAGCACGAGGAAAAGGGCCGGACGGAGAGCGTCCAGAGGGTGAGAAGCCCTTACAAGGTCCCGGGTGGGGTCGGAGGACGCAACTGGGAACCGAAAGTGTCTGCTCTGATACCTTGTCACTAAGGCCAGGCCACTCGGGGTCTCTAGGGCCCCCCGAGGATGTTCAGGGAGAACTCTCCCCTCCAGCCCGTCAGGATTCTAATGTTTCCCGCCTGTGAGGCCTCTGCAACTTCCCACCCTCCCGCAGTCCCCCAGCTGCCTGCCTGGCCTTGTCAAGTCTCCTGCACACGCTGTTTGGTTTTCCACCAACCACCACGGGAACCGATTGGAATTTTGCTGCTCGTCCTCTGGGCACATCCCACTTCCATGGTGGGAGAATTTACAATGTGGAAATTAGCAAACACTACAAGGCAGGGCTAGATTTACCGTATTACTGAATGCCTGGACTTAAGTGATGGAAATTATGGTAATAATGCAGACGAAACTTAAATCTGTCTATAATGTTTCTGGCCATGACATTATGTGTGACACAAAAAGTTTGAGGAAAAACAATGAGGAAATATCCTTCCAGTATTTAGAAACGACTCCATACAGAAAAATGTTGCTCACACCATTTAACAAACAGTAAAACTCCAATATTTGTGTTGTTGTTTCAGTGTCATACTTGAAAATCAAGAGGGAAACAGCCATGACTCATATGAGAGAAAATAGGCAAATGAGATGAACAGAAATTGTACAAAAAATAAACTGGCAAATAGACATGAAAAAATGCTCAAAGTCATGAATTCTTTGGGGAATGCAATTAAAACGACACTGAGATACCACAACCCATTTATCAAAAGGCTAAAATTGAAGAATGACCATATCAAGTATTGGCAGGGATTTGGAGGAAATGGAACTTTCACACACTCCTGCTGGGAGTGCAAAACAGAGCAATCATGTTCGATCACGGGTTGGCAGTTTCTTCAGGAGTTGAACATTCATCTACCCTGTGACTCAGGCATTGCACTCTATGTTATTGACAAAAGATAAAAGAAATACAATCATATAAAGAACTGACACAAGTCTTTTTAACAGCTTTATTTTCCATAGTCGAGATACAGAAATAACCGAAAAGCCCATAAACAGATGAATGGATAAACTCACAGTAGTATATCCAATTATAAGAATATTACTCAGCAAAAGATGAGCTACTCATATAATATCAGTGGTGAATCTCAAATTAGTTATGAAACATAAAGGAAATCAGAAAAAAACAGAGAAAACAAGTTTGATTCCAATCATATAAATTCAAGGAAATGCAAAGATATCTGATTGTAGGGAAAGGAAATGAATGGTTAGCTGGAGAGGTGGGAAGGGCAAAGAGATGTGATAGCACGTGAGGTAAATATACTGAGACAGGTAAGGTCACTCTCAGAACAGTGATGATGGTTTCAGAGGTTCATACCTATGTCAAAACTTATCAAATTGTACACTTTGAACACATGCAGTTTAGTACATGTAAATTATACCATAATAAATCCTTAAAAGTTGGCTCCAGAGAAAAAAAAATCTATATGTCCCACTCTTTTTTGGAAAATAAGTTTACTACTACCCTGCATTGCAGTGGTCTAACAGTTAAGATTCAGAGCTCTCACTGCCAGGCTGTCAGGGAACCCCACAACCCATCTGTTGGTTGTCATACTATGGTGGCTGCGTGTTGCTGTGACACTGAAAGCTATGCCACCAGTGTTTCAAATGCCAGCAGGGCACCCATAGTGGACAGGTGTCAGCAGAGCTTCCAGACAAAGACAGACTGGGAAGAAGGACCTGGCTACCCACTTCTGAAAAAAGCGTCCACGAAAACCCTATGAATAGCAGGAGTCCTGTCTTGTTATATTGTCGAAACGTGAGAGGATGGGCAAAAACACAAAGCTCGGTTCTGCTCTGCTGTACACAGGGTTTCCAAGAGTCAGAGTCGACTCGATGGTGGGCACTAGCAACACTATACTGACTCCACCAACTCTCTCCTCATGTCCTCTGGGAGTCAGTCTTCCTTCAGTGGCAGCATATACAAGAAGCAACGAAGGACACTGGCACCTGAGTCAACACGAACACTGCCCGGGTCACAAGACCCACATCGCTCAACTACAAATCCCCTTTTTCTTTTTTCCCTACCTGTGCAAGAATGGTCTTAAGGTGAACATCACTGAGAGGCTACAGAAATCCACAAAACCTTTCAATTATTTTTATTATATTCTCTGACAGGGACTTCAGCTACACAAGATAAACATGCCTAGAGGTCCTGAGATTTGTGTACAAACTGATCCTACACAGTCACTGTCCCAGAAGCATTTTCTGGATGCACTTTTAGAAGAGGCACATTCCACCTAGTTGGCTGCAGTCTCCTCCATTCCCTGTTAAGCCAGTGTTTCTGTACCAATTATGGTTTCCCCTGGACCCAACGGTCTTACAACCAGTGACCCTCACCCAAAGAACTGTGGACATCAGGGCACATGGCTCTTTGTAGATCTGGGGAAGATATCCCCTCCACAGTGCTGGTGTCCGCTTTGAGATCTCCTGTGAGGAAGACAGAAAATTCATGCTGCTCTCAGGTGAGGTAAAGTGGCTTTGGCCACAGAAACCAGGAATGACATAAATCTAGAAAGAGCCTTGGACAGGTCAGAAAGGGTAATATATTTACACAAGATTCCTGCACACCTGAAACCTATAGGAAATCTCCCCACTGTGCATGTTCAGATGTATGAGAATCAATTCAGACAGATGGCTCCTCAGATTTTCCACTGGTGTCGTTCCACTGAACAGGAAATTGCACATTCCTTGCTCAATTAAGGCCTTTCCCCAGCGTGAACTCTCCAATGTTGAGAGAGCTTAGATTTTCGCATAAAAAACTTCCCACATTCACTGCACTCATAAGGCCTTTCTCCTGTGTGAACTCTCTGATGATAACGGAGGCCGGAACTAGAAGTAAAAGATTTCCCACACTCACTGCACTCATAAGGCCTTTCTCCTGAGTGAACTCTCTGATGATAACGGAGGCCGGAACTAGAAGTAAAAGATTTCCCACATTCACTGCACACATAAGGCCTTTCTCCTGTGTGAACTCTCTGATGATAACGGAGTTTGGAGCTAGAGATAAACGATTTCCCACATTCATTGCACTCATAAGGCCTTTCTCCTGAGTGAACTCTCTGATGATAACCAAGGCTAGAGACAGAAGTAAAAGATTTTCCACATTCACCACACTCATAAGACCTTTCTCTATTATGAATTTTCTGGTGTATCGAGAGGGAAGATTTTTGGCTAAAGGATTTCCCACATTCATGACACTCATAAGGCCTTTCTCCAGTGTGAGCTCTGTGATGTTTACTCAATTGTGATCTATCCATAAAGGATTTCCCACATTCACTGCACTTATAAGGTCCTTCTCCAGTGTGCACTCTGTGATGATAACGGAGGCCTGAGCTAAAGGTAAAAGATTTCCCACATTCAGTGCACACAAAAGGCCTTTCTCCTGTGTGAAGTCTCTGATGACAACGGAGACCAGAAGTAGAAGTAAAACATTTCCCACATTCGCTGCATTTGTAAGGTGTTTTTCCTGCATGAGCTCTCTGATGATAACAGAGGGTAGAGCTACGGGTAAAAGATTTCCCACATTCACTGCACACAAAGGGCCTTTCTCCTGCGTGAACTCCCTGATGATAACGGAGGCCGGAACTAGAAGTAAAAGATTTCCCACATTCACTGCATTTGTAAGGCGTTTTTCCTGCATGAGCTCTCTGATGATAATAGAGGGTAGAGCGACGGGTAAAAGATTTCCCACATTCACTGCACACATAAGGCTTTTCTCCTGTATGAATTCTTCGGTGTTGAATGAGTGTCCAGCTCTTGTTAAAAGATTTGGCACAATCACTACAGTTGTAAGGCCTTTTTCCTTTGTGAAGTCTCTGGTGTAAAATGAGGTTATTTCTTCGGATAAAAGACTTCCCACATTCACTACACTCATAACGTCTTTCTCCAGTATGCACTCTGCAATGATAACGGAGACTTGAGCTAAAGGTAAAAGATTTCCCACATTCACTGCACACATAGGGCCTTTCTCCTGTGTGAACTCTCTGATGAGAACGGAGGGCAGAGCTAGTGGTAAAAGATTTCCCACATTCACTGCACGGGTAAGGCCTTTCTCCTGTGTGAACTCTCTGATGATACTGGAGGGTGGAGCTAAAGGTAAAAGATCTCCCACATTTACTGCACACATAAGGCTTTTCTCCTGAGTGAACTCTTAGGTGTGTAATGAAGTGATTTCTTCGGATAAAGGACTTCCCACATTCATTACACTCAAAAGGCCTTTCTCTAGTGTGAACTCTGTGATGATAATGGAGAGCAGTACGAGTGATAAAAGATTTCCCACATTCACTGCACTCGTGAGGCCTTTCTCCAGAATGAACTCTCTGATGATAACGAAGGACAGACTTAGAAATAAAAGATTTCCCACAATCACCACACTCATAAGGCCTATCTCCTGTGTGAGATCTCTGATGATAACTGAGAGCAGAGCAAGAGGTAAAGGATTTCGCACACTCACCACATTTATAAGGCCTCTCTCCACCTTGAAGTCTCCTGTGTTGAATGAACATTGAGCTATGGCTAAAAGATTCTGTACAATCACTGCACACATAGCTGTTTTCTCCATTGTGCTCCCTCTGGGGATGAACGAGGACAGACTGGTGGCTTAAGGATTTCCCACATTTGCTGCACTTGCGTGGCCCTGTCTCAGTATGAATTCCTTGATGTTGAAGGAGGGCTGAGCTTCGCATAAAAGATTTGCCACATTCTCCACATACATGAAGCCTTCTTTCAGGGTGGACTCTCTGGTGCACAACAAATGACGATTTATACCTGAACGTTCTCCCACATTCATGGCACACAAAACACTGTCTTCCAGTGTGGAAACCCTGGTCCTGAACAAGTGTGTCTTTGGGGCTGAAGGCTTTCTTGCATTCTCCCCAGGTGTGATGACTTTTTCTGCCTGGTAAAGGCGTCCTGCCCTGGGTGATTTTGTTTGGCTTCTCCACAGTATGAGTGGTCTGTTGCTGCTGATGTCCCAAGCTGGCCAGGGAGTCCTTCCCAAGCTCCCCCCAGGGAAAGGGCTTCTCTGACACGTGGAATCTGCAGCTCTTCACAAACCAGGCCCTGTCCACACTGCTTCTGAAGGGTTTCTCTCCTGTGTGCTGCTCCTGGTGCTGTTGAAACTTTGCAGTGAAATCAAATTGTTTTGCACAAGCCCCACACCTCAACAGTTTCAGGCCGTGCTGTGTTCCCTGCTGCTCAGCCAAGTGGAAAATGTCTCTCAAGACTGGACCACATGTCTCACAGGGGTGGGTCTTCTGGGAAGATGGAGCTGCCCTGGGAGCCCTGGCAGATGAAACATCTACAGAAACGCTCTGTTCAAAGGGAGTCTCCACACCCTCTGCTCCACAGCAGCAACCTAAACACAAAGAAACCCTGGTGAAGTACAAGTTAACTACAGGGATGGGGCAACCCCATCACAAGTGTGCATCTGTTTCATCTCACAATGAATCTATGGGATGCTTTTCAAGACAAGAGAGTTGGAAGCCAGCTGAAGGAGCAGCTGGCGGCTGTGCATTACTGGGCCCCTAAGGTGACAGAGTCGTGGAGACCTCACCAGGGGAAGGATACAAGACAGGGTGTGACATACAAGAAGCAGGGTCTACACCTTGTTCTCTGCCCACAGCTTCCTGCAGGATCTTTTCTGCTGCTGATGTGAGTTTCAATAGAAGTTGAGTCCAAGCCCATGAAAATCCAATCACAACAAATTAGCTGCTGCTCAAGGTCAATTTAAGGATATGTTCACACCTCACAGCCCAACATGTGAGTGCCAATGCTGAAGAGCACTGCACAAGGAGTGCTGAGAGAAAGGGGTCAGATTGGGAGTCCAGAGAAGTGAAGATAATCCCTGGGCTGGAAGTCACAGAGGAAATGACGATAGTAGAATTGACAACTTGCCAAACTGTCAATATGGAGAAGGAAAGGTAGAAATAGCTTGTGGTGACTGGCAATGGCACCAAATCTGGTTGAAAAGGACAGGCTCCTGCAGTGATGTGAACATGGGCCTGAGGCACACCATCCCCAGCTGTCAGTCACCAGAGCCAGGCCCCTTGAGCCCACCCCGCCATGGCTGGAGTCATGTCCACCTTGTGACACACAGAGAAGTGTTCCTCCTAAGCCTTAGTTGGGTAACTACATGGGACATGGAGGATAGAAGTCCTAAGGGAATCACAGGAGGTGGATGGCCTGCACTGTCCCAGAACAACCCAGCCCACAAAAGACCAAAGAAATGAGATCTAGGTGAGTCATCTCAGCAGGACGGTGGAGGAAACCAACCTGTGCCACCAACAAGAAACAATTAGACAGCTATCTATGAACAAAATTAGCCCTTGGAGGGCTCAAGAGCCCAGTTAAGATACGACAGCAACACAGCAGAACATAAAAAGGAGAATAACCATGCAAAAAGGATCGCTGTGGGGTGGGGCCGGGGGGCGGGCACAGCCCAGTTGTATAGCTATTAAGTTTGCAAGTTTAGCTTCTGTAGCCTGGGGTTTGCCAGTTCAGCTCCTGGGCGCAGACCTACTCACGGTTCATCAAGCCAGGCTGAGGTGGCATCCTATATAGAAGAGCTACAACTCTACAACTATGATATACAACTATAGACTGAGGCCTTGGGGAGGAAAAAAAAAAAAAAAGAGGAAGATTGGCAATAGATATTAGTGCAGGGCCAATCTTCCTCAAAAAAACAAAAAAGATATCACTGGGAGCATTGACTTAGTGAAGACACCTGCAGACAAACAGGAACTAAGAACAGCAGGGGCTGTGTGTTATCAGCCAAAAGGCAGATGCCATCACAGTCACCAATGGCCTGCTCTGCAGAGGACCCCAGCAGCCTCTGCTGCAGAGAACCTCCACAGCCCCTGCTACAACTGCTGAACCCACAGTGTGCACAGCAGAGGACGCCAAGTGTGTACAGGTGTGGACCCCAGCTGCCTGACCTGCAGAGACACTGGCAGCTTTCACACTAAAGTAACCAATAGCTATCGCCATGGGACATCTGCCAGAGAATAATATGCTGAGTTGGCCGCCCCACAAAAGAAGGAGTTATTTCTCTGTTCTGGGACCAGGACTGCCACCCCTCTCAACACTGCACACATCCCAGACACCAGAGCCACAACTGCTCCATGGTTGCCCATAATCCATAACCTGACTGCATGACTGTCACCCAAGCACCTGTACCTCAGACACCAGAGCCACGGCTGCTGTGGGCTAGCCAGCTCCTCAGACCCCAAAGACTCTGTCTCTCTGTGTTCACCCGTACTCTGATCACAGGCTCCACCACTGCTCAGGATGTGACTGCATCTTACACAGTGAAGTCAATGCCGCTGTAGGCTATTCAGCATCAGGGACCCAAGAACTGCTATAGCTCCGCATCCGTACACACCCTAGAACCCAGATCCACACCTGTACCACAGGTGTCTGCACATCAGACACCCATGCCACCACCACCATGAAGGCACCAAGGAGCCAGACTTGGCATCAAAAGGGAGCCGCTCAGTCAACATATTTCCTGTGAGAGAAAGAGATCAGGAGGTCCCCAGCAACATTCTCCACTGCTGACTTCAGGTGACAGAGCTGCACAGATACTAGGCCACTGGGCCTTCCTGTAGTGGGAAATGTCACACCCCATCAAGATGACACACTCACACCCACACACGGATGGAGACCTTCCCCACCAAAACCTTTCTGTGAAGTCTGGAAGAAGTGACTGCTCCATGAAATTTACAGACATCAACACAAGGCTACAAGAAGTACAAAAATCAAGAAAACATGACACCCCCAAAGGAACACAATAAGCTATCAGTCATTCCAAAGAAATACAGATCTATGAACTGTCAGACAAAGAATTCAAAATAATCGCTTCAAGGAAGGTCAGCAATCTACAAGAAAACAGAAATAGACAATCCAACAAAAAAGGAAAACAATATGTGAACAAAATGAGATTTTCAACAGAGAAATAGAAAATATAAAAAAGAACGAAACAGAAATGATGGTGCAGAAGACTATAATGAATGCAAAAATGCAAGAGAGAGAACCAATCGCCAACTTGATCTGTCAAAAGAATGAATGTGAAAGTAGGAACAACCAAGACCAAAGAACTAGAGTGAAGAAAACCTACATGAATTATGGGACATCATGAAACAAAACAATGTTTGCATTATGGGAGCCTGAGAAGAAGACAGAGGGAAGGGGCAGAAAGCTTACTGAAATCATGGATGAAAACTTCTCAAGTCTGGGGTGAGAAGTGGACGTCCAGATATATGATGCTCATAAGTCCCCAAAAAAATTCAATCAAAAGAGGACTTCACCAAGACACATAATAAAACTCACTTCTGAAGTGTAAGACAAAAGAAACTCATCTTTTTTTGTGTGCGTGTGAGGAAGATCAGCCCTGAGCTAACATGCATGCTAATCCTCCTCTTTTTGCTGAGGAAGACCGGCTCTGAGCTAACATCTATTGCCAATCCTCCTCCTTTTTTTTCCCCCCAAAGCCCCAGTAGATAGTTGTATGTCATAGTTGCACATCCTTCTAGTTGCTGTATGTGGGACGCGGCCTCAGCATGGCCGGAGAAGCGGTACGTCAGTGTCCGCCCAGGATCCGAACCTGGACTGCCAGTAGCAGAGCGTGCACACTTAACCACTAAGCCACCGGGCCAGCCCTGAAACTCATCTTATATAAGGGAACTCTCATAAGGATATGAGTGGTTTTTAATTCAAATACTACATACTGGGAGACGGGAGAATGATGTTCTAAATACTGAAAGAAAAAAAGTGCAAACCAAGAATATTTTACCAGCCAAGCAGCCCTTCAGAAATGAAGGAGAGAAAAAGACTTTCCCAGACAAATAGAAGCTGACGGAGTTCATCACCACTTGACCTACCCAACAAGAAATACACCAGAGAGATTGAAGCTGAAATGAAAGTACACTAATCAGTAACATGAAACTATAAAATACACTGGCAAAGGTAAGTATACAGTCAAATTCCAATACTCTAATACTATAATAGTGTCTTAATCACTGAAGTCTAGTATAAAGGATCAAAAATAAAGAGTATGAAAAGTAACTATACCCACAATAATTTGTTAATGGTTACACAATATAAAAAGATGTAAATCGTGACATCAAAAACATAAAATGGGGTTTTAAAATGGGGGGGTATAAAAGAGTAGAGTTTTTGTGGGGGTATAAGAGTAGAGTTCTTGCATGTGATCAAAGTTAAGTTGTTATGAGCTTAAAATAGAACACTATAAATATAAGATGTCCAATATAAGCCTCATGGTAACCACAAAACAAAAACCTATAATAGATACACAAGAGAGATAGAGAAAGGAATGAAAGCATACCACAACGAGAAATCACAAAGTGAGACAAGAGAGGAAGAAAGGAACTAAGGAATCAGGAAACAGCCAGACAATATTTAACAAATGCCAAATGTAGGTCCTAAGAAATTTTTCCAATTAAAAAAAACACAAACCAGTGACTAATGGAAAAAAAAAAGGTCTGACTATACAATGCTTATAATACAGTAACTTCAACCTTCAGGACACACACAGGCAGAAAGTGAAGGGTTTGAAAAAGATATCCCACGCAAATCAAAACCAAGTAGCAGGTGTAGCTATACTTATAATAGATAAAATAGACTTTAAGTCAAAACCTGTCATGAGAGACAAACAAGGTCGTTATATCATGATAAAGGGGTCGATTCATCAAGAGAACGTACCAGTTGTATGTATAAATGCACCATACACCAGAGTATCTAAATTAAGTATTAGGCAAATACAAACAGATGAGAAAAAAACGCAGAAAAGACAGCAGTGGAATATTCAGAGGGAACTTCGATACCCCCCTTTCATCATCGATCGGTGGATATCCAGACAGAAAATTAATAAGGCTATATTTGAATTGAATGACACTTTAATCCAAATGCATCTAACAGACATATACAGAACATTCCATCCTACCAGAGTAGAATACACATTCTTCTCAAGTCCACACAGAATATTTTGAGGACAGATCATGTTATGTCAAACGAGTCTTAACCAATTTCAGAAGACTGAAATCATATCAAGTACCATTTACTAAGACAATGGATAAAACTAGAAATCAGTAACAGGATGAAAGCTGAAACATTCACAAATATATGGATATTAAACAACACACCCTTCACAAATCAATTGGTCAAAGGAAAATCAAAAAATATCTTGAGACAAACGAAAACGAACACAAAACATATAGAACTTGCAAAAGCAGTTGTTTTTGTTTGTTTTTTTTTATAATTTTATTTATTTATTTATTTTCCCCCCAAAGCCCCAGTAGATAGTTGTATGTCATAGCTGCACATCCTTCTAGTTGCTGTATGTGGGACGCAGCCTCAGCATGGCTGGAGAAGCAGTGGTCAGTGCGCGCCCGGGATCCGGGCCGCCAGCAGCGGAGCACGTTCACTTAACGGCTAAGCCATGGGGCTGGCCCACAAAAGCAGTTCTAAGTAAAAACTTTAGAGTGATAAATGGTGGTGTTCAGAGAAAAGAAAGATCTCAAACAACCTAACTTTACACTTCAAGGAACTAGAAAAACAAACTAAGACCAAAGTTAGCAGGACAAAGAACAAAACAAAGATCAGAGCAGAAATGAATAAAAAAAGAAATTCTAAAAGCAATAAAAAGATCAACAATACTAAGAGCTAGTTTTTTAAAAAGATAAGCAGAATAGACAAATATTTAGCTAGACTAACAGAGTACAAAAAACTCATAAATTAACTCAGAATTAAAAGAGGAGGAACTATAACCGACAGCACAGAAACAAAAATAGATCCTAAGATTACTATGAACTGTTATACGCCAACACATTAGATAACCTAGAAGGAACATAAATTTCTAGAAACGTACAACCTACCAACACTGAATCATGAAGAAACAGAAAATCAGAGTGGACCAATAGCAAGTAAGGAAACTAAATCAGTAATCAAAAATCTCCCAAGAAAGAAAAGGCCATGAACAGATAGATTCACTGATGAATTCTACCAACATTTTAAGAAGGATTAATATCAATTTTTCTTAAACTCGTCCAAAAATGTGAAGACAAAGGAACATTTCCAAACTCATTTTAGGAGGCCAGCAGTAACCTGATACCAAAGCCACAAAAGGAAATTACAAGAAAAGAAATTTACAGGCCAACATCCCTGATGACCACAGATGTAAAAAACCTCAATAAAATACTAGGAAACCAAATTCAACAGCCCATGAAAAGAATCATAACCTGTGACCAAGTGGGATTTATCCCTGGGACGCAAGGTAGTTCATCATATGCAAATCAATAAATGTGCTATACCACATTAACAGAATGAAGGCAAAACATCATATGATCATCTCACTAGATGCAGAAAGTGCATTTGACAAAATTCAGAATCCTTTCATGATAAAACTTTTCAAAAAATTAGGTGTAGAAGAAATGTACCTCAATATCAAAGGCCATACGTATGTGATAAGCTGACAGCTCCAGCATATTCAACAATGAAAAGGTAAAAGCTCTTCCTCTAAGATTAGGAACAAGACAAGGGTATCTGCCATCCTCACAACTATTTAAAATAGTACTGGAAGTCCTAGCCAGAGCAATAAGGGAAGAAAAACAAATGAAGGGTATCCAAATCAGGAAAAAAGAGGTAAAACTGTCTGTATTTGCAGATGACATGATCTTATATAAAGAAAATCATAACACCTCCACTAAAGAACAGTCAGAATGAATAAATGGGGGGTGGCCCAGTGGCACAGGCAGTTAAGTGCACGCACTCTGCTTTGGCAGCTCCAGGGTTTGCAGGTTCGGATGCTGGGCACGCACCAATGCACTGCTTGTCAAGCCATGCTGTGGCGGCGTCCCATATAAAGTAGAGGACGATGGGCACAGATGTTAGCCCAGGGCCAATCTTCCCAGGCAAAAAGAGGAGGATTGGCATCGGATGTTAGCTCAGAGCTAATCTTCTTCACCAAAAAAAATAAAATAAAATAACTAAATGAATTCACTAAACTTGCAAAACATAAAACACACACACAAAAATCAGTTGCATTTATATGCTAACAATGGAATATCTCAATAAGAAATTAAGAAATCAGTCCCCCGTAGAACAGCATGTAAAACAATAAAACACTTAGGAATAAATTTAACCATGGAGGCAAAAGACCTGTATACTGAAAAGTCTAAGAGGCTGATGAAAGAAACTGAAGACACAAATAAAGGGAAAGATAGTCCATGTTTTTGGATTGAAAGAATTATGATTGTTAAAATACCTCTACTACCCAAAGCAACCTACAGATTCAATGCAATCTCTACCAAAATTCCAATGGCATTTTTAGCAGAAATAGAAAAAGAATCCAAAAATTTGAACCACAAATGGCCTTGAATAGCCAAAGCAATCTTGATCAAGAAGATCAAATTTAGAGGCATCACACTTCATGATTTCAGACCACATTATAAAACAGTAATCAAAACAGTATGGTACTGAAAACACACACACAGACCTGTGAAATGGAATACAGAGCCCAGAAATAAACCCACACACATATAATGAACTACTTTTTAACAAGGGTGACAAGAATACACAAGGGGAGGGCCGGCCCCGTGGCTTAGCGGTTAAGTGCGCGCACTCCACTGCTGGAGGCCCGGGTTCGGATCCCGGGCGCGCACCGACGCATAGCTTCTCCGGCCATGCTGAGGCCGCATCCCACATACAGCAACTAGAAGGATGTGCAGCTATGACATACAACTACCTACTGGGGCTTTGGGGGGGAAAAGAAAATAAATAAATAAAATCTTTAAAAAAAAAAAAAAAGAATACACAAGGGGAAAGGATATTCTCTTCAATAAATGGTGGTGGCAAAACTGGATATGCACGTGCAAAATAAATGGAAGTAAGACCCTACCTTACATCACTCACAAAAATTAACTTGAAATGGATCAAAGAATTAAAAGTAAGACAAGAAAACGTAAAATTCTTTGAACAAAAACAGAGGAACAGCTCCCTGACATTGATTTGGCAATGACGTTTTTGATATGACACCAAAAGCACAAGCAACAAAGGCAAAAATAAACAGGGAGCACTACATCAAACTAAAACGCTTCTGCATAGCAAAGGAAGCAATCAACAAAATGAAAAGGGAGAAAATGTTTGCAAATGTTGTATCTCACGAGGGGTTAATATCTAAAATACATAAAGTACTCGTACAAGTCAATAGCTACAGAACAATCCCATTAAAAATGGGGAAAGGACCTGAGTAGACGTTTTATCAAAGAAGATCCACAAATGGCCAGCAGGTATATGAAAAAATGCTCTTCCTCACTAACCATCGGGAAAATGACAAATCAAAACCACAGTGAGATATCACCTCACACCTGATAAAATGGCTACCATCAAAGAGAGCAGAGATAACAAGTGTGGGTGAGGGTGTAGATGTAAGGGAACCCTTGTTCACTCTGGTTGGAATGTAAAACCTAAATGAATAAATAAAAATCATGGAAACAGAGAGTAGA
Organism: Ceratotherium simum simum; assembly: GCF_057802395.1. Lineage (NCBI taxonomy): Eukaryota > Metazoa > Chordata > Mammalia > Perissodactyla > Rhinocerotidae > Ceratotherium > Ceratotherium simum. The sequence continues at coordinate 826,411 of NC_141932.1, forward strand.
ATGCCAGGAGCTGAGGCATGTGGGAAATGGGGAGACGTTGGTCAAAGGTACAAACATGCAGTTATTAGATGAGTAAGCTCTGAGGATGTAATGTACAGCATGATGATTATACTTAATAATACTCTACTGTATACTTGAAATTTACTGAAAGTAGATCTTAAGCATTCTTAACAAAAATAACACAATAAAGTAACTGTATGAGGTGATGGATGTTTAATTAACTTCATTGTGGCAATTATTTCACAAATATATCAAATCATCACGTTGTACATTTTAATATACAGTTGGCCTCCGTATCGAGGATTCCGTATCCATGGATTGAACCAACCAGGGATCAAAAACATTTGAAAAAAGAAAATTCCAGAAAGTTTCAAAAAAACAAACCTTAAATTTGCCAGGCACCGAGCACTACGGTGAATCCACACGAATGAAGTGATGTGTAGGCAACTATTTACATAGCATTTACATTGTACTAGGTATTATAAAGTAACCTAGAGATGATTTCAAGTATATAGGAGACTGGGCGTAGATTATATGCAAGGACTATGCCATTTTGCAAGAGGAACTGGAGCATCTTTAGGTTTTGGTATCCATGAGAGGGGTCCTGGAACCAACACCCCCATGAATACCAAGGGATGAATGTATATAATTTTACAGCCAGACAACATTGAAAAAGCAAAAGGAAAACAGATCTAAACACGACAAACCATGCAGGAGGTGTTGAAAACTATCCCATGCTTCAGGTAAGTAGTGACCATGACAATGTCTGCATGCCTGGCAGAAGCAGGCATGAGGAAATGTCAGGGAAAAGAAGGGATCAAAACCTGGGACACAGAAGTGATATGGATCTGGATACAGTGCTCCAGAGAGGGGGCAAGTATGGTGGAATCCATTAAGCTCACTGCAACACTACAAACCTGGAATCCTTTCCTACGAGGGTTCCGTACAGCAGGTATTGGGGCTGAAAGGGAGAGAAGAGGGCAGGGCAAACACCCCAGCCCTAGCAAGATAGCAACGACCCAGAAAACTGAGAAAGCAATTAGTGTCCATTGTCCACATGAAACGATTGAGAAGGGCTGTGGAGGGGGGAATAGAGCCTAGTCTAGGTCTCTGGCGAGGCTGTGACAGTCTTACCCAGTGAGGATACAAGTGCAAAGTTCTCTAGCATCACATCCAGGTACAGGCGTCTTTGAGCCTCATCAAGGAGCCTCCATTCCTTCTGGGAGAAGTACACGGCAACATCGTGAAAGGTCACACTGTCCTGTTATGATCGGGACAGATGAAACCATCAACATTCTCTCTCTGGGATCCCACAATCCATCTCCCCACACATCTACTCCACACTCATCCTCCTCCAGAGCTCCCCACCTCAAAGGAATTCTGGCCTAGGTGCCACTGATTCCCACCCTATCCTCAGGGTCCCTTTATTCACTGTGTTCAGCCCTCAGAAACATCAGGCAGGGGGGCACAGAGACGTCATCCAAGCTCTGGTCCTGGCCTGTAGGGTCCCACCCATCCTGTCAATCAATTCCCCTGGAGTCTCCAGATTTGGACTCCAGGACACAGCAAAACATGGGCCCGTGCTTCACCCTTCAGTCTCCAACACCACGGCCCTAGGGCCATCAGCTCACACGTCCTCTCCATGTGCACATCATTCTGTAGATTGTACCTCTCTCACATCTTCAGTGCCCACAGTTGCACTCCCACAGCTAGGCATTTAAGAAAATCTGCAAATGCTGCTTTGAAGGCCTCCTCTATACCTCTGATCCTTGCTTCAATATTAGCCACTAAGAAGCACGTGTGAACTACAGACGCCCATGACCTACTTCCACTTCTGTGCTGCACTTCCTGTCTCCTCACAGACCACAACCCTCCTCTTTCCACACGACCTTCCTTAAAAACTCCAGCCCTGACGGTCTCTGTGTCAGGCACAGTGACTCTCACAGATGACCACATTTGCCCTATACCTTATCCACCATCAACACTGAACACCCCAGGCCCCATTCTAGTGAAAATTCTGGTGAAGCTGTACATTAGTGAAGGAACAGGTGCCCTGGCCTCAGTGTCATCTTGTCTCAGTTACTCCTCTGCCTCCACAGCCATCTCATGTCCACTCATCCCACGGAAGCCTTAGTCACCTGCCAGACCATGTTCTCTTCCATACGGTCACCATGACCACTTCTCCCCTTCACCCAGGTTTGTGTGCACCTTTGCACCTTATTAAGTGGAGAACAAGAAAACCACTCCTCATCATGCATCCTCCTTTCTGACCAGCTAACAGCATTGCCACGATGACCTGCATCCCCAACTAAATGTAACACGAAGCTCCTTCCTGGTCCACACAACATCCACCACTTTTCAATGTCTCCATCCTGAACCCCTCCTCAGATTTCCAGACCTGTGTCCAGCTGCCCATTTGATGCCTCCACTCACTGTTCTCTGAAACCTCAGACTCCTAACAGGGCCAAGAGAAGCTTGTGATATTCCCAAGAAAAATTAATCTGTGAGTAACTTCCACATCCCACCTGGAGCTTGCACCCCTTCAGCTACTAAGACTGGTGACACTGCAGTCATCCTCGACTCTCCCCTTCCTCTCCCTCACCTACAACGCTTCTTAAAAAAATGGACAAAGTGTCCAACTTCTTGCTCACCTCTATGGCCACCACTCTGCTCCATAAACACTAATCTGGGTTATGGAAATTGTCTCCTCCTGGGCTCCCTGCCTCCTCCCTTAACCCCAAAATCTAGTCTCCACCCTGCAGCCAGATGCAGCCTGTTAAACCAGGGTAAAACCAACTCCCTCCTCTTATCCAAACCTCCCATTGCTTCCCAAACACATGCCCAACTTCTCAGGCAGCCACATTACAGTCCTTTTCCTAGACTGCCGACTCTATGTTCTTAACAGAAACGATGGAGAACTGCTGTCCCCTATCTCCAACTCAGTCACATCTCCAAATATTTGCACATGCTGGTATCCATTCCTGGGATAACCTTTCTCACCTGTTTACACCAACTTTCAGAAATGGGAACACCTACATGTTACCCTTGGCCTCACTATGGACCCTGGGCTTAAGAGTATCACCAGAATCCCTACTCCCAAAAGCCAGAAATACAGCAAAGGAAGAGACTTAAGTCACCAAAATCCCTGACACAGGTGGTGTGAGGGCCACTGAGGAACTGGAATGCTCTCTTCTTCCCTGTGTAAGTTTCATAAATGCTTTTTCTATTGTCAGAAGCTGCAGGAACAGGCAAACACCCATGGCTACCCTAAATGTGCACAGGCCTCCCCTGTATCCCAGCCCAGCCCTGGAACTTGGTCACCTCGGGTTCACTTATTAATCTCCGTGCCTCAGTCCTCACAGCTGCCTCTTACCAGCTCTATGACCTTGGACGAGGACTCAAATCCCTGTGCCTCACTGTCCTCATCACCCCCATTCCACTCTGTTCTCTCACTGAACAGCTTTCGGAAAGCTTTTAAAACTCTAACACACACTGTGTCCCTCTTCTGTTCACAACCCTCCACGGCTCCCAGGGCCCTCGGATTGAAAGAACCGCCTCTCAGCCTCCAGTCCAGGCAACACTCCTCCTCACAGTGTTCTCTCCACACAGAACACGGACCCCAGGTCCCCGACTCCTCCCGGCTGAGTCGCCCTCCACGCCTCTCCCCCGCGGGCCCTCCCCTGGGACCCTCTCCCACACCCGTCACCCCGGCTCTCAGAAACAGGCCCCACGAGCGCCTCCCCGTCGCGGACACCGGGGCCTGGGCTGCAGGCCCGTGAGCGGCGCCCGCACTCGGGGCTCTAGGGCTGGGCTGGGCTGAGGGCGGGGAGGGCGCGGAGCACGAGCACTGACCTGAGCCGGCTCCCTCGGCACGGCCGCCGCCATCGGACTCCAGGGGCGGAGCGGGGCCAGGAGCCGCGGGAGAGGAGGGGACGCGGGCACGGTGGTCCCTGTCCCGGCCCTGGCGCAGGTCTTGCGGGCGGCGTCCCTGAGCCTCAAACCCGCCCTATGCAGCGGGGACGGCGCCTCCTCTCACGCCTTCTCAGTCCTGTCACCTCAGCCGCGACCCAATGCTCCGGGACAACGGACCTGTGAGGGACCAGTGAGAGACCTGTGGGAACACCAGCGCAAAGCCAACACGATGCCCAGAACTCAGACGCCGCAAGTCCCGCCCCGACAGTACCGCCTCCCGTGGAAACGCGCCGTCTCTCTGACTTAATTGGCTGACAGACACTGCCAGAGGTCGCACAGCCCTCTGGGTAATGCATCTCCCATAATCCACAGCAACCCACCCAGGACGCTCCGTATCGGAAGTCCCGCAGAAAAGGGGAGGCCACACCGTGAGGGGCGCTGGGAAATGGCAGCTCTATTCCAAAGGCCCAGGAGCGGCTTTGCTTCTTAAAGGGGCCGTACTCAGAAGTTTGAGGACTGTCTGCAACTGATCGCCCGAGGGTTTGGAGACATTTTTTCAGACTCTGTGAAGCTCACCATGTTCCCAGAGTCTACAAATATCCCTCGAGATGTCGTCAAACCCGTCAATCCAAATGTACATACCAAGGCATAGAGTCACTTAGACACATAAGGGAGCCACTGGAAACTTCAGCTGATAAAGTATCGTCAGTCTGAGTAGGTTTGATCAAGACAAAAGAAATACTCTGGATAGTGGGATAGTGTCATGACAAGGAAGGCACGGGATGGACGTTGGGCCCCCTTGACGCAGGAGTACACAGATGGATCTCTGACAGTGGTTCCCACAGAAAACTTGCCTCCTGCCTGTGAAACTTAAGAGTGAAGGGGTTAAAATTTCCCTGGATTAGGGTGAAACCATCCCTTGTACCCACAAGGTTGATGTGGGAAACAAAATAAAGTTTTGGAGCCTGCCTTCCAGAACAGGCAGAGGACCACTTCTAAGAGAGCAGCTTGCTGACAGCCCCCGTGTGACTAAGCATGTCCCAGAAGCACTGGGCGCTACAATGATAGATTGCAAACTTTAGCCACACGCTCCCCTCTCCTACCTAAAACCCCAAATAAGAAACCTTGCTTGGAGCTCTTCCAGGAGTTTGAGATTACAGCATTAGCTACCCGTTCTCCTTGCTCAGCGCTTTGTAATAAAACTCCCACTTTCTTCCACTACACCTGGTGTCAGAGATTGCCTTGCTGCGCAACGGCCGAGCGAACTCACTTCAGGTTTGACAACACCTGTATAGCTAAATATTGTGTCTAGTTCATGGAGCAACACTTTACTTAATGTGTCTTACTCCATATCGTACCATATTCAATTCCTTTTGGCATCTGACATCCATCTCAAAAAGAGAACAACAAAATAAATGCTATTTTGGTATGGGACAGTGGCTGCAGTGTTTTTGCAATCTTCCATCATTATTTATCCCTTCATAGTTGGTCTTGTTTCATCTACCCCATGCACATTAGTATATTATTTCACTTACAATCCTAGACATCACGTATTTTAATGCATAATCTCTTCAGAATGTGTTTCTAAAATGTAAGAGCTCTTTCATAAACTCAATAACTTTAATCACACATCTTAATATTTAAAATTATGATAAATGTGTTATCAGAGCTGAATTTTCTCAATTTTCTCACTTGTAGTACCTGTTCTTTAGGGCAGATTGATTGCAATCTGGATACAAACTATATCTTTAGGCAATTTTAAGTGTGTCTTGTTTCTCTATATGTACCCACCTGCATGGGTAGACTAGAGCCAAGTAGGTGGGAGGCACTGCAGCCTGCAGACAGTGAGGGGCCCACTGCTTCTGCCAGTCAGTGGGAGTTTGTTGTTGTGACCTCCCTGGAGACCTGGGTGGCTATGGAGCCCTGTGGCCTATGGTCCCTCTGTGCTTCTGACTCAACCCACTCTTCACTGCTACTGGGGGAGGAGTGCTTGGTATCAGATAAGAGTCAGGCTCTGAGATCCAACTGCTAAGGCTTATCACCTCGGTTTGTCCCCAGCAGCCTTCTGACCCTAGAAGAGTTGTATGATCTCTTTGTATCTCAAGATGTAAGTTAGCCTAGGTTAAACGTAGCTGATTTCGCAAATGTACACTATCTCAGTGGCTTAGCAAAGGATGAGTTTTTTTCTCACTCATAGGTATGTCTGTGTGTGGCATCAGGAAGCTCTGCACCACACAGTGATTCAGGGACCAAGACACCTTCTATTGTCAACATGTGGCTTTAAGGCTTCCCTGGCATCATCGAGCTGACCAACAGGAAACCAGAGGGAAGTGGAGTCACACCACTTCCACACAGGTGACTTCGAATCCCATTCTGTTGACAAGAACCAGTCATTTGGTCACCCCTGTGTGCAGGGGGCTGGGAAATGAGGTTGAGCTCTGTGCCCAGGAGAAGAGCAAATTGTTGTATTCATAAACATCTTCCCCACTGGGGCTTTCTGCAAAGGTGACGGTCACTGTCAGAAATGTTCTACCTGCTTTCCCTACGCCCACCACCTGCAGTATATATTCCCAGTCCTTGTGAAACTTGGAGCATTTAAGATACTACTCTATAATTTTTATTCTATACTAACCTTTGGGATGAATCGCCTTTATAAATATCCTCCCGTGTTGATATTCATGGATTTTCCATCTTGAACTCCAACCTGAAATATAGCAATAAAGCAAATCACTGTCTTTTCCCCTGTATTTCTTGAAAATAAACTTCCATGTTGGGAGTTAGAAAATGGCACAAACGTACAGCCCCCCTCGACTCAGATATCTCAATGATTTCTAAACACAGCAGAGAAGCACAGAGAATACAGCCTGTACACAGAGGCAGGAACAGACAGTGAGATAGGGGAATGTGTCAAAAATAAGCAATTAGTATGTGAAAAATGGTAGAATCAGAAAGAAACTGAGAAGGGCATTCTGGATTCAAGGCCATCATTTTGAGCCTACATTCATGTGAAAGATTATACTTTGTCTCACTGCCTTGGTTCTCCAACGCAAAATTAACATGAGATTTACTGCGATTTTAATCTGCTTAAAATGGATAATTTATGGCAGTGTACTAATGAAAAACAATAGGAATGCTCACAAAATAATTTTAATGTAAATGCTCCTAGGGCTCACAAAGAGTTAGATCTCCAGCGTTTATGTAGGGTCTGTGAAATCACATGGTCATTTATCAGACATTGGAAAATGTTCCTGGAAACCATCTTCTGTGCTCTTCACTTCCTCTAACACCTAAGTTCATATCTGGTCTGTGAAGCTCACCTTTAGAGAAAAAGTGATTTTCCATCTAATCGACAGCTTTTCTTAGCCAAAAACCAGGAGTAGATTTTCCTTAAGTGAACGTAAGAAGAATAATTTGCCATTCAAAAGTAAAATACCTCTTTGACTTGTTATGAGGTACACCTTAGAGCAGATGCTATGACAAATACAGATAATTAAGTGGAGATGCGATCCCTCAACTTCCTTTTCATCTGGATCTTAGAATACAGTATCCCTATGACATCCTAAAATGTCTCTTCATGCTTCCTACAAGAATCGTTTCTACAAAGATTCCTTTTGCCTAATTCACCGTGACTCAACTGGAAACATACCTTTTGACAGGTTTTTGCCACCAGCCTCTAGCACTCTTTCCCTTCCTCCACTAAGATGACCCCTCGCACCTTAGTCCTACAAAGCTATAGCCCTTGGAGGAGAGGCCACCACAAGAAGGATTAGAGGAAAAATTGAGGGATGTTGCTGAAATGGGAAGACAAGCTTCAGGAACAGCACAGTGGAGCTGCTCACTTCCTTGGGAACACGGAACAGAAGTTCAGACATTTACTTAGGAGGCTCCCTGGAAACTCAGAGTGGCAGAAGATTAGAAAAAACAGGTTCTCATAATCCACACCACCACATCCGAGTATAAATCTCTGTGAGCAGAATCTAAGCATTGACACTCTTTATGAGAGAATTCTATGGCTGTGTCACAAAACGTCACCTGAGATGACTGAGGCCTCTTCTGTCTTTGGACAAGTGGTAAAATTGCCCTGGTTGTAGAAGAGGCAACAGGTTTCAACAGTTGTTACAACTGCCAGGCATGATCAGGGTGCTTCTGTGCAATAATGATGAGAGACAAACATAAGACCTTTCCTTCATGAGTTGATTAGACCAAAAAGAATCCCCATTCAACATTCCTGGCATTGTGTCACATATAATCAAGTGCTGAGTTGTGTCTTTAACAGCAGCAGTGATAGGAACCTAGTAACACCTGAGGCTAAAACACCTGTCTCTGACATGAATGGTCATGATGATACACTAAGGTTCAGGGCATGAAAAAATGATGCTCTGGGTTCTGGAAAAAATAGACATCTTTATATTTAAGACAAACATGTTAAGTCATTTACAAATAAAAAAAATATACTCATGGTGTATGTTTAAACATTTGTTGACAGTCATTTGATGATTAAAATAATGAGACTCCTGGGCAAGAGCACTGATAGCATCATGTCAGAGGTAATCCTTGACTAGGACTTTAAGTAAGGGTGAGGAATAAAAGACAGGAAAAACTGGGCCGGCCCCGTGGCTTAGCAGTTAAGTGTGCGTGCTCCGCTCCTGGCAGCCCAGGTTCGGATCCTGGGCGTGCACCGACGCACCGCTTCTCCGGCAATGCTGAGGCTGCGTCACACACACAGCAACTAGAAGGATGTGCAACTATGACATACAACTATCTACTGGGGCTTTGGGGAAAAAAAAAGGAGGAGGATTGGCAATAGATGTTAGCTCAGAGCCGGTCTTTCTTAGCAAAAAGAGGAGGATTAGCATGGATGTTAGCTCAGGGCTGATCTTCCTCACAAAAAACCAAAAAACAAAAAAAAAAAAAAGAAAGGAAAAACTGCTAGGAAAATATTCTAAGGAAATATTTTTAGATATGCTCAGATATCCTTTCCTCAGTATTCATCCAGTGTTATTTGAAGTAATAAACTTTTAGAAAAATTGTAAATGATCAAGAATAGCTTACTGGTTAGTCAAATTCCTAGATGTGCATAAAATTGAGACATTTAAACTGGCATTTAGAGGTCTTCGGCAGCTAAACAGAACATACTGTGGTCGTCTTTCCTGTCAGAGTGGTTGCTTGGCTCAGTATGTGATGACCTCGTCTGCGAGTGCTGTTGTGGTTCACGAGCCACACTGGTATTTGATTGTCACGAGGGGATTTCATATTTCTCGGGTATTTAAAGTTGTTAGGTCGACTCATTACAGAAACTGAAAAGTATGCCGCTTTTCTCTATTTTCCACAATGGTTTCAAAATGAAGGACTTTTACAAATCTCACCTAATAAATCACGGAATATAAAGCACTGTGTTTTATTCCAGCAATACAAGGACTTTTTTTTTTTTTTTAAACTTGGTAGAGCCTTTATTTTTTTTATTTTTATTTTTTTTAAAGATTTTATTTATTTATTTTTCCCCCCAAAGCCCCGGTAGACAGTTGTATGTCGTAGTTGCACATCCTTCTAGTTGCTGTATGTGGGACGTGGCCCCAGCATGGCCGGAGAAGCGGTGCGTCGGTGCTCGCCCGGGATCCGAACCCGGGCCGCCAGCAGCGGAGCGCGCGCACTTAACCGCTAAGCCACAGGGCTGGCCCAATACAAGGACTTTTCTTTCCTATTTTAAATATTGAAAAGTGCATTAATGAGTGTCATCATATTAATAGTTTAAAGAATAAAAATCACACAACCTTTTATTTATTTTTTTGTTCGCTGAGGAAGATTCATCTGCTACCAATCTTCCTCTTTTCATATGTGAGGAGCTGCAGCGTGGCCACTGACAGACAAGTGGTGTAGGTCGGTGCCTGGGAACTGAACCTGGGCCGCCGAAACAAAGCGTACTGAACTTAAACACCAGGCCACTGGGGCTGACTCTGACATAATCTTATCAATAGATATTCTTTGTTTTTTCTTTAGATCAGGACATCTCAACCTCAGTCCTAGTGACATTTTGGACAAAATAATTTCATGTTTGGGTGTCCTGTGAAGCATAGAGAATGTTCGGCCCCACCCTTGTCCTCTACCCTCAAGATGACAGCAGCCAACTCCTGCCATGCCTCAGATTACAACAACCAAATCCGTCTCCAGACACTGTTAAATATCCCATGGGGCGGGTGTGCAAAATGGCCACTGGTGGAGAACCACTTCTTAGAAAATTACTGCAGCTCCTGGAAGGACTCTTTAGGCCTCTCTGACGATGCTCAAGGTGTTCTCTCAGTTCAGGAAACCCTCAATTCCACTCTGGCTCCCTGGTCCTGTGGGGCAACCAGAACTCAGCTCCAGCATTCCTTCCCAGGGAAGCTGCAACATTCTGGGCCCTTTCACTAGTCTGGGTGCCTGAAGATTCACTCACCTCTGTCCCCAAAGGACAGGGAACATATATCTGTGTGAGCACTGTTCTTACCATTAAATGCTTTTATTCTTTTTCATTAGTCCCACACTATTCACTATGGCAGCTACTAGCCACATGTAACTATATAAGTTTAAATTCATTACAAGTAAACAAAAGTAAAGATTCGGTTCCTCAGTCATTCTAGTGCCTATTCAAGTGCTCAGTAGCCACCTGTGGCTGGTGGCACATCTGCTGGACAGCACACATATAGAATATGTCCACCACTATAGACAGTTGCATTGAACAGCACTGCACTGGATCATGAAGTCCTGCCTCTTCGAGTGAACCCAGCAGCAAGTACGAGGCTTCCCGATAGGTACTTCCCAGATGTTTAGAAGATGAATCAATGAATGATTGTGCCAACTAGCTCTCTCTTCCATTTATATTTTGTGTAAAAATCTGTTTCTTCATTTTCATTGTCTAATTTTCCAGAGAAATCAGACTTTGCTCAACAAGCATACAACCCATTTAGGACTCTTCTTGTGGGTAACCTTCTGTATCATAATTCAGGGGAAGAGGAACTGTATGTCTGCTTCACCATTTGCTCATCATTTATTCACTCAACAGTTATTTACTAAGCATCTATATGCTACGTACCACTCCTGGTGTTCCAAATATAAGGGTCAATAAAAAGAAAAAAAACCCTGTCCAGTATGAGGAGACAGAGGACCCCACACGCATATGCTAAACACACCGTGGACCAGCTACCGAGCAGTAAGTGCTGTGGAAAGCCAGGAAGCAGCGATGGAGAACTGCAAGTGATGGGTGAAGGAAGATTAATGCAAATCTAAGTGGGTGTTCAAGAAGGGTCTACTCTGAATGTGACAGTTGTTGAAGCTAATAATCCATAATCAATCTATAAATCAAAACTGGGGTGAGTTTATTAGGAGCCAAGCCTAAGGACCACGTACCCCAGGAGAGTACCTTCACAAAGGGAGGAAGCACTCCAAAGAAGCGTCGTGTACAGAGTGGTTACATACCATCTTGGAGCAAAGCCCATACATCACATGACAGGAATGTCCCTTGTACAACAGTCACGAGACTGTTTATTGGGTCACTGGTCACAAGGTGAACACAGCAGGTAATTAATCCTTAGTTCCTGGGAAGAAATGCTTATCCTTGGGGCCGGCCCCGTGGCTTAGCGGTTAAGTGCGTGCTCTCCGCTGCCGGTGGCCCGGGTTCGGATCCCGGGTGCGCACCGAGGCACCACTCCTCCAGCCATGCTGAGGCCGCGTCCCACATACAGCAACTAGAAGGATGCGCAGCTATGACAGACAACTATGTACTGGGGCTTTGGGGGAAAAATAAATAAATATTTAAAAAAAAAAAAAAAAAAAGAAATGCTTATCCTTAAAGAAAAGCCGACATCGGGGGAAGCCACATCCCTATCTTTAAAGGCATCATTCTTGGCTTTGGTACATTGTAAATGTGAAAGCAGATGTACAATGCATGCTCAACAGGCCCGTCAGGCCTTTCTGGAAACACAAGGGCAGGCTGAATTAGTTTTAAACCAAATGGCTTCCTCACATACTCCAATAAATCCTAGCGCTTGTCATTTATTCACCACAGTTGAAGGAAGATAAGAAGAAAATCAGTGCATGCTCGTGCTTATTAGGGGAACACAATTCTGGGACAAAATTCTACTACCTGTGGGGGGTTCCCCATAACACCAATTCTCGGACAAGAGCTGGGTGTCCTAGGATTCAACTCAATTCTGACTCTATCTACCTGGAGGTAGCGTCAGATCCCACAGGTTAAGGGTTCAGTCCCATGCCACTGCCCCCCACTTCAGATGCCCATCACAAGGAGCGGGTCCCCAGGTCACCCACAACTTCTGTCTGACTTGGCTACAAATTGGAGGTTCCCATGACCTCCTCCCCCTTAAATCTGATTATTTGCTAGAGGGGCTCACAGAACTCAGGCAAACACTTATGTTTACCACTTTATTAAAGGACGTGATAAAGGATATAGATGGAGAGAGGCATCGGGCAAGGTCTGGGAAAGGGGCAAGGAGGTTCCATGCCCTCTCTGAGTGTGAGTGGGCCACTCGTTCGGAATCTGCACGTTCACCAACACGGAAGGTCTCCAACCCCTGTCCTTTTGGGTTTTTATGGTGGCTTCATTGCACAGGCACAACTGGTCAAATCACTGGCCACTGCTGATTGGACTCAATCCTCTCCCCTCCGGGAATTCAGGGGGTGGTGGAATGAAAGTTCCAACCCTCTTATCACATGGTTGGCTCCACTGCCAAGGAGCCCCCATCCTAGGTGCTTTCCAAAAGTCACCTCATTCACACAACAAAAGACACATTCATGGCTCTCATCACCAGAAGTGCCAAGGGTTTTAGGAGCTCTGTGCCAGAAATGGGACGAACACCAAATATACTTATTGTAAATCACAATACTACAGAAGCACTCACAGGCTTTTTGTCATAAGCCCTAGTCTACACTCCACATAGGTGCATCTCACAGAGAATTTGTCCCTCCCAGCTCTCTGGCTTGTATTCCACATTGTATGGGCTCAGGCAGTCTTACTGGTTCCCATCTAGGAGGTCCAATTAACATTGCCTGAAGGGCAGACTGACCTACATTCTGTTTACAATGTAGAAGGGGAAACGTCCCCCAGTCACATACAATTTCCCATCCTCTTAATAGAATCAGATGCAACCACTTCACACAATCCTGTACACACACAGCAATTCTCCCACAAACTTTTACCTTAATTTCATCAACCCTCACATTCCTAACTGTAGGCTCCATCAGGAGGTCATCACAGGGTTTGGTTTCACAGCACTAGGTAGGGGAAGTCTTTCCCAGGCAGACATAATATCCATTCCCATCAGACATTCAGGTAACGTAGAGGCAACTTCTCTACATCCTGGAAAACTCTCTTTTCCACCTTTCCCACCGCCGACCATTTTACCCACTTTGGGTCCCCAGCGAGGGGTCGAGCCAAGGGACCCTGGCCTTTTGTCAATCTTTAACTTCACTAATCTGCGTAACCACTGCCCCACGTGATTGCTGGTCAGGTTTCTCACAGTAATCTCTGCTATCTGGCTTCTGAAATTTCTCCAAACCGGGATAAATAGAGCAGACTTGTTTGGGGCCACTTAATGTTGGGGGCCAGTAGGGGGACCCTTTGGCCCACCCAACCTTTGGTAGTGTTGTATTAAAACCTTTGTTTCAGGGCTGGCCCGGTGGCGTAGCGCTTAAGTGCTCTCCGGCGCAGCGGCCTGGGGTTCGCAGCTTCGGATCCCGGCTGCGCACCGACGCACCACTTCTCAAGCCATGCTGTGGCAGCGTCCCATATAAAGTAGAAGATGGACACGGATGTTAGCCCAGGGCCAATCTTCACTGGGAAAAAGAGGATTGGCAACGATGTTAGCTCGGGCTGACCTTCCTCACAAAAGAAAAAAAAAATAAACATTCAAAAGAAAAAAAAAACCAAAAACCTTTGTTTCATACCGCATGATCTCACTCAAGTGGAATATAAACCAACACAGAGAAAACTGTATAGTGGTTACCAAGGGCAAGGGTTGGGGGGTGGGCACAAGGGGTGAAGGGACACATATCTGGTGATTGGCAAATAATGTACAACCAAAATTTCACAATGTTATAAACTATTAAGAAATCAATAATAATAATAATAAAAACCTTTGTTTCAACCCCACCAATGTCTGCTGTATTCAACTCACTTCTTAATAACCATGTAAAGATTTCTGCCTGCTAGCACAAGTCCCCTGATTTTCCATTTCTATTTTCTCTTTGTTTTGCTCCTATCAGTATTTCCTCTCTTCACCTCACATCTTAATACCCATTTAAAAATTTCCACCTACACTGGCAATGTCCCTTTGGCCTCTTCGCATTCTCTTGTTAATTAACCTAATATTTTTATTAGCATCTGTAAGACCCTTGAGGGGAAGCTGAGACAGCATTTCCACAAGGTTTCCCTGAACTGTTTTTCAGTTTGGTAAAAACAAGGTTATATGGAGTGCTCATGTGAAAGGGGCCCCCTTAACCAGCATATTCGGCGGGTGAATGTCCCGGTCATCGTGAAGCCAGTTCCCCATGGCTTGCATACGAAGCCTATCAGCTGCTTCATGTGGGTGTTCCACTCGGCATTCACAAGGGAGATGGACAGTCCCCCTTTTCAGGGTAAGCAGACCTTACAGTGGCCTTTATCCAGTCCACCAGGCAGGCTGTTCCCTGGGAGTAACCTCCTGTGTGTCGGGATCATGCACAGCCATCTGTGATTGTTCCACAGCGCGCTGTGGGTCCCACATCAAACCAAACATGCTCTTCCACGCGGCAGCTTCACAACCAAAGACACAGCGGCCAAGTGAGTCACTCCCAATCCATTTCAGTAAAGGTTCCTCAGGAAGCTGACGGTTCTGATCCACCAAATGAAACAACTCCACACTACATCCCTGGTTTCAACAGCTTCTTGGTTTTGCCTCCATGTTTACTACCTACTTGGAGACCAGAGGTCTTAGAGACACTTTTCTTGTCCCTGCGCAATTTCTCCTTTGGGGAGCGGCTTTGAGGCCAGTGGCCAAAGCTGAGACTCACTGAAATCTGAGTTTGATCTAGCATTGAGGTCCGACCCAGCACTCTCTTCTACTTTTAGTTTAGGTGTTACAGATAAAAGTAACCAAGGGATCGAATATTTTGCCTTTTCCTTATTAGTCTGCGCTTCCTTATCCAGCCAGGGAACCAGCTCCCAGGAGATGGATCTGTCTCTGAATTTCATTGGCAACATTTACATTTAGTACCTGACTGCAGCCCAGCCACTGCTCCAAACCATGGGTGACCCCGTGGCCCCCCCAGGAATCAAGCGCTTCTCATCTCCTGCCCTTTCACCCTTTCTCTCCCCAAACCACATGCTTCCAAGAGCTAGGGCCGTTCTAGCCAATCCCATTTCACTGACACCAACTACATTCTCCCCTCAACAATTTCAACATGGGGAGGGTTCCCACACCAACAAGCAAGTCTCTGACACCACCTGGGTGTCCTATAACTCAACTCCATTCTGACACTATGTACCTGGAGATGGCATCAGATCCTACAGGTTAAGGGCTCGGTCCCTCGAAGCCGCTCCCCCCCCACTTCAGACACCAGTCACAAGCCCAAGTTTATTACCTGAGCTTCTGACCAAATGGCTATAAATCAGAGGTTCCAAAGAGCCCCTCTTTGAGTTCGATTAACTTGCTAGCGCAGCTGAGAATTCAAAAAAACATTTCACTTACCACATCACCAGATTATAAACGACAGAACTCGGGAGCAGCCAGATGGAAGAGATGCACAGGGTGAGGTATGGGGAAAGGGCGCAGAGCTTACATGTTCTCCAGGAGCTCACTGCTCTCACCAACCTCCAAGTGTTCACCAACCTGGAAGCTCCCCACACCCAGTCCTTTGGGTTTTATGGAGGCTCCACCACGTAGGAATGATTGATAAATCACTGGCCATTGATGATGGACTCAACCTCCAGCCCTGCTCCTACCCCCAGGTTAGGGTGGGGGTGGGTGGGACCCAACGGTCGAACCCTCTGATCGCAAGGTTGGTTCTCCTAGCAACCAGCCCCACCCTTAGGTGGCGTCCAAAGTCACCTCATTAACATAACAAGAGACTCCTTTATCGCTCTCTTCACAGGAAATTCCAAGGGTTCTGGAAGCTCTGTGCCACAAAGCAGAATGAAGACCAAATACCAATTTCTTATCATAAAACACAGTATCACAAGGGGGAAGAGCAGTCCAAGCAGATAGTCCAGCAATTTTCACAGCCCAGAGTCAGTGGAGTTTGTCTGGAGCTCACAAGGAACAAGAGTGTCCACGTCAGTGTGGTCAGAGAGGCTGAAGCCGTGAGCAGAGCAGTAACGGAGGGCTGGCTGTACACAGCTTTACAGGTCATTGCAGAACTGTGGCTTCCCCTCTGAGTCAGACCTGCTAGAGTTTTCAGCAAAGGCCTGGCACCATCTTATAAGTGAACAGGATCCTTCTGACGGCTTTACTGGTCAAAGACTGAAGAAGGGTAAGGGCAGAAAGGGAAACCGGCTGGGAGCCCACTGACTAGGGGGCTTGGGTGGGCAGAGGATAATCAGTGGTCTGCTTCTGCACAGACTTTGAAGGCAGAGTCAACTGGAGTGACGGGATGCATTTACAGAACCATGAGAGAAATCAAGGACGACTCCAGATACTTTTTGACCTGAGTGACTGCAAGGACACACATACCGTCTGTGGGGACCACATGATGCAGCTTTGACAAGTGTCCAGCAAACAGCCTAAATTCTAAACCTGCAGGCATACAATCTGAGTTGTAATCAATGTTTCCATTTTCTTCGGGTAGGAGAGCGGGGATTCAACACTCTACAGAAGCTCCTAGCGGAAAGCTAAGAAAACTTGTGTCTGTGGCAGCACTGAGAGAGGAGGATACCACTCTGAAGTCTTCCAGTGGCCTCCACCCTTTGCTATACTGAAAGGAGCTGCAGATCCAGACCCGAAAGGACCGTGAGTTAGGTGGGAACTAACACAAACAAGGCCAACACTCAGGTCCTGATAAGAAAGTGTCTCAGGAAGATTTGGAAAACACTCACTCAGCTGGGAAATGACTTTGTATCTCCAACAGCCAAGATGGTCCTGCTTCCAGGCTCCTTCTTGGGGAAGGGCAGTGTCCTGAGGAAGCAGATCTCCAGCAGATAAAAGCAGGAATGAGAAACCAGGCTTCCCTTGCAACTGTGACACACCAGAATGAAAGAGCGCCCGGGAATTGCTCTGGGGCTCTCATCTTTCCTTGAGCTAACAGGGGCTTCCTGCGCACAAGTAACCACTTCCCTGGTGCTCCCCGCGTGTCAACCAGCCATTTTATACAGATGAGACAGATTTCTAAAACAACAGTATCAAGAACGTTAAATATTAGCTTGTTCAATCTTCACCACTCTGCAGGTTGAGCCCTGCTATGTTTCCAAATTTGTTTTTGTTTTTTTAATGATGAGAAACCTGGAGGTCAGAGATACTGAAACCATTCATCTCAGGTTCCACATCTCGTAAAGAGTCAGTACCAGAACTGCTGAACAAAAACAACCGGAGATGCCGTTCATTTTGAGTGCTGTTAATGAACAAAAATTCCACCCAGTAAATTTAAAGATCTAATTGCCTTTACTGAAGGATTCCTGAATCGGGCACCATCCCAACTAGTAAACAGAAAGGCTCTCCAGAAGTTGTATGAATGGATGCTATTTATAGGCAGAAACTGGGCGGGACCAGACAGTTATTACCAAAAGAAAAGAAAGGACTGTTCCAGGCAAGGTCATCTTTCTTTGGGGGAAGGGCGCTGGGGTCTAACCAGACAGATTACCTCAATTTCTGGAGTGACCAGTTTAAAGTCACATTCCTGGGAAGGGCTGAAACTGCACGTATGTCTTGGTTTGCTATCCTGGCGGCAAGTGACTCTACCATGGGCCTGTTGTTTCTTTTTTTCTGCTTCTTTTTTGCATGTGTGTGAGAAAGATTGGCCCTGAGCTAACAACTATGGCAAATTTTCCTCTTTTTGCTTGAGGAAGATTAGCCCTGAGCTAACATCTGTGCCAGTCTTCCCCTAGTTTGTATGTGGGTCGCCATCACAGCACGGCTTGATGAGTAGTGTGTAGGTCTATGCCCAGGATCCAAAACCTGTGAACTCTGGGCCACCGAAGCAGAGCATGTGAACTTAACCACTATGCCAGCAGGCGGGCCTCTGTTGTTTGTTTCTTTAACAGTGCAAACTAGGTACAAAACACTTGACACACTGGTCCATTTTGTTTCCCAACAGCTCTGGGAGGTCAGCATCATCCTTATTCCCCGTTCACAGAGCTGGACAAGGAGACACGAGAACCCAGGCCCTGCCTGACATCACACTGTCACACCAATGAACTTGAGCTAGTCTGAAGGCTCTGGGAAAATTCCCTGAGAACATATATACATATATTTTTAGGTCTGGAATGAATATTCTTCAATGACTTATGAAGTGTCAAGTGCTGGGAAGAGCATTCCAAAGAGAGAAAAGTATGTGTGAAGGGATGGTACTGGGGAGGGGTGTGAGTGTTCAGGAAACTAAGTTAAAGGATGAAGACAGAATGGGGGATACTTCATGTCAAAGCTGAACTGAGCAGATACAATAATCTGGAGAAATATTAACTTAGCTGACCCATAAACCCAATGTAGTAAATTTATAAATTTGATTTCTTTAGAAATTAAATGTTAGTCTTATATAAATTACAATACTGTGGCAACATTTTTTTCCATGGTGGTAAAATCAGCGAGAAGATATACTTTCACCTTAAAATTATCAAATCAGTGTAATTTGTTCAACAAGTCATCCTCGTAGGAATATTATAGGAACCGTCAAAAATATAATTTATAAACATCATATATATAAGTCTAATGTTTAAGACACTTGAAAGTATGCAAAAGCTCTTGGGGTCTCCTATTTCTTATCTGGTAACCTTCAAATTAAGGCCACTATTAAAAATTACACTTTTTCAATTTTTCCTTGAAAAACAGCTCTGAGCAAGATTGTATTTAGCAATGGAAAGAGCCTACACCTTCTATATCATTAGAAGTCTAATATTCATCTTTCCTTTAAGCTAGGTTAAGAGAATTCATTTCTTACATTTTCAAGTGTCTTTTTCAGAAGATTTTTGTTGTTGTTTTGTTTTTAACCCTTAAAGTCTGTAAAGTTTCATTAATCTTCAAATCCTTTTCAGGACAGGTCTACCAGATTTTTCCACCCATGTTTTTGCATCTCTCGGCTCAATCAAAAGACGGAGTGACTGATCCCTGGACTATGAGTGCACAGAAGAGGAATGAATGCTTTGATAAACTTTTCTTTTCCCACCTAGGACTTGGGAAGTCTTTGACAACACCAGGGACTTGAACACAACCAAGCTGAAGTCCATTTTCCGGCAAAGGGTCTCCTCCATGTGTAAGTTGGAAACTCAAGGGACACTGAGGTATTTTAGCCTGCTCAGGAGAATACTGAAGAAGGAAGGAAAAGAAAGGACAGATGAGATTTAAGCAGGACAAAAAGGAGCAAGATTTAGGCGGATTCACCAACAAGGAAGGTTTAAGTTTCTCAGAACTTTACCCAAGCCAAATGTCCCTAAGTGGAACCTGCAGTACCATTTACTTGCAGGGAAAAGACGGAAACAAAGCTCTGATCAATCAATGGTCCGCTTTCTATCCACGCTATGACAAGGCTTCCAAATGCAATTGAGACTCTTAACATTGCATCCTTGAAAGATATGTTAGTGGAGGGTACCTTCATAGGTAAACCCATCAGTTGCTAGAATGTCAATAGCCTAAGATGGAAAATGAAGGGAAACAGCCGAACGCCACATCAAATAAATACTCGTACAATCACAGAGTCAAAATGACTTCATATCAATCTACAACACAGTATTTGGCCTACACTTATTTTGTGGAAGGTGTCCTAAGACCTGAGGAAATGAAGAAGGCCAACCTAATGAGGACACTCAAAGCCTATTTACTCAGAGCTTCTCATGGCAAGGGAGTCAGCCACCATCGCCCGCATGTTGGCAGAGCCTCAAAGGCATGCAGAGGAGCGGCAAAGCTTTACAGTGAAAACAGTGAAGGCTTCACCTACGCTCTGATTGGGACGCTGTAAGTGGGCTAACTAGAAGCAGAGTGTCCTACGTGAGTGCTTAGAGGCACATATTTGCATCTCTCTGGTTGGTACTAAGTTGCAAGGAAGGAGGAAAATTATGAGAGCTGAGCATTACCGAGCAAGTCCAGGCCACGTGGGGCCAACTGTGACAGGGGTTATTGTTTGGCATCCTGGATTGCTGCCAGAGCAGGAGGTCTGACTGCCTATATGTCTGTCCTATGGATAGCTGCCTTCTTGAGCTGGTAAGTGTAGATAATAAATTGGTTTCCTGGGCAGGTTGCGGCAGACTTAGGTCAGACACATCTATTTTTACATATAGTCTGGCCACTGTCTATTTCTGTATTCTCTCTGTCATCCCTGTTGGTCATTCCCTCGCTTGTCAGAGGTTGATCTATCGGGGAAAACTAGAGATTCAGCTCTTCACTGGTCAGAGATTGTCCAGTCATTGGCATCTGTAATGCAAGGGCATCTTGACCTTTTTATTGTTCTATCATCACGGCTCTCATGTGATGAGAGAGTAAGTGCATTAAGCATTTAAGGCTGGGGCTAGAAGGCAACAAACTAGCATCAGGACCACTCTGCCAAACTCAAAAACTATTAACAGTCCCTGTAAAGTGCTTCAAAACCAAGAACCTCAACTGCCCAACCCAGGCCAGGAGAACAGATCCCATAGACCATAAGCATCAACCTTAGAGATCCTTAAGCGGACAGAGAGCCTGATCCCCCTTGCCTGTTTCATTGATCGTAATACAAGAAGTATTAGGAATGGCACACAGATGCCCCCAGGACTAGCCAACAAGAAATCTACAAAAATGCAATTGTCCATCACAACTTCTGCCAATAAGTTGAAACTGAGCTGTACCCCAACTAGGACGGAGGTGGTATCACTAATAACCTCTGCTTAAAAAAAAAAGTCAACGATAAACTAAAAAGTTGGTGATTAGTTTCTTACAGTGTTTTCTATTAAATGATTTCCTCTGATGGGAAGACTTCTCAACCTGTTTGCATAAAAAGTCAGTCAGTTCTCCCTGGTAGTGTCTCTCATTTTGGAGCACATGGCTAAGTGAGAACTTTCCAACCTTGGTGATTTATAGAATTAGGGTTCCTGCGTACAGACAACCTTGGAATACTATTCCCAGTGTGCATAAGGTGTTAACAGGAGGCCTGTCCTCCTGACCACAGAGGAAGTAGTATCCAGTAAGGGTACACGGATTTCCAGGAACAAAGGAGGTGTTCATCACATGCAGTCGGACACAAGGTCTTATATTAGCCTGGTTACATCAAAATTTACACTTCGAGTATATGCTGTCTCTTTAGAGTCAATTATACCTTCATTAAACTGTTTTAAAAGACACATAAGATGGGCCGGCCCGGTGGCATAGTGGTTAAGTGCGCGTGCTCCACTGCGGCAGCCTGGGGTTCGGATCCTGGGTGTGCAGCAGCACACTGCTTATCAAGCCATGCTGTGGCAGTGTCCCATATAAAAGTAGAGGAAGATGGGCACAGATGTTAGCTCAGGGCTAATCTTCCTCACACACGCACACACAAAGACACGTAAGAACGTCTCACTTTCTAACCATTTCACTACATCTTATCACTTTCTATGCTCTAGAGGTTACTGGCAGCTACTGTACCAGTATGTCAGCAATAGAAAATCATGGTGTACCAATGGCAACTCTTCCCAACTCCATGTGCAATCACATGATGTACACAGGTTTAAATTGGCCATGGTGGGAGTGTTTACACCACGGAAATTAGAAAACGCTAAAATCACGGCTTGATTTATTGTTTTGTTGAGTACTACTTAAGGTGATGGAGAATCCGTTCATCATGCAGATTAGCCTTTACAATGGACACACAGGGGCCGGCCCCGTGGCTTGGCGGTTAAATGCGCGCGCTCTGCTGCTAGTGGCCGGGGTTCGGATCCCGGGCGCGCACCGACACACCGCTTCTCCGGCCACGCTGAGGCCGCGTCCCACATACAGCAACTGGAAGGATGTGCAGCTATGACGTACAACTATCTACTGGGGCTTTGGGGGAAAAATAAATAAATAAAATTATAAAAACAAACAATGGACACTTGGCATGGTCACTGCATTGTGTACAGCACAAAAACATTCAGGAAATGTTCCCGAATTCAGAAACAGGGACTTCTTACAGCAAAGAAGTCACTACTCAAGAAAGAATGAAAGACACAAGTCTTTGTTGTTTCACATTCTTCTTGTTAGAGAAATGGGAAACGGCCAAAATAAATCTTAAAACACAAACGACATATACATGAACAGACATTTTACCAAAAAAGACACACAAGTGGCAAATAAACAAATGAAAAAATGTTCAGCATCATGAAACATCAGGGAAATGCAACTAAAACCACAGTGTGATATGGTTACATCTTTATTAAAAGGGTCAAAATTTCTTAAACCAACCATACCCACTATTGGCAAGGAAATGGAAGAACTGGAAGTCTCATTCACTGCTGGCAGGAAGACAAAAGGGGACAACCATGTTAGGTCACAGTTTGGCATTTCTTAAAAAGGTATCTACTCACCTACCCTGCGACTCAGGCACTGCACCTCAAAAAATTAACACAAGATCAATGCAACATATGGATACGAAGAACTGTTTTCAAATATCCTAGTGGTTTTATTTGCAACAGCGAAAAACTGGAAACAACTCAAATATGCATAAACAGACGAAAGGATAAACAAATAGTGGTACATCCACAGAACATCGTAATTCCCAGCAATATAAAAAGAAAGAACTACTCACATGAGCACCATTAATGATTCTCAAAATGAAGAAGCCACATGAGCCTACTGAGGGGAACAAAAAGAGGAAACACTTTATGAGAAGAATCTTATAAAATTCTAGAAAATGCAAACTAATCTATTGTAAAGGAAAGTACATCAGTGGTTACCTGGAGGGCAGAGGGCGGAGAGAGAGACATGACAAGGTCCAAGGTAATTAAGAGGATGATGGAGAGCTTCCCTTATCACCACTGTGATAGTGGTTTTAGGGGTTTACATGAGTGTCAAAACTTATCACATTGTACAGCTAAAATATAAGCAGCAATTTACTGCATGTCATTTATACTTTATTAGAGCTCTAAAAATATGTTTAAAATAAAAATCTGGATTTCCTAGAATTTTGGAATGTCAGGCTGATAAACCGATACTGACTCCACCAACTCTTTCCTCATGCCCTGGAGGGATGCCCTGCCTCAGTGGTAGCAAATACTGGAGAGCTATGAGCCACTTCCCACAGGATTCAAGAGGAATGCAGGCTGGGGCACAAAGGCCACAGAGCTGGCCTCTGTAGCCTCATGTTCCTGCACAGCAATAGCCTTCAGGTGAACAGCCCAGACAGGCTACATGAATCCACAAAACATTTACATGTTTTCCTCTCACACTGACCTCAGCTACACAAGATACACAGTTCTGGAGGCCATGAGAATTTTTGAGCCTGCTCATCCTTCACAGCCATAGTGACTGGAACCTTCTGCATGCCTCTTTCAAAGTGGCACATCCCAACCAGTTTGGGGCAGTCTCTTCCCCTCCCTATAAATCCAGTGTTTCTGTAACAATCATGACTCCCCTGCCCATACAATCCCATAACCTGTGATGCCACTCTGCAGAATCCTGGACATCAGGGCACATGGCTCTGCTGCAGGACCTGGGAACAGACCTCCCTCAGCAGCACTGAGCACAATGCAACATCCCCTGTGAACAGGAGAGCAATTTCATGTTGCTCTCAGAAGCACCAAAGGTTATCACCACTGCCTCTCCACAGACTAACTTCTGGACCACAAATACCACGGCATCCGGGCTACAAATAGGTCCCCAAATCCCAACATTCTTTTCTTGGAGGTCTTGGGCAGCAATGCAAACTCGGGCAGAACTGGAAAGAGTGGTATATTCTGCCGTCATACTGTTCCCTCTGAGACACACAAAGATTGGGATCCCAACCAAAGCTGTTCACTCCTTCCTGTTAGCAGAACCCAGTCGTTTTCAGACCACTACAGACAGTGAATAGAACCCCCAGATGAAAGGTGGCTTAAACAATAAAGCCTTCATTTTCACACAAAGCAGAGCAATGGGAGGCAGGCTGCTTCTGGACTGGAGACTTAAAGGGCAGAAAAATTCCATCAGGTGAGACCAACAAAATCCTTGAAAAAGGCAGTCCCTGTGTTCAAGCCACCAGCAGAGTCCTCTGGGCCAAAAATTGGTCAGGTCCGTGACGTAGCTCATCAGAGAAAGCAATTAGAGAAAGGAATACAGATTCAGCCTTCTTACAAATCGCCCCTGCAAACAGGAGACCATCAAGGTTTGCTTCCCTGGACACACGAAGGTGGGTCAATGATGCACGCTGTGAGCTAATGATAGAGGTAAAATGGCCTTTGCTGTGGAACTGGCAGTGACATAAATCTGGTTAGGGCCCTGGGCAAATTAGAAAGTGCAATGCGGCTCCCACACACCTGGAATTTACGTGGTTCATCCGGGGCACGAAGTTCAATACAGACAGCTGGCACCCTCATGAGGGATCTCCCCAGTGCTGTTATACCGAACAAGAAATGACGCACTCCCTGCACATCTGTTGTTTTTCTGAAGTGAACTTTGTGGTATCCAATGAGAAAAGGCTGAAAGCTTTCTCACATTCATTGCACTAATAAGACTCTCCCCAGTGTGAACTCTCCGGTGTGTAATGAGGCTAGAGTTTTGGCTAAAGGGTTTCCCAATTTCAGCCCACTCATAAGGCCATTATTCTGGTGTGTTAGGAGACTGGAGTTGGAGGTAAAAGACTGCCCACATTTGCTACATCATAAAGACTTCCTTCTGTGTGAATGCTTCTTTGTTTAATAAGATTGGAGATTTTAGCAAAGCATTTCCCACATTCACTCCACTCATAGAATCACTGGGAATTCTCCAGTGTTGGAGGAGCACAGACGTTTGGCTAAATGATCTTCCACATCTGCTGCAATCTAATGCCTTTTTCTAGCGTGAACTCTCCAATGTTTAATGAGGTGGGGCTTTTGCCTAAAAAAGATTTACTACACTCCCCACACTCATAAGGATTTTCTCCAGTGTGACCTCTCATGTTTAAGGAGTGCAGAAATCTGGGTAAATGCTTTTCCACATTCGCTGCATTCATAAGGCTGTTCTCCAGTGTGAACTCTCCTGTGACTAACGAAGACAGAGTTAGCAGCAAAGGATTTCCCACATTCACTGCACTCATAAGACGTTTCTTCAGCGGGAATTCTTGGATGTTTAAGGAGCTTAGAGATATGGCTAAATTTCCCATATTTGTTGCATTCATATGGCCTTTCTCTAGCGTGAACTCTTCCATGTGTAATAAGGTTGGAGCTTCAGGTAAATGATTTCCCACACTCCATACATTCATAAGGCCTATCTCTGCTATTACCTCTCTGGTTTTCAATGAGGTCGGACTTGTTAAATATCCCATAATCTCCAGATGCAAAAGCTCTTTCTCCAGTGTGAATTTTCTGATGCTGAGTGAGGCTAGGCAGGAACTGCTCCTGGTTCCCTTGGTCAAAAGGGCTGTGAGGCAAGGAGACATCATGCACGGGAGCAGTGTGGGGAGGTAACTTGCACTCAGGCCACTTCAGGATGTCCTGCTTTCAGCAAATGTCAAGGAAACACATCGTACCAGGTTTAGGCCTTATAGCACAACTTGGCAGACAGCACCCACAGCATGCTTGGCAAATTCAAACAGGATCCAGTATGGCCACAGACTTCCCACGGTTCCCAACAGCAGTGTCACCTCAAATCATCCCATGAAGGTCTCACTGAGTGGCTCTGTTCCTGCCTCAGACTTAGACACACAGAGTGTGGGTATCTGTGGATCTCAGATACCCACAGTCCCCTGCTACTTCTGTGATGCACCTGCTGTTGCCTCAGCACAACCAAATTTTCTCTGTCCCCTTAACCGTCACTCAAACCCCAGCCCCATTAATTGCCCATCCCAGGGCTAGTGATTCTCACAGATGGCCAAATTTACCCCAGACCATATCAACCAGGCTGAATAAAACACCCCAGGCCCCATTAAAGTCCTCCCAAAATCTTGGTGAGTCCATCGAGTGGTGAATCAGCACGAGCTCTGGCCTGAATGTCATCTTGCCTCATTACCCCTTGTCTCTGTAACCATCTCATGCCACTCTTCCCTTGGAAGCCTTGGCCAGCTGCCAGACTATCCCGTCTGATACACCAAACCAACAGCCACTTACCTACGTTTATGAAGCCCAATACCATCACCCAGGTCCCATGAAAGAGACCCAGTCCTCAGCCCCCACCCTCTACACCTCACCCCCTAATAGCTTTGCCACGACAACCTGAAATTTGCCTCCTTCTAAATGCGACCCCCAGCTCACTCATCTTCTCATCTTGGTCCACACTGTAGCTACCACAATTTGGACGTCTCTAACCGGAATCTCTCCTCAGACCCCCCAACCTGTATGTTAGCTGCTCATTTGATGCCTCCACTCAGCGATGTTTGAAACATCTCAGACTCATAACATGGTCAAAACAAAGCTCCTGATATCCCCAGTGAATATTACGCCAACTGCCGACTTGCTCGTCTCAATTGATGCAGCTTCCATCACTACAGCTTCTAAGACCAAAAGCCCTGGGATCATCAGATTCCTCTGTTTCACTCCCTCACCAACCACTTTAGAAAATCTAGGTGCCCCATTAAAAACATGCAGCCAGAAGACAACCACACTTCCTGAGCCACAATCCTGTCCATTAACCTGCACCTGGACTATGGTAGTCACCTCCATATTGATCATCCTTCTTCCTCTCAGAAGCCGAGTCTGAGTTCCACTCTGGAGCCAGATGAAGCCCATTAAAACCTGGGTAGCACCACCTCCCTCCTGTGCTCCAAACCTCTAGCTACCCCCCGAATACACACCCAACAACTCCGGCAGTCATTCCTCTCCTGAGTCCTATCCACCTGCTATTTATTCGTATCTGGAAGAAAGGAGACCTGTGGTTCCTAAACGTCCCTGAGCTCAGCTGTACCTCTACGCATTTGTGCATCCTGTTACCAGCTCTTAGGTTAACCTTCCACACCTGTTTACAATGGTTGCTGGAAGTGGGAACACCTCCATATAACCCCTGCCATGGATTTAGGACCCTAGGCCTGTGGTCTCTTCAGAGTCCCCAGACTCAAGGATGGGGGAAATGGCATGAAGAGTCTTAGGACACCGCAATCCAGAGAACATGTGAGTGGGGAGCAGGGCCAGTGAGGTACTGGAACACGCTCCACTTCCCTGTGTGGGTTCTGTAAGCACTTCTCCACCCAGGAGAACTAGTGCGAAGAGGCACGCCTTGGAGGAATTGGCCCATGGTGGGGTTCAATGGTTCATGCCTCCCGGTACCCTTCCCTGGCCCTGCAGCCCCGTGACCTCAGGCCAGCTGTCCTCTGGGCCTCAGTGCTCAGTGTCACCTCTTACCAGGTGTGTGACCTTGAACAAACATTCCACCTCCCAGCGCCTGAACATCACCATCGTCCCTCTGCACTCTGCCCTTCCGTTGAAGAGGCTTTGGAAAGTGTTAAAACCCTAACGGAGGGCCAGCACGGTGCCTTAGCAGTTAAGTGCGCGCGCTCTGCTACTGGCGGCCTGGGGTTCAGATCGGGGCGCCTGCCGACGCACCGCTTGTCCGGCCATGTTGAGGCTGCGTCACACATACAGCAACTAAAACGATGTGCAACTATGACGTACAACTATCTACTGGGGCTTTGGGGGGGAAAAAAAAAAGGAGGAGAATTAGCAATAGATGTTAGCTCAGAGCTGGTCTTCCTCAGCAGAAAGAGGAGGATTAGCACCCATGTTAGCTCAGGGCTGATCTTCCTCACAGACAAAAAACAACCCTAACGGAGATCGTGTCTTTCAGCTCAAATCTGTTCATGGCTTTTAGAGTCCTCACAATATGGCACAACCCTCAGCCTGCTATTCCAGTTTTAATTCCGCCTCACACTCTGTTCACTGCAGACAGAACACTGGACCCCAGCTCCCCTACTCCTCCCAGCTCAGTCGCCCTCCACGCCTTTCCCCCGCTGGGCTCTCCGCCCGGGACCCTCTCCCACACACGTCACCTCGGCTCTCAAAAACAGGCCCCACAGCGGGTGCCTGACCGGTGGCGCAGCGGTTAAGCCCGCGCGCTCCGCTTCGAAGGCCGAGGGTTCGCAGGTTCGGCTCCCGGCGCGCACTGACGCACCGCTTATCAAGCCATGCTGTGGCGCCGTCATGGGGACTGATGTTAACCCAGGGCTAATCTTCCTCAGCAAAAAAAAGAGGAGGATTAGCATCAGAGGTTAGCTCAGGGCCGATCTTCCTCAACAAAACAAAACAAAAAAAACAGGCCCCACCAGCCCTCCCCGTCCCGGACACCGGAGCCTGGGCTGCAGGCCCGTGAGCGGCGCCCGCACTCGGGGCTCTAGGGCTGGGCTGGGCTGAGGGCGGGGAGGGCGCGGAGCACGAGCACTGACCTGAGCCGGCTCCCTCCGCGCGGCCGCCGCCATCGGACTCCGGGGCGGAGCGGGGCCGGGAGCGGCGGGAGAGGAGGGGACCCGGGCACGGCGGTCCCTGTCCCGGGCCTGGCGCGGGTCCCCCCGGCGTCACCAAGCCTCAGACCCGCCCTGTGCAACGAAAACAACGTCTCTAGCGCCTTCTCAGTAGCGACCCAGCGCTCTGAAGCCTACCTCTGGATGAACAGACACCAGCAAAGCTAAAATGACCGCCCGGAAGAGGACGCTGGAAGTCCCGAGCCGGCGCGCACGCACGGAAATTCCCCTGTCCTGGACTCTCATTGACTCAACTGCGCCACTGTTGGGCGCGTGGCGCTTTGGGTAATGTAGTTTTCTTAGCTTCACAGGCGGTTGCTAGTTTTAGTCCTTGACCTTTGCCTATCAAGGTTTCCGGCACCGCGGGTTGAGCTAGGAAATGACGACTTGGCCCTTCAGGGGAACGGAAGGCGCTTACTCCTTCTTAAAGGAGCGGCTTGCAGGTTTCAGGTAGTGTTGCCTGCGACTGATAACTTAAGTGTGTAGAGACATCATTTCAGACTCCCGGAAGCTCAGAATGCTCCCAGAGGCTAAAAGTATTATTTCAATTATTCCCAGAGACTACAAATCCAAATGGACACGTTCTCTTTCAACACAAAATGCATCTACTCTTAGCTGGAATGTAATAAACATTTTCTTGCTATTCAAATGCATGTCCTCAGAAGCATTAGTGGATTTTGTAACTCTATGTGCAGTCAGGGCCATGACTTGGAAGATAAGGAGTGACATTTAGGCCGCCCTGAAGTAGGAGGACAAGCAGTTATCTCTGCCTCTGGTTCCCACAGAGAACCTCTTTCCTGCCTGTATACTCAGTGATCGTGTCCAAATCATACAGTGACACTGTTTATCTATTTAATATTCCTTACTCAATATCCGAAGATATATTCAATTCTCTATGAATTTGACATCTATCTCAAACTGAGAGCAACTTATTAAATTCTGTTTTGATGTGGGATAGTGGCTATACTGTTCTCAGGCAGAGCATGTGGGCAAAGAGGGCATCTGAACACTATCCTCTCATCTTCTTGTGGGGAAGGGATTATCATTATTCCAGTGATTGCCAGGACTTTTGTGCATGAGGAACTGATGATACCTCAGAAAAAAAGTTGTGAAATGTAAATTACAGAGAGCTATTAATAATGATCATGTAGTTAGTCAAAGAGAGTGGTAGAAATAGCTCTGAGGAAACATCAGTGGAGGGTGAAAAAAGTGAAGACCTCAGATGATTTGTATCAGCAGATACTGGTCTGAGAAGTCAGACTGAACCCCATCTTGTATTGTGATTCTTTTTCATCAGTTTCATCCTAATGGATCTGTATGATTTCTCATGGCAGTTTTAATTTACAATTAAATAATAATCAATCGTAATCAATTGTAATCAATTGAAATAATCAATTGTAAATTACTTAATTTACAATTAAATAATCACTCATGTTAACTATTCTAGGCCTGATGACCACTCATATACGTTCTTTAATAAAGATTCTGCTCATATATGTTGCGTGTTTGATTTTTTGTCTTTTTCATATTGATTCCTAGGATTTCCTTTATATGCAAGTCCTTTAAATATTCAAATATGTTTGTACCATTCTGTGTGCAATTTTTAGTCAACATTTTTGAGGTAATATATATATTATATATACATATATTATTCCAGTGTTTTTAGAGTTCTTCTTACTTATAACTAAGCAATTCATCTATATGCCAATGTTTTAGTTAATACTTCTTTTATTACACTTTTTCTATTCAAATTACTATAGAGTTTCTTTCTCCTGATTATACTCTAACTGATCAGGAACTGTTTCTGGCAGTAGTCCTAGTAGATCAACTCATAAGGATGGGATTTAGGGATTGTTTTAGCCATGTCCTGGGGTTTGAATGAAGTACTGAACAACTAGCCAATGGGAAATGGGATACAGTGCATCATAATTCATCTATGACCTGGGGTTGATTATGATGAAGGGGCAACTGCAGCACATGCCTTGAGACCAAGTGGGTGCTGCGATGAGTATTCAAGGCAGAGATGGTGACTACAAGGAGTGAAGTCTGGGAAGGATTCTTCTGACTTCATGTTTTTGCTTACAAAGAGAAAATGGTAAGCTCAAGATCATTATCTCTCAGCTCAAGTCCCAGGATGAGAAACAAAATTTCCATGATAGCCCTCAAAGAAGCTCTGATTTCTGTAGCTGCTGGGCTCATGAGGCTGAAAACCAATACATTCAACCCATGGCTTGCTGAATTACAATGACAGTTGAATACACACTCTCACAAGGTTTCTCATGTGAAAGATAGGGCAGTGATTGATAAAGAGGGATTCTGAATCTTGGAATAGGGAACATCTGGTAGGTGCAGAGGAAATCAACCATCTAGAACCCTTAAGCTACTCTGAGTCTCTCTTACAAGGTGTCTGAGGAGACTAGCCTACCTCTGCTAATATTACCTGGGGCAGATGGCTGTAAAGGAATGCCAATTCTCCACAGGACTCATCACAACAACCTGTAAGTAGTACCAACTCTCAGCATTATCCATGGAAAGAGGAAGAAACAATGGACACACCAGAAGGATTGTGATACTTTGGTAGGTTATATTATCAGAAACTGGAGAGCAAATGTGGGTATGGGTTCTCAGGCTGTTTAACCAAAGAGGGTGGAATATATGACAGACTGGAATAAATTCATCAATGTGGTGCAGTTACTAGAGGATTCTGGATTTACTGTGCTAGCTTGTGCAGCTGCAGGTGACTCTAACAGCCTACTTGTTCAGTTGACTGGCCTTGGATTCAATGGTGGCCTCTCAGTGAATGAGGCTGAGATGTCACAGTTAGTACAAGATGATGTACAAGATAGAATTGAAAGGCTTAGGGATAGGAATGTTGGCTGGATTTATCATGTGTGAGATGTACCTCTACATCTGTATTAATCATGTTATTTTTATTTTCTTTATTTTATAATGCTGCCGTCTTGGGAGCCCTACAGACCTGCAAGAGACTGCCCCTCCTAGGGCTAGCTAATTCCTCAGTATAGTAAACAACTTCTGCAAGAGCAACCCTTTCATATGCAAACCAACCAATCCAAAGCCATACTCCCAACCACTTCCTTTATCTAACTCACACACCAAGCCAGTATTTTCCCTGCCCTAAATCAACCCAGGGCCAGGTACCAGACTGTTAGGGAGAATCCCTATGCCCCAAGCCTGCCAGAAGTTTTTAGACTAGCCAATCCTAAATGGTTTACTCTGCCCTGCCTTGCTTTTCTCAAGGAAACCCCAAGAAAGGCTTGTGCCCATATTGTCTCCTCACTCCTTTGTGCCTTCTGACTGACACTGTTGCTTCCCCATATAGCCATGTGTGGCATGGCATGCCTCTGTACTTGGGAACTAAGTAATATAAACTTCTTACAGAGGCATTAACCTCTCCACGTTGCCATTCAGTCACCTCTATAAATTAAAACCCCTTGGAGCAAGTGACGTCAGCATCACGGTGGAGTGAGCTTTCCCATAAACTCTCCCTCCCCATAAGATACAACAAAAAGAACATTCATATACCAACAAAGGACACTCACACAGCACAAAAGGACATCGGAGAGACCCACAGAGCTGCACATCTGTGAGTGGACGTGCTGCAGCCCCCAGAGTTAGTAGGGAGAGGTATAAGGAGAAATCCTCCTCCTCCCCATCGGATCTGCAACTCGGGTCTGCAGGGTTCCCAGAGAGGGCAGAGGGGCAGCCCTCTGTGGGAATACTGTTGCTCTCCAAGTTCTCTCAGCCTATGGGAAACTCCCACACGGAGGAGTTGGTACTGTTGCAGGGGTGCCACCAACATCTGAGCACCCCAGGACAGCAGATAGTGTGGAAGAACCAGAAGCCCACCAGGAAGAGGCAGGCAAAAGAGAGAGGCACCCCGCCCCCAGCCACACGCCCGGCACTGCAGCTCAGCCAATCAGAGCAGTTGCTGATCACAGTGGGCTCAGATTACACAGCCCTTGACCCCCACCCAGTGGTGGCAAGTGGAAACTGCAACCAGATATTTCCCGGATGAGAAAAAACAAAACAAATATAGCAAGCAAGATGCAAAAATACATTAAATCGCCAGACCAGAAGGAAAATGATAGGCACCTAGAAATCAACCGTGAAGGCACAGAAATTCATAACCTAAATGACAGAGAATTCAAAATAGCTATCATAAAAAAGCTGAACGAATTACAAGAAAACACAGATAAACAATTCAACAAGAGAAGGAGTTTCTTCACAAAAGAGATTGAAATCACAAAGAAAATCCAATCAGTATTCATGGAGATGAAGAACACAGTGGAGGAGATAAAGGAAAATCTGGAATCTTTAAAGAACAGAGCTGATAATATGGAGGAAAGAATTAGCATTATTGAGGATAGGAATACAGATATGCTGCAGATGGAGGAGGAGAGAGAACTAAGCCTAAAAAGAAATGAAGAAAGTCTCCGAGAAATATCTGACTCAATTGGGAAATGTAACATAAGAATTATAGGTATTCTTGAGGGAGAAGAGAGGGAAAAAGGAATGGAGAGCCTATTCAAGAAAATAATAGCTGAGAAATTCCCAAATCTGGGGAAGGAACAGGAAATACCAGTAAGTGAAGCCAAGAGGTCGCCTAAATATATCAACAGGAAAAGGTCATGGCATATAGTAGTAAAGCTGGCAAAAGTCAATGACAAAGAAACAATATTAAGGGCAGCTAGAAAAAAACAAAAAATAACATACACAGGAATTCCCATCAGGCTCTCAGCAGATTTCTCAACAGAAACTTTACAGGCTAGGAGAGACTGGAATGAAATATTCGAAATCCTGAAAGACAGGGGCCAGCCCAGTGGCGCAAGTGGTTAACTGTGTGTGCTCCACTTCGGCAGCCTGGGGTTTGCAGGTTCAGATCCCGGGCATGCACCAACGCACCGCTTGTCAAGCCATGCTGTGGCAGCATCCCATACAAAGTAGAGGAAGATAGGCACAGATGTTAGCTCAGGGCCAACCTTCCTCAGAAAAAAAAAAAGAGGAGGACTGGCATAGGATGTTAGCTCAGGGCTAATCTTCCTCACAAAATCCTGAAAGACAAAAACTTTCAGCCAAGAATACTCTATCCAGTGAAAATATCCTTCAAATATGATGGAGAAATAATAACTTTTCCAGACAAATAAAAGCTAAGTGAGTTCATGGCCACAAGACCCCCACTACAAGCAATGTTCAAGAAGCCCCTCATGCTTGAAAAAAGAAAGGAAAGGGAATACAAAACTTGGAGCAAGGAGACAAATAAGTAGACAAATCAGAAAAATAGTAGCGCTTTATCAGAATAGGTTAGCAACCACTTAAATACCAAAATCAAAGATCAAAGGAAGGAAAACACCAAAAGTAAATACAACCTCATCACTTTAAACACAAACTCACAACACAAGATGGAATAAGTTGTGACAATAATAACTTAGAAGGGGAAGAGGAAAGAAATTGAATCGACTTAGTCTAAGGAAATAAGAGGCCATCAGAT
Organism: Ceratotherium simum simum; assembly: GCF_057802395.1. Classification (NCBI taxonomy): domain Eukaryota; kingdom Metazoa; phylum Chordata; class Mammalia; order Perissodactyla; family Rhinocerotidae; genus Ceratotherium; species Ceratotherium simum. The sequence continues at coordinate 860,543 of NC_141932.1, forward strand.
AATGGACTATCTCATCCATGAGATTTTTTATATAAACCACAAGGTAACCACTAAACAAATAATCAGAACAGAATCACATATGATAAATAAAGAGAAAACTAAAAGAGTCATAAGACAGAACTACCAAACTGAATGGGTAGTCCGAAACACATGGGACGAGAAACAAAGGAAATGCAAAAGAACCAGAAAATAAGCGATAAAACAGCAACATAAAGCCCTCATATATCAATAATCACTCTAAATGTAAATGGATTGAACTCTCATCAAAAGACACAGAGTGACAGGATGGATTAAAAAGCAAGACCCAACAACAGGCTGCCTCCAGGAAACACATCTCAGCTCTAAAGACAAACACAGGCTCAGAGTGAAGGGATGGAAGACAATACTCCACGCTAATGGGAAACAAAAGAAAGCAGGTGTTGCCATACTCATATCAGACAAGTAGACTTCAAGATAAAACAGGTAATGAGAGACAAAGAGGGGCAATATATAATGATAAAAGGGACACTCCACAAAGAAGACATATCAATTATAAATATATAGGCACCCAACATAGGATCACCAAAGTACATAAAGCAACTATTAACAAACCTAAAAGGAGATATTAACAACAACTCACTAATAGTAGGGGCTCTTAATACCCCCACTTACATCAATGGATAGATCATCCAGGCAGAAAGTCAATAAGGAAATAATGGACTTAAATGAAAAACTAGACGACATGGATTTAATAGACATATATAGAGCACTCCATGCAAAAACAACTGACTACACATTCTTCTCAAGCACACAAGGAACATTCTCAAGGATAGACCATATGTTGGGAAATAAGGCAAGCCTCAATAAATTTAAGAAGATTGAAATAATAACACGCATCTTTTCAGACCATAATACTATGAAACTAGAAATCAACTACAAGAAAATAACTGGGAAAGTGACAAAGATGTGGAGATTAAACAACATGCTACTGAACAACCAATGGATCATTGATGAAACTAAAAGAGAAATCAAAAAATATCTGGAGACAAATGAAAATGAAAATACACCATACCAACTCATATGGGATGCAGCAAAAGCGGTCCTGAGAGGTTTACTCAGAGCAATACAGGCCCACCTTAACAAACAAGAAAAAGCCAAATAAGCAACCTTAAATTTCACCTAACAGAACTAGAAAAAGAAGAACAAACAAAGCCCAAGGTCAGCAGAAGGAGAGAAATAATAAAAATTAGAGCAGAAATAAATGAAATTAAGACCAAAAAAACAGTAGAAAGGATGAATGAAACAAAGAGTTGGTTCTTTGAGAAGATAAACAAAATTGACAAATCCTTAACCAGACTCACTAAGAAAAAAAGAGAAAAGGCTCAAACAAATAAAATTAGAAATCAAAGAGGAGAAATTACAACAGACACCACAGAAATACAAAGGATTATAAGAGAATACTATGAAAAACTATATGCCAACAAATTGGACAATCTAGAAGAAAGGGATAAATTCGTAAAATCATACAACCTCCCAAAACTGAACCAAGAAGAAATAGAGAATCTGAATAGATCAATCGCAAGTAAAGAGATTGAGACAGTAATCAAAATCCTCCCAAAAATTAAAAGACCAAGACCAGATGGCTTCTCTGGTGAATTTTACCCAACATTCAAAGAAGATATAATACCCATCCTTCTCAAACTACTCCAAAAAATAGAGTAAGATGGAACACTTCCTAACACATTCTGTGAGGCCAACATCACCCTGATACCAAAGCCAGACAAGGACAATACAAAGAAGGAAAATTACAGGCCAATATTGCTGATGAACATAGATGCAAAACTCCTCAATAAAATATTGGCAAACTGAATACAGCAATATGTTAAAAAGATCACACACCATGACCAAGTAGGATTTATACCAGGGATGCAGGGATGGTTCAACTTCTGCAAATCAATCAACATGATACACCACATTAATAAAACGAGGAATAAAAACCACAAGATCAGCTCAATAGATGCAGAGAAGGCATTTGACAAGATCCAACATCCATTTATGATAAAAACTCTCAACAAAATGGGTATAGAAGAAAAGTACCTCAACATAATAAAGGTCATTTATTTATGACAAACCCACAGCCAACATCATACTTAATGGGGACAGTCTGAAAGCCATTCCTTTGAGAACAGGGACAAGACAAGGGTGCCCACTCTCGCCACTCTTATTCAACATAGTACTGGAGGGCCGGCCCCATGGCTTAGCGGTTAGTTGCGTGCGCTCCGCTACTGGTGGCCTGGGTTTGGATCCCGGGCGTGCACCGACACACCGCCTCTCCGGCCATGCTGAGGCCGCGACCCACATACAGCAACTAGAAGGATGTGCAACTATGACATACAACTATCTACTGGGGCATTGGGGAAAAAAAGGAGGAGGATTGGCAATAGATGTTAGCTCAGAGCCGGTCTTCCTCAGCAAAAAGAGGAGGATTAACATGGATGTTAGCTCAGGGCTGATCTTCCTCACACACAAAAAAACAAAAAAACCCCCCAAAAACATAGTACGGGAGGTTTTGGCCAGAGCAATTAGGCAAGAAAAAGGAATAAAAGGAATCCAAATAGGCAATGAAGAAGTGAAACTCTCACTATTTGCAGACGACATAATTTTATATATAGAAAACCCTAAAGAATCCATTGGAAAACTATTAGAAATAATCAACAGCTATAGCAAAGTTGCAGAGTCCAAAATCAACCTACAAAAATCAGTTGCATTTCTGTATGCTGATAACGAACTAACAGAAAGAGAGTTCAAAAAGATAATACCATTTACAATTGCAACAAAAAGAACAAAATATCTAGGAATAAATCTTACCAGGAAGTTCAAGACCGATACAATGAAAAGTATAAGACATTATTGAAAGAAACCGATGATGACATAAAGAAATGTAAAGACATCCCATGCACAAAGATTGGAAGAATAAACATAGTTAAAATGTCTACATTACCTAAAGCAATCTACAGATCTAATGTAATCCCAAGCAGAATCCCAAGGACATTCTTCATGGAAATAAAACAAAGAATACTAAAATTCATATGGGGCAACAAAAGACCCCGAATAGCTAAAGGCAATCCTGGGAAAAAAGAACAAAGCTGGAGGCATCACAGTCTCTGACTTCAAAACATACTACAACACAATAGTAATCAAAACAGCATGGTACTGATACAAAAACAGACACACAGATCAATGGAACAGAATTGAAAGCCCAGAAATAAAACCACACATCTATGGACAGCTAATCTTTGACAAAGGAGCTAAGAATATACAAAGGAGAAAGGAAAGTCTCTTCAATAAATGGTGCTGGGAAAACTGGACAGCCACATGCAAAAGAATGAAAGTAGACCATCTGCTATCGCCATTCACAAAAATTAACTCAAAATGGATCAAAGACCTGAAACTATAAAACTCCTAGAATAAAATATAGGCAATACACTATTTTACATTGGTCATAAAGGAATCTTTTCAAATGCCATGCCTACTGGGACTAGGAAAACTAAAGAATAAATAAGCAAATGGGACTTCATCAGATTAAAGAGCTTCTATAAGACAAATGAAACCAGGATCAAAATGAATAGACAACCTACCAGCTGGGAGAAAATATTTGCAAAACATATATCAGACCAGGGGTTAATCTCCATAATACATAAAGAACTCACACAACTGAACAACAAAAAAAACAAACAACCCGATTAAAAAATGGACAGAGGAAATGAGCAGACACTTCTCCAAAGAAGATATACAGATGGCCAATAGGCATATGAAAAGATGTTCGACATCACTAATCATCAGGGAAATGCAAATCAAAACAACACTAAGATATCATCTCACACCCATTAGAATGGCTATAAACACCAAGACAAAAAATAACAAATGTTGGAGAGGATGTGGAGAAATGAGAACCCTCATTCACTGCTGGTGGGAATGCAAACTGGTGCAGCCTCTATGGAAAACAGTATGGAGATTCCTCAAAAAGTTAAAAATAGAAATACCTTATGATCCAGCCATCCCACTACTGGGAATCTATCCAATAGACCTGAAATCAAACAATAGGTGTTTATGCACTCCTGTGTTCACTGCAGCATTACTCACTATAGCCAAGAAGTGGAAGCAAGCCAAGTGTCCCTCGACTGATGTTTGGATAAAGAAGATGTGGTATATATATACAACGGAATACTACCCAGCCATAAAAAAAGACAAAATCGTCCCATTTGCAACAACATGGATGAAGCTGGAGGGTACTATGCTAAGTGAAATAAGCCAGAGAGAGCAAGACAAACACCGCATGATTTCACTCATATGTGGAATATAAACCAACACACCGACAGAGAAAACCGTGTGGTGGTTACCAGTGGCAAGGGGGTTGGGGAGTGTGCACAAGGGGTGAAGGGAGACATGTATATGGTGATTGGCAAACAATAATGTATAACAAAAATTTCACAATGTTATAAACTATTAAGACATCAATTAAAAAAAAAAAAACCTTGGGTATAACTGAGACAATGGACCTAGAAAGCAGGGTGACCGACAGTGTTCAACAGAGGAGCATGCCTCTTGATTGCTCTTGGCTTCCTAACTGGATTCATTAAACAACCTATGATGCCTGGGAAGGCACAGCTGGCTGCTGGCTCACTTGTGCTCTCGCTGCCATTTCTTTCTGCTGTGTCTGTGTGTGCTGCCATGGTGTTCTAATAAATTGTGAGAGGATCCTGAAGGCATGTGCCTTTCTGGCTATCTCCATTTAGCCTTAAGTGCTGTATCTTCTGGGATATACAATTGGATCCACTGGGTACCATTTGATTCCTTATGTTGACACACCCAGAGGGAGTGACTAAGATAATTGGTTATCGTACAAGGTAGGGGCTGAGCAGTGAGGAGACCTCTCCCTGAGTGAGACTGTGTTGGGAGTCAGTTGACCCAACAACACTGAGGTCACTGTGGGCCATCCAGTTTTCTCCCAACTCTGGTAAGCAAAATCACAAATTGCTCTGTCCTTATAGAGGATGTCCCTGGCATAACTGGACTAGGGGTTTACCAGAGAGCTAGAGGGACCCAGTGGGGTGCCCTCCTCACAGAAGCCATGGTACCCAAAAAGTCTAAATGTCACTTCAAAGGCAAATCTCTTTGTTGTTGCTTACCCTGCTGTGTCACAGTTCGTTCCCAGTAGGGTATAAGGGATCACACATCCTGGAAGGTCCATACCTCAATGCTTAATGAAAAAGGAAGAGGAGAAGGAGCATTTTGTTAGCACTCCTCCTAAGACACCTGAGGACGTTCCCAACTTCTGTGAGATAACAAATCTCTAGGCCAATGTGCTTGGGCACTCCAAAGTGCTACTGCTTATCAACATGCTAGGAGTCTCCACCTCAAGACCACATGGTCACAAAATCAAGATACCACCCACACGGCTCTCCTGGATACAGACACCAGCCCCTCCGAGGGTGAGGGAGACACCACAGAAAGGGAGGCCACTGCTCATATCAGAGGCCCCTCAGGACACCAGGGGTTTGGCAGGTAAACATTCAAAGGCTGAAAAAAAAGAGGAAAAAAACAATTGGGAATGGACAAGAGATGAGAGACCAAAAAAAAAAAAGGAGAAATTTTCCCTGCCTAGAGTCACAAGCTTTCTAAAAGATTTGTTTAAGAAAAATAAGGGGGGAAAGGACTGATGACAAGTCCCCGGGAGAGGCTACTGCCTAGAGGCCCTGGGCCCCTCCCTCCCCCTTGTCCTCTTATCACCCAGAGACAGAAGCTACAGACCACAGCTTCAGGGCTAAAAGTCTAAACCAGGAAAAAAGAAAAAAAAAAGGAGGAAAAAAACCCACCTAGATACAGGGGAAGAAAATAAAAGGCACCTAAATAGGTTTATATATATATATATATATATATATATATATATATATACACACACACACACACACACACACACACACACACATATATATATACTGGGCTCTCCTGGAAGGGAAGAGAGGCTCCCCCAGACCCTGAGCCTGTGACCCTCCACACCCAGCTGCCCGTTATGCTTTGGGTCACGGAAAGAGCACATCACAGGCTCGGCACAGCTACCAAAGCCTCCTTAAGACAGGATGGAGGTAAACCTGGGCCCTGGCATGTATCCCACCCGCAGGAGGGGTGGCTTCTTGTGTAATCAGTCCCCTGCCAGATGCTGTGGTGCTGAAGGAGGTCACCTCTCCCCCAGATCCCTGGGGGGCCTGGGGAGCCCCTTTGGATAGAATGAGTGAACAGTAATGGGAGTGTGTAGATGTGTGAAAGGCACTGCCAGCCATCATAGGTGATGGAGCTCAGTGGAACATTGCTGCTCTCCGTCCCCTAGCAAGGATGTCCCTGAGAAAGGACAGGACCAGAAAAAAACACACTTGGCCAAATTTCAGGCAGTCATCTTAGCACTGGATGCCCTAGCCAACACGTGGCCCATCTTCACATCCATCATCAACTACTCGGCCATTACCTAAAACTTTTCTCCTTCAGAGTAAAGAACTCTGAGAATCTCCTGCCTCACAGACACTCCAAATATAAATCAAAGTCCTTGCCATTCCAAGGCCTTGCCGGGACACTCCTTATACCCTTAGGAGTTACACACGGGACTGATACTAACCAAAGCATACATTCATCACAGGCATCATGTGAGACCGACACTGTCCCTGAAAAAGGTAGTCCTTCAGGGCAAGTCACCAGCACAATGCAGATAGAGTCCCCGGGGTCAAAACTGGGTCAGGTCCATGCCTTAACTACTCAGAGGAGGGAATGGGGATGCCCTGAAAGCTCAGACTACTCATGATTCCCTCAAGCGAATGGAAGAGCACACAGGGCTAATTCCCTGGGCACGTTGGACACTGCACGGACACGCCAGATGGCAGAGGTGAAATGGGTTTTGTCACAGAAATTGGCAGTGATATAAATCTGGGAAGGGTCCTGAGGAGGTCAGAAAGTACAGCACAGCTCCTTAACTTCCCACATACCTGGAAGTTTGGGGGACTCTCTCTACTGTGGATGTTCGGATGTATGAGGTTCAACTGAGGTAGAAGCCTCCCTCACAAAGGTTCTCCCCCAGTGTCCTTACTCTGAACAAGGAAACAGCACATTAACTGCACAACTGGGGCCTTCCTCCAGGATGAACTCTTTGATACTGAATGTGGTCACAATTGCAGCTAAAGGATTTCCCACGTTCCCCACACTCACACAGCCTTTCTCCAGTGTGAACTCGCTGGCGTTTTATGAGACTGGAGTTGCAGGTAAAGAACTTCCACATTCAGTGCACTCAGATGGCCTTTCTCCAGTGTGAATTCGCTGATTCTAAACACAACTGTATTTGCAAGAGAAGGCTTCTCCACGGCAGACACTCTGATGTGGAGACTGTGTTTGTGGCTGGCAGCTTTCCCACATTCACCCCACGTCCCACTGTGAAAGGCCTCCTCAGCTCAAGCCTGCTATGTGGTTCCCACCTATGGGAGTGGCCTGGTGCTGGAGAAGGCCCGAGGTGGCCAGGACGTCCTCCCCAACTTCCCCAGAGGTCAAACACTTCCCTGACATGTGGATTCTGTAGCTCTTCACAAGCTTGGCCCTGTCCACATCCCTCTTCAAGGGGTGCTGTGCCCTGCAATGCTTCTGGTGCTGGGGAGAGCTAGTACATGTCCCCCCAAACGCAGATTGCACCCATGGTATGTTGCTTGGTGCTCAGGAACTTGCAGAATATCTTTCAAGACCAGCACAGGAATCTCACCCAGCTGAATATTATGGGTCAATGGAAGCGCCTTGGAAGTCCTGCCTTTCAACTCTCCTTCTACAGAAGCACTGCTCAGAAGCTGTCTCCTCATGCTCCGTTCCAGGCCAAAAACCCAAAAACAGAAAAGCTGAGGAAACGCACGCTGATATTGGTGGGAGGGGGAGGCCCATCACAAAGGTGTGTCAGATACAATAGCCAATGAATCCATGGGATTGTTCTGAGGACAAGGGAGCTGGGGGCAGGTTAAGAAGTGGCTGCTTGGCAGTACTGGGCCTCTGAAGATCACAGAACAGGGGACACCTCACCAGACAAAGGACACAAGGATGGGGTACAGCACAAGGAGGAGAGGCAGAGTCTCCAGCTCATTCTTCTGCCAACAGCCTTCAGCAGGACCTTGTCTGCTGCTGACATGTGGGTGCTGTGCAGAAAGGTGGCTGTGTCCAGGCCCAGGAAATTCAACTGGATCCAAGTAGTTGCCATTCAAGGATTATTTAAGGGTATGTGCACACCTCACGACATGTTCTGTGTGGGTCAGTGCTGGAGAACATTGCAGAGGGAGCAGTGGAAAGGAACAGGTGACCCAAGGAGGCCACAGACTTAACTGGGAGTCAGAAGTCACAGATGAAATGACAGGTCAGCGAATGGTCAAGTCTGAGAAGAAAAGCAGAAATGATTTGTGGCCAGTGACATTCACACCAAAACACTGGTGGACACATGGTAGGTTCCTGGTATGATCTGAACACAGCCCTGATGTCACGTCCTCCCCTAGCTGCCGATCACCAGGGCCAGGCCTCCTGAGACCATCTTGCCACCTCCACCCTGTGAGACAACCAGGGCTCTCCCAGCAGCCCCAGCAGTACAACTTTACGGGAGCTGCATGAGGCAACTAACAAAAGACAGGACACGAGTGCAGCCAGCACCAGCCCAGAGCAACTCATCACACAACAGAACTCAGGAAAATTAATATTACCAAAACCTCAAAGGAAGGTCTTGGAAGAACAGCCCATGGTCCACGTAACTACAGCAGTGACCATGACGATGCTTGCAATTCCCGGCACGGGCAGGCGTGAGGAAATGTCAGCTAGAGGCAGGAAGTAGAATCTGGGGCACACAGATGCCACGGACCTAGACATAGTCATCCAGGCAGGGAGAGGGCAAGCAAGGTGAGACCCATTATTCTGACTGTCAGACCCTTCCATACGCATGGTGAAGCAGCAGGTGCCAGGGCTGCTCGGGGAACGCATTGCTCGGGGCAGTGCACAGCTCAGCGCTGGCATCCACAGCACACATGCTAAGAAAGTGGGGAAGTTAGCAGAGCCCACGGCCCAGCTCTGGAAAGGACAGAGCCGCCTCTAGGGGAAAAGAGGACAGACAGAGAGCAGCATAGGACACTGGCAGGGATATGAGGCCCTTACACAGGGATGCTGTAAGTGCCAAGTTTCCCCACAACACAGCACAGCACAGCAGCCTCCGAGCCTCGTCAGGAGCCCCATTTACCCTGGAGAAGTTGCTGGCCACGTTCTGAAAGGCCACAGCCCGGCCATGATGGGGACAGATCATTGCATGATCAGCTCTTTATTAGGACTCTACGTTCCTCCCTCCACACATCCATCCCCTGCTCACTCTCCTCCTACACGTCTACACAGCAGACACCAGGCCCTGGTGCCAGTGGGCCCTGCTCTCTCCTCATGGTCGCACTGATCACTGTGTCAGCCCACAGCAATGACAGGCAGGTGGGCAGATATGTGATATATAAGCTCGAGGCCTGGCGAGCAGGTCCACCCCCCTCGTCAGACAATTCCCTTGGGTTGCTCCAGATTGTGTTTACAACACACAACCAAATGCGGGCTTAACCACCACCCTGATGTCCTCAATGCCAGGGCCCTGGGGCCATCAGTTCTCATTCCCTCTCCACACGCACATCACTCTCTCGACCACACCTCCCTCACACAGCTGCCCCGACAAAGCCACTTCCACCTCCTCACCTCACACCAAGGCTCCTCTCTGGGCTCCCCACAAGTTACTCAGCACAAGACATTTGAGAATCTTGAGCAAACCCAGTTATCCCAGACATCAGATGCTCCCGACCACAAAAGGCAGCTCTGATTCCTGCTATGAAGGTTCCCTGCCTGCCTCGCTTTGTTGCTTCAAGCTCAGCCACCCAGAACTGCCATGGCTGCCTTCCACTTGTCTGCACTCGATGTCCCCTCACCAGTCACAGCCTTCCTCTCTCCTCCTAACGCTCATTCAAAGCCCAGTCTCAACAGCCCTCCACCTCAGGCCCAGTGACTCTCCCCCATGACCAAATGCACCCCTGAGCTAATCCGCCAGCCTGAATGAAACACCCCAGACACACTAAGGTCCCGACAAAGTCCTGGAGATCGCACAGAGCAGTGAATAAGCAGTAGTCCTGCCTCACTCTCATCTGGCCTCAACTACTCCCGTGCCTCCACATCCAATCACATGCACTCATCCCTCAGAAGCCCTGGCCACCTGCCACATCACCCACTTCCCCACACTGTTCCCATGGCCACTTCTCCTAACCTGTGTTGTGACACCGCCCACCCAGAAGCCCAAGCAAGAGATCCACTTCTCAGCCCCTACACTCCCCTCCCTGGGCTGCTATTAGCAGCACCATCATGACCAGGTTTCCTCTCTACAAATGTGACCCAAGGCTCCACCCTAGTTCACACACTGTCCCCCACCTTTTGGAGAGGTCTCCATCCTGAACCCCTCCCTGGAGTACCAGACCTGTCTGTCCAGCTGCCCACTTCAGCTTCCACTAATTGTTCCCTGAAACACCTCATACTCTTAACATGGCCAAAACCAAAACTCGTGATATCCCCAGTGAAAATTACTCCCATTACCAACTTCCCCATCTCAGCTGATGGCCCTTCTATCCTTCAGCTTCTAAACCCAAAAACCTTGCAGTCATCCCTGACTACCTTTTTCTCTCTCATCCTCAAAATCAGAAAACCCGAGCTGACTTGCTAAAAAAAAAAAAAACAGACGCAGACCTCAACCATTTCTAGCACCTCAGTGGCCACCACATGGTCCACCCCATCAACACTCACCCGGACTCCTGCAGCAGCCTCCTCCCTGGTCTCCTAACTCCTCCCTCACATGCACACTCCTCTTGCTCTCCAGCTGCTGCCACAGGGAGCCGGAGGAGAGCTGGGTCTGATCACCTCCCTCCTCTGCTCTGAATCTCCCATTGCTTCATCACCTCTAAAATAGACACCCCACCTCTCAGGGAGCCATTCCAGACCTGACTCCTGCCCCCTTGCTCTCAGTTCCCTTGGGAATGAAGAGACCTGCGCTTCCCTCAGTACTCCCAGCTTAGCGTCGCCTCCAACCTTTACACATACTGGTACCGAGGCTTGTGCAGCCTTCCACACCTCATTCTATTTATGGCCCACAACAGGAACCCTTCCATGTAAACTGTGGTCTGGACTGACCACCCTGGGCTTGGGGTCTGTTCTGGGTCCCCATGCCTAAAGGCTGGCAAATGGCTGGGGAAACGTTCCAGGACACCACAATCCCAGAAATCACATGGGTGAGGTCACAACTTAAGAAGGTTCGGGAACACCCTCTACTCACCTGCGTAGGGTGCATAAGAGCTTCTGTACTCATGTGAATCTGTGGGATGATGCAGTCCTTGAGAGGCTGCCAACCATGGCCGGCTCCATCCTGTAGCCACTGCCCAGTCCTGGTGCCAGGAGATGGTGGAATGACTATTATCACCCGGCCTCAGTCCTCAGTGCTCAAGCTATGTGGCCTCGTCAAGGACTCAACTTCCCTGTGCCTAGCTGTTATCATGCCACCTCCCATCTGTTCTCCTCTGAGCAGCATTTGGAAAACTTTTAAAACTCTAACTCAGATCTATCATTTCCCTCTTCTGTTCACAACTCTTTGTGACTCACAGTATCCTGGACAAAAGTACAACCCTTAGCCTGACAGTCCAGGCATGATGCCCAACTCTCTGTTCTTTGCAGATACAGCACTCTGTTCCCGACTCCTCCCAGCTCAGTCGCCCTCCACACCTTTCCCCCGCCCGGCCCTCTGTCTGGGACCCTCTCCCACACCCGTCACACCGGCTCTCAGAAACAGGCCCCTACGTGCGCCTCCCAGTCCTGGACACCAGTGCCTGGGCTGCAGGGACGTGAGCAGCAGCTGCACGGGGCTTTAGGGTTGGGCTATCTTTGAATACGCCATGCCCCTTTCCACCTCAGGACCTTTGTACACATCATTCCTAAAGATCAGGAGCCTCTTCCTTCCCTCTTTGCCTAGCTGTCCAACTCCTACTTATGCTTCATAACTCAACAGACAAGCAGATCTTTAGGGAATCTGTCCCTGACTGCCCTTTCTCCACCAAATCTAGTTCAATGTCCCTTGTTTTACAGCCTCCTGTAAAGGCGCCTCCTCTCATGCCTTCTCAGTCCTATCACCTCAGCCACAACCCAGTGCCCCAAAGCCTCTGTCCCTGTGACCGAAAAACGACAGTGACCACCATCAAAGGGACGTCGGAATCCCGCCCTGACAAGCCTCCAAGGCACGGAAATGCCCCTAATCTGTTCTTTCATTGGAGGAACGCAGATGTCCTTCAGTGCAGTGTGTTCTGGGTAATGTAGTTCCCACGACTCCACAAGCCTGCAGCGCGAGGTGCTCCATAGCCAGACCTCTTTGAGAAGAGTCCCTGGGCGCCATGAGGGGTGCTGGGAAATGGCATCTGGGTATCTAGGCTGAGGGAGGGGTTCGTCCTTCTTAAAGAGGCCGCAGGCAGACTGCAGGGGAGTGTCTGCAACTCATCACTAATTTTGAAATATTGTGGAAGAAAATTTTCTCCTCTACTCGGTTCTCACCTTCTTGGCTCAGGCTCTGTAACAAAAGAGTTTAACAAGAGAAGAGCAAACAGAAGTTCATTAACTTGTACATCTCATGTATACATGAGAGAGTCAGAGTTGAGTAGCTCAAATAGGTGGATTAGAATTGAGTCTTATGTAACTTCTACGAAGAACCATACATTTAAGCGAAGTAACAAGGGCAAAGGAAAAGTACCTTGAGTCTCTAGGGGTGGCAATTAATATGGGAAAGTAATGCTGGATAAAGGCTAGTTGGTAAAGTTTATGTAAATTCCTCTCGCGCTGTCTCCAGGCTGATGAGGTTCTGAGGTTGTCTCTGGTGATTAACTTTTGTCCTTTGTAAATTTATGTACTGCTTTTAGGCAAATAGGGAGAGAACAGAGTGCTTTTTCTTGTGTTTGCTACTTTTTAATTGCCTGTAGTTTAAAATAAATGTATGCCAAAGAGGCATATTTGGGGCAAAATGAAGAGGAGCTCGTGTTCCAGGGATAGAGTCAGATCCTCACAAAGGAACTAGGCAAATGATCAAGAGAATGTAAAATGGCCCTAAAGACCCTGAAAAAAGCAAAAACAATAGCGTGAGAATGCCAGAGAGTTTGGGGCAACACTAGATGTGACAACCCAAGAAGGGCTCTCAGAGGAGGGGATATTGGACTGAGTCTGGAATGAAGTGAGGAAGGGAGCCATGTGGATGACAAGTGAATAAAGTGTTCAAGACCTGCTGATAATTAGGGCTACAATGAGAGAAACACAGGGCCTCTTGGGCATTTACCTCTAAAGGGACACCTCATTTCTGCACACTGTCGTCAGTGGACAGTTAAATGGACTCGCTTTCCAAATACAAGTCATTGTCTTCACTAGGAAAATGGATTCTCTGTTAGAATCCAGTTCTTGTTGCTGATAAACAGACAACTGCAAAGATAAACCTAGTAACATTCTTGGTTCCCGGTGTGTCCTGGAGAAGATGCTGGCATCTCCATAAGCCTGTCGTCTGGGCGGGCTGCAGTGAACTTTGTTGTAGGGCCTGCCTGTGGAATATGTGCATGAGGTAAAAGCTGTTGCTAAGCGCATCTTGGAAGCCAAAGAGGCTGCAGATTTGGTGGGCACGGGTCAAGCAGGCAAGAGCCATTAGGGTTCTCACCACCCTCAAGAAGACTCCTGTGATAGGATAAGTTGGTGATGGAATGGGGTAGATGACACAGGTCCCCTGCAAATAACAAGCAAATGTTCATGCAACGAGGTACTCTGTAAAAGCACACATGATCCCCAACCCTGCAGCACCTTACACCTAGGAATTAATCTGTCTCCAACAGACCAAGGCTTAGCTGAAGCTGTTAATGTACATATAAGATGGGGGTTTTGTTTGTTTTTTTGGTGTTTTTTGCTGAGGAAGGTTTGTCCTGAGCTAACATCCACTGCCAATCTTGCTCTTTTTGTATGTGAGCCACTGCCACAGCATGGCCACTGACAGATGAGTTGTGTAGGTCTGTGCCTGGGAACTGAGCCCATGCCACTGAAGTAGAACATGCCAAACTTACCCACCAGGCCGGCCACTGGGGCTGGCCCAAGATAAGGTCTTTTTCTTTTGCCTTATTCCGTATCTTGAGAGTTTAGCTTTGCAACATTTCTGGTCTCCGCCATCTAGAGGATACATGTACTGGCACGCATCTTGGTGGCCAGTTGAATAGACTGGGGTTCCAAGAAGTGCTCTCTTTGTCATGCTGTGTCAGTTCTCAGGGGAGTTTGTCATAAGGGGTCCCAGTTGCTTTTGTAAGGGGCCTTTGTCGTCTCAGCCTTGGTTGCTTGTTAGTGCACTCTGCCTTGCAACGAAGGCCTTTGCTTTCTGAGACTATTTTTAGGAGTGAGCTTTCTGGATCTGGTGAAGGCTGCTTCTTTTGCACTCTCTTTTGGGGATGCCTCTTGCATCCCCAAAATGGTTAAGCTGTAAAAAAGGGTTATTGGCTTGCGTCACTATTAATACCCTACTCATCATTGTGGCCAGATGATAGATCATTTAAATGGGAAAAACTAAATTGAAAAAATTCTTAGCGAACATTCATCATAATTGTTTTATTGGTACCTATAAGAAGACCAAATTTATTTTTTTATTTTTTATTTTTTTATTTTTCCCCCAAAGCCCCAGTACACAGTTGTCTGTCATAGCTGCACATCCTTCTAGTTGCTGTATGTGGGACGCGGCCTCAGCATGGCTGGAGGAGTGGTGCCTCGGTGCGCCCCCGGGATCCGAACCCGGGCCGCCGGCAGCGGAGCGCACGCACTTAACCGCTAAGCCACGGGGCCGGCCCAAGAAGACCAAATTTAAAAAGAAATACAAAAAAATAATGACTAGCTTTAAGACCCTGAGTCAGGCTACAATTAAATTGAGAACAATTTTACCTTAAAAAATTTTATTTAATTTTACAACACTGTAAAAGTATAAGTGTTGGTAAGATTATAAAGGTTGGAATGTTTGAGCTAATATTTTAGAAAGAGGTTATATCAACTTTTCCTGAGTGTGTTTTGAAAATGGACGGTATGTCTGGCTGGAAAAGCTTCCTCTCCCTCACCAAGGTAAATTGGTCTAGGGTTAAATTGTACACTTAGAAAGAGGGCCTTTGTTATATACTTTGTGCAGATTTTTAAAGATGTGACACATTGTCCTGAAGTTTTAGAATATAAAAATATTTTGAGTCACCATTTAAGTTAAAAATTTCCCTGGGACAAAGAAGCCATTGGAAAAATGTAACTGGAAGGATGGGTCAACTTCTTTTGTCATTCAGACTGTAATCCAGTTCTTTGGGGAACTGGACACAACCATCTTTGTCTTGCAGATCTCTGCAAGGCCAGAAGTATGGCTCTAGAAAGCAGTTCAAAGTTCACTGTCCTTTTGCCAATCCCAAAGCCTCCCCTGTTCCTAGATATTGGGATGTTAGAGGCTGACAAGGCAAATATGCCCCAGAAACTCCATCTTGGAGGAAACTTGAGTAGTTTCTGTGTGCCTTTGTGATGTAGTTGGACAGGTAGACCAACCTATAATGTCATTTGAGTTACAACCAAATTTCTGAGAAATCAAGAGCAACTGTCCAAAAAAAATCCTTGCAAGACAGGAGATGCAGCTCTAGAGGCAGTTTAGAGTCCTCTCATTTCCCTTCTCTCAAAGAGCTTGCAAACCCTCTGGGGACTATCTAGCCCATCACTAATTCCTAAGACTGAAGAGAAAAAGGAAAAATGAAAGAAAAATGGCCATAAGAATGCCTTCACCAAAAAAATCTAGCATCTTGAGTGTCTTCTCCATAAATATTAGTAAAAAGGCTTAAAACAAAATTTGGATTCATAATTAATGAGTTTTGTATTGTACCTGACTCATAACAAGAATTTAATGGAAGCTGTAAGGTCTCTGTCTTTGTCTACCTGTGTGCTTATGGGTGTCTATATGTATGTTATATGTGTGTCATATTTTACCTCTGGATCATATTGCCAAAATTAAGAGCTCTGTTTAATTGGTTTAAAGTAAGCACTTACATAAATGATTTCTAAATGTAATACAAACTAACCTAAATGTCTTTCAAGTTAATGAGATATAAATTAAGCTTTGGTAAATGAAAGCTTGTTTAAATTTGTTGGCTTGATTGAAACAGGCATGTCCTCAGGGTTGTCAGTATTTCGATATGATGCAGACATGCAGCCTGGGTTTACTAGTCAAATAAGCTCATGTTATCACTGTTAAAAATTCATCAGCAAAATAATAGCTTTAATTGGTAGCTAATTTTTTCTAATGTCTCATGAAGTTTTCGTGGGTAATCTAAACATAATTGTTGGAAACCAATTATTTAGATAGATAAAAATGGATAGGAGTTTTTGAGTACAATAGTTATGTTTTATGATCTGTATACATGAAAAAAACAGCCTTCAACTTCTTTTTGGTAACTTTAGAGTTTTGCTAAATTAAGTAAAATGATGAAAATTTGTTGAATATTCAAGTCATTTCCACATAAGATAAAATATGAGAAATTGATTGTTAAGCATAGATTTATCCTCCTTTAGTTTCTTATCTCAGAGAAACTAAAAAATGCTTAGGTTTGTTGATAGACATGTTTTGTACATGCTGAGGAATTTTCTATGAGAAAGCATATATTTCTAGAAAGTTTGTATACAAGGAAAGTAAAATGTATGTTTTCAGTGAAGAAGGTATAAATAATGGAGATATTTTTGTTTTGGTAAGAAAGTTAAATTTGACCTAAAGTACCAGGAAAAAAAACAGGAAAAAACTTGGTACAAAATCTGAATGTAAAAAGTAAGTGACAGAAAGTTTGTGAAAGAAAACCCTGAGGAGTTTTTTTTTGTGTGTGTGTGTGAAATTTTTGTTGTACATTATTGTTTATCAGTCACCATATAAGTGCATCCCTCCACCCCTTGTGCACACTCACCACCCCCCTAGCCCTTGGTAACCACCAAACAGTTCTATCTGTCCATGTGTTGGTTTATCTTCCACATATGAGTGAAATCATGCACTGTTTGTCTTTCTCTTTCTGGCTTATTTCACTTAAAATAATACCCTCCAGGTCCATCCATGTTGTTGCAAATGGGACAATTTTGTCTTTTTTTATGGCTGAGTAGTATTCCCTGGTATATATACCGCATCTTCTTTATCCAATCATCAGTCGAGGGACACTTGGGTTGCTTCCATGTCTTGGCTATAGTGAATAATGCTGCGATGAACATAGGGATGCATAAGCCTCTTTGGATTGTTGATTTCAGGTTCATTGGGTAGATACCCAGTAGTGGGATAGCTGGATCATCAGGTATTTTGGTTTTTAATTTTTTGAGGAATCTCCATACTGTTTTCCATAGAGGCTGCACCAGTTTGCATTCCCACCAGCAGTGGATTAGGGTTCCCATTTCTCCACAGCCTCTCCAGCATTTGTTGCTTTTTGTCTTGGTGATTAAAGCCATTCTAACAGGTGTAAGATGATATCTTAGTGTGGTTTTGAGTTGCATTTCCCTGATGATTAGTGATGTTGAGCATCTTTTCATGTGCCTATTGGCCATCTGTATATCTTGTTTGGAGAAGTGTCTGCTCATTTCCTCTGCCATTTTTTGATCGGGTTGTTTGTTTTTTTGTTATTCAGTTGTGTGAGTTCTTTATATATTATGGAGATTAATCCCTTGTCAGATATATGGTTTGCAAATATTTTTTCCCAGCTGATGGGTTCCCTATTCATTTTGATCCTGGTTTCATCTACCTTGTAGAAGCTCTTTAATCTGATGTCCCACTTGTTTATTTTTTCTTTTGTTTCCCTTGTCTGAGTAGACATGGAATTCAAAAAGATCCCTTATGGCCGATGACAAGTAGTGTACTACCTATATTTTCCTCCAAGAGTTTTATAGTTTCAGGTCTCACCTTCAGGTCTTTGATTCATTTTGAGTTAATTTTTGGGTGTGGTGAAAGAAGATGGTCTACTTTCATTCTTTTGCAAGTGGCTGTCCAGTTTTCCCAGCACCCTTTATTGAAGAGTCTTTCCTTTCTCCACTGTATGTCCTTAGCTCCTTTGTCAAAGATTAGCTGCCCATAGATATGAGGTTTTATTTCTGGGCTTTCAATTCTGTTCCATTGATCTGTGTGTCTGTTTTTGTACCAATACCATGGTGTTTTAATTACTATCGCTTTGTAGTATGTTTTGAAATCAGGGATTGTGATTCCTCCAGCCTTGTTCTTCTTTTTCAGGATTGCTTTAGCTATACGGGGTCTTTTGTTGCCCCATATGAATGCTAGTATTCTTTGTTCTATTTCTGTGAAGAATGTCCTTGGGATTCTGATTGGGATAGCATTGAATCTGTAGATTGCTTTAGGTAGTATAGAAATTTTAACAATGTTTATTCTTCCAATCCAATTGCATGGGATCTTTTTCCATTTCTTTATGTCATCATTGATTTCACTCAGTAATATCTTATAGTTTTCATTGTATAGGTCTTTCACTTCCTTGATTAAATTTACTCCTAGATATTTTATTCTTTTTGTTGCAGTTGTAAGTGGGATTGTCTTCTTGAGTTCTCTTCCTGTTAGTTTGTTGTTGGTATATAGAAATGCAACTGATTTCTGTAAGTTAATTTTGTACCCTGCCACTTGGCTGTAGTTGTTGATTATTTCTAGTAGTTTTCCAATGGATTCTTTAGGGTTTTCTATATATAAGATCATGTCATCTGCAAACAGTGAGAGTTTCACTTCTTCATTGCCTATTTGGATTCCTTTTATTCCTTTTTCTTGCCTAACTGCTCTGGCCAGAACCTCCAGTACTGTGCTGAATAAGACCAGTGAGAGTGGGCACCCTTGTCTTGTCCTTGTTTTCAGAGGGATGGCTTTCAGTTTTTCCCCATTGAGTATGATGTTGGCTGTGGGTTCGTCATATGTAGCCTTTATTATGTTAAGGTACTTTCCTTCTATACCCATTTTGTTGAGAGTTTTTATCATAAATGGATGTTGCGTCTTGTCAAAAGCCTTCTCTGCATCTATTGAGATGATCATATGGTTTTTATTCCTCGTTTTTTTTTTTTCTTCTTTGAGGAAGATCAGCCTGGAGCTAACATCCATGCTAATCCTCTTCTTTTTGCTGAGGAAGACTGGCTCTGAGTTAACATCTATTGCCAATCCTCCTCGTTTTTTCCCCAAAGCCCCAGTAGATAGTTGTATGTCATAGTTGCATGCGGCCTCAGCATGGCCAGAGAAGCGGTGCGTTGCTGCCCGCCTGGGAGTGGCCGCCAGTAGTGGAGCACACACACTTAACTGCTAAGCCACAGGGCCGGCCCTTCCTCGTTTTGTTAATGTGGTGTATCACATTGATTGATTTGTGGATGTTGAACCATCCCTGTGTCCCTGGTATAAATCCGACTTGATCATGGTGTATGATCTTTTTAATGTATTGCTGTATTCGGTTTGCCAACGTTTTGTTGAGGATTTTTGCACCTATGTTCATCAGGGATATTGGTCTGTAGTTTTCCTTCTTAGTATTGTCTTTGCCTGGCTTTGGTATCAGGGTGATGTTGGCCTCGTAGAATGTGTTGGGAAGTCTTCCTTCTTCCTCTATTTTTTGGAATAGTTTGAGAAGGATAGGCATTAAGTCTTCTTTGAATGTTTGGTAAAATTCTCCAGAGAAGCCATCTAGGTCTGCACTTTTATTTTTGGGGAAGTTTTTGATTACTGTTTCAATTTCTTTACTTGTGACTGGTCCATTCAGGTTCTCTATTTCTTCTTGATTCAGTTTCGGGAGGTTGTATGAGTCTAGGAATTTATCCATTTCTTCTAGATTGTCCAATTTTTTGGAATATAGTTTTTCATAGTATTCTCCTATAATCTTTTGTATTTCTGTGGTATCTGTTTTAATTTCTCCTTTTTCATTTCTAATTTTATTTATTTGAGCCTTCTATCTTTTTTTCTTGGTGAGTCTGGCTAAGGGTTTGTCAATTTTGTCTATCATCTGAAAGAACCAGCTCTTTGTTTCATGGATCCTTTCTACTGTTCTTTTTTATTTTAATTTCATTTATTTCTGCTCTGATTTTTATTATTTCTCTCCTTCAGCTGACTTTAGGCTTTGTTTTTTCTTCTTTTTCTAACTCTCTTAGGTGTAGTTTGAGTTGCTTATTTTGGCTTTTTCTTGTTTGTTAAGGTGGACCTGTATTGCTATGAGTTTCCCTCTCAGGACTGCTTTTGCTGCATCCCATATGGGTTGGTACAGTGTCTTTTCATTTTCATTTATCTCCAGATATGCTTTGATTTCTCCTTTAGTTTCATCAATGATCCACTGGTTGTTTAGTAGCATGTTGTTGATTCTCCACAGCTTTGTCACTTTCTCGGGTTTTCCTTGTAGTTGATTTCTAACTTCATGGCATTATGGTCTGAAAAGATGCTTGTTATGATTTCAGTCTTCTTAAATTTATATAAGCATGCCTTTTTCCCCAATATATGGTCTATTCTTGAGAATGTTTCATGCATGCTTGAGAAGAATGTGTAATCTGCTGTGTTCAGATGGAGCGCTCTGTATATGTCTATTAATTCCATCTCATCTAGTTTTTCATTTATGTCCATTATTTCCTTATTTATTTCTGTCTGGAGGATCTGTCCATTGATGAAAGTGGGGTGTTAAGATCCCCTACTATTATTGTGTTGTTGTTAATATCTCCTTTTAGGTTTGTTAGTAGTTGCTTTATGTACCTTGGTGATCCTGTATTGGGTGCATATATATTTAAAAGTGATATGTCTTTTTGGTGGAGTGTCCTTTTTATCATTATATATTGGCCCTCTTTGTCTCTCATTATCTGTTTCATCTTGAAGTCAACTTTGTCTGATATAAGTATGGCAACACCTGCTTTCTTTTGTTTGCCATTAGCTTGGAATATTGTCTTCCATCCTTTCACTCTGAGCCTGTGTTTGTCTTTAGAGCTGAGATATGTTTCCTGGAGGCAGCATATTATTGGTTCTTGTTTTTTAATCCATCCCATCACTCTGTGTCTTTTGATTGGAGAGTTCAGTGCATTTAAATTTAGTATAATTATTGATATATGGGGGCTTGTTGTTATTTTATCACTCTCTTTCCGGTTCTTTTGCATTTCTTTTGTTTCTCGTCCCATGTGTTTTGGACTACCAATTTAGTTTGGTAGTTCTCTATGGGGTTCCCTTAGTTTTCTCTTTCTTTATTTTGTGTGATTCTGTTCTGATTATTTGGTTAGTGGTTACCATGAGGTTTGTATGAAAAATCTCGTGGATGTGATAATCCATTTTTTTATGCCCTCTTATTCCCTTAGACTAAGTTGATTCGATGCCTTTCATCTTCCCCTTCTAAGTTATTGTTGTCATGTCTTATTCCTTCTTGCGTTGTGAGTTTGTGTTTAACATGATGAGGTTATAGTTACGCTTGGTGCTTACCTTCCCTTGAACTTTGGTTTTATAATTAAGTGTTGGGGCCGGCCCCGTGGCTTGGCGGTTAAGTGCGCGCGCTCCGCTGCTGGCGGCCCGGGTTCGGATCCTGGGCGCGCGCCGACGCACCGCTTCTCCGGCCATGCTGAGGCTGCGTCCCACATACGGCAACTAGAAGGATGTGCAGCTGTGACATGCAACTGCCTCCTGGGGCTTTGGGGATAAAAATATAAATAAATAAAATTATATAATTAAGTGTTTGCTAATCTATTTTGATAGAGGACTGCCATTTTTCTGATTTTGTCGACCTATTTTCCTCCTTGTTCAAAACTTTGAATCCCCTTTCTCTTTTTTTCCTCAGGGATGAGGGCCTTCTTGAGCACTTCTTACAGTGGGGGGTCTTGTGGCGATGAACTTCCTTAGCTTTTGTTTATCTGGGATAGTTATTATTTCTGCATCATATCTGAAGGATATTTTTGCTGGATAGAGTATTCTTGGCTGAAAGTTCTTGTCCTTCAGAATTTTCAATATATCATTCCACTCTCTCCCAGCCTGTAAAGTTTCTGTCTAGAAATCAGCTGAGAGCCTGATGGGAAATCCTTTGTATGTTATTTTTTTTTGTCTAGCTGCCCTTAATATTTTTTCTTTGTTGTTGACTTTTGCCAGCTTTACTAGTATATGACTTGGAGAGGGTCTTTTCATGTTGATATATTTAGGAGATCTATTTATTTCATTCACTGGTATTTCCAGCTCCTTCCCCAGGTTTGGGAAGTTCTCAGCTATTATTTCTTTGAACAAGTTCTCTGCTCCTTTTTCTCTCTCTTCTCCCTCTGGAATACCTATAATCTTTATGTTGGATTTCCTAATTGAGTTGGATATTTCTCGGAGAGTTTCTTCATTTCTTTTTAGTCTTAGTTCTCTTTCCTCCTCCATCTGGAGCATTTCTGCATTGCTGTCCTCAATATTGCTAATTCTTTCCTCCATATTGTCAGCCCTGATGCTTAAGGCTTCCAGATTTGTTTTTATCTCCTGTATTGTGTTTTTCATCTCTAAGATTTCTGATTGGTGTTTTTTACAGTTTCAATATCTTTTGTGAAGAAACTCCTGATTTCATTGAATTGTCTGTCTGTGTTTTCTTGTATTTCATTAAGCTTTTTTATGATGGCTATTTTGAATTCTCTGTCATTAAGGTTATATATTTCTGTGATTCCATGGTTGACTAATGGGTGCTTGTCATTTTCCTTTTGGTCTGGTGATTTAATATATTTTTGCATGGTGCCTGTCTGTGTTGGCTTACTTTTCCTCATAGTGAAAATATATGGTCACAGTTTCCTCTTGCTGCTGCTGGGTGGGGTCAAGGGCTGTGTATTCTGGCCCGCCTCAATCCAAGGGCACTCTCATCGGCCCCTGGCTTATCTGAGGCATGGCTGAGTGGAGGCTGCTGGAGGGGAATCATGGGAACAGCTGAGACTGGAGTGCAGCTAGGCCAAAGCAGCTAGGGCTCATGTGTGGGTGGGTTGAAGCAGCTGAAGCTGAGGTGCCACTGGGCCAAAGAAGCAGGAGCTGGAGCACCACTGGGCCAAAGAAGCTGGAAATGGACTACCCTGGGCTGAAGAAGGAAGAGCTACAGTGCCGTGGGGCCAAAGAGGCTGGAACTGGAGTGCGCTGGGCCAAAGAAGCTGGAACTGGAGTGTGCTGGGCCAAAGAAGCTGGAACTGGAGTGCACAGGGTCAAAGAAGCTGGAACTGGAGTGTGCTGCCAAGTTGCTGGTGCCAAGTCAGCTGGAGCCTGATCACAGGCCAAGCCGAAGCAGCTGGAGCCAGGGGGATGGGGGGTGGTCAAGCCAAAGGAGCAGGGGGCAGGACACAGTCCAGCTGAAGGAGCTGGGGCTGTGGCATGGTGGAGCTGGGGAAGCTGGGGCCATGGCTTTGTCCAGCTGGAGCAGCTGGGGCTGTGGTATGGTGGGGCCTGAGCTGCTTCTGCCTCTGGTGCAGGGGCACAGGCTCACCCCGCTGCTGGTTAGGTC
The DNA here is from genome assembly GCF_057802395.1 of Ceratotherium simum simum. Lineage (NCBI taxonomy): Eukaryota > Metazoa > Chordata > Mammalia > Perissodactyla > Rhinocerotidae > Ceratotherium > Ceratotherium simum. The sequence goes on from NC_141932.1 coordinate 884,116, forward strand.
CAGGCACCTGGGGGCCACTGCCTGTGGTGGTGGGGAGTGGTCACGCTGCCCCTGCTGGTGGGGCCCAGGTGGCTGGGGGCCACTGCCTCTGGGGATGGAGCTGTGCTGAAGCACCAGTTGGGCAGCCAGGTTGGGGAGGGGCACTTACTTTTGCCTCCCCGATCTCAGAGGTTTCTCTGCTCACTGTTGCTCTCTGCTTTCCCAGGGGCTAGCTTGTTGAAACTACTTATGCAACAATTCAGCTCTGTCTTGACATGAGTACAGCCATGTTTGCCCATTCCATTGACCTACAGCCACCAGCACACAAAGAAATATAAAGCTACTTCCTCTGTGGTGGGAACTGGCCCTTCTCCCACGGAGAGAGTTGCAAGTTGTAACATTTCAAGGCTCTTTGGGCATCATAGCATGGGACGGACTGGCCATCTGTGCCAGGCTGGGATGATAACCAGAGAAAATGCACATACACAACTGCTGGGCTGGGATGATAGCCAGGGGGCTCAGTGCATGTATGCCACTGATAACCATTTGTGCATGGAAACACTAAATGCTTGCTCTGCAAACTCTATAACTGCTTAGTCTGGAAATTACTGAGGCTATAAAAACTGCTGGAAACTGAGGCCTGATGCGAGTTCCACCTGTGGAAGGGACACCTTGCCCAGGACGTGTGATCCCCACCCAACCGTGTTGATTGACAGGACTCTCCCAGCAGCGGGGCGTGGATGTTGTGAATAACTGATCTGATGTGTTCTCTTTTCAGTCAACCTGGTGTTTCTCTTTCTGGTTGATTTGTGTCATTTCCCTTCAGTCGATATGGATTTTTTCCCTTTCCAGTCAATCTGATGTTTTTCCCTCTCGTTATATGACCTATTCGAATCTGCTGCTATCTCAGCCAATGTGGATGTTTTCCCTTTTCAGTCGAGCTGATGTTTTTCCCTCTTAATATTTGACCTATTCGGATGTGTTTGCAGGCTATCACCTTTACTCTCATCTATATAACAAAATATACCTTCAGTCCATTTGTTTGGAGTGGAAAGTTTCTTTTACATCTCCAATCGAATCCCCCGAACCTCTCATAACAAGCTCCCTCCATAGGGGGATCCCCACAGGCTGTGAGGGGTCTTGGAGAGTGTCAGTTTTCACTCAGCGAGCTGCCCCTCCCCCTCCTCTGAGAACTGTGTCTCAGAGGACTGAGAACTCAGTCCCTGGGTTGCAGTCCTTAGGGAAGGAAGGGAGCTCCTCTTACCTCCTTTCACTTACTCTGGGGACTCCAGCACATCAGTCCTTGGGTGTACGGCTGCCTGGGTGCCTGAGACATCCCCTGTGTTCTGTGAATAGCTTCTGTTGGAATATTAATGTTCTTTTTGTTGTGTCTTAAATGGGGAGAGTTCAATGGGGGAAGCTCACTCTGCCATGATGCTGACGTCACTCCTCCCCTGAGGAGTTTTATGCACGGTCAAGTTGGCTAAGATTAAAGTACATCCAATTAAGTAGAAAAGTTTTGATGTCAAAAAGTAAGCTGGTGCAAAATTAGAATTTGGTCTTCTCTCAGGGCCAGCCCCGTGGTGTAGCGTTTAAGTGTGCGTGCTCTGCTGCTGGTGGCCCGGGTTCAGATCCTGGGCATGCACTGATGCACCACTTGTCAGGCCATGCTGTGGCAGCATCCCACATAAAGTGGAGGAAGCTCAGCACAGATGTCAGCTCAGGGCCACTCTTCCTCAGCAAAAAGTGGAGGAGTGGCATGGATGTTAGCTCAGGGCTGCTCTTCCTCAAAAAAAAAAAAAAAAGCAGAATTTGGTCTTCTATCTCTTAAAAGGATAACTTTCTTGAACTTTTAGTATGCCCTTTTTTTTTATAACATCAATTATAAATTTATTTATTTATTTTTTTCCCCCAAAGCCCTAGTCGATAGCTGTATGTCATAGTTGCACATCCTTCTAGTTGCTGTATGTGGGACGCGGCCTCAGCATGGCCAGAGAAGCAGTACATTGCTGTGCACCTGGGATCTGAACCCAGGCCGCCAGCAGCGGAGTGCGTGCACTTAACCGCTAAGCCACGGGGCCAGCCCATAGTCTGCTCTTGATAAAGAGATTATGAAAGATTTTTTTTCTTTGAGTAGTCTACCAGAAGAGTAGGGATTCTATGTTTTATCAAAATTAATTTCCTGTATTTTTGTCAGGTCTTTAATCACAAGTGCCAAGATTTTTTTTTTTGTGAGGAAGATCAGACCTGAGCTAACATCCTTGCTAATCCTCCTCTTTTTGCTCAGGAAGACTGGCTTTGAGCTAACATCTATTGCCAATCCTCCTCCTTTTTTTTTCCCCCTAAAGCCCCAGTAGATAGTTGTATGTCCTAGTTGCACATCCTTCTAGTTGCTGTATGTGGGACATGGCCTCAGCACGGCTGGAGAAGCAGTGCGTTGGTGTGTGCCCAGGATCCAAACCTGGGCCGCCAGTAGCAGAGCATGCGCACTTAACCGCTAAGCCACGGGGCCAGCCCCAGGATTTTTTTTAAAGCTATTTAATTTTCTGCATTCGCCTCAAAATCTTTAATTGTTACTATGGTTAAACGGATAACTAAGCATTACTTCATAGGGACCTATGATATTATGTTGGTAAATGTTATGGGTATAAGTGCTTTAAAGTTATATAACAGTGCTAAAATTCTGATCTCCTGGTTATCAGTCATAATTCTAGTTATTATTTTAAGTGTTGTATGTCACAAAATTAACCAAATTTCTTTGTCAATTGCCAGTTTGAAGTCTTTTGTCATTTACAGACAGTTATTGTTTTACTTTGATGATTTTGAAAATACGTTTCCTCTTCATAGAAATTCATGGAAAGGACTCTGACACTCTAGAACACCGGTTTCTGATAAACTTTCAGATCATAAAACTGAACTGGGTAAAAACATTACAGAACTCTAAGGGAAAAACTGACTTCATGAAACTGCTAACAGAAGATCAAGATCAAGTGTTGATTACATTAGACTAAATGAACTGAGGAGGATGATTATAATCCCTATAACTTTTTGTTTGAAATATTGCTGATTTTTTAATGTTTTATTTTTTCAGATTGATGGAAATCTTTTTCTCTATTCTCTCAAGCTGACTATGACTTATAGCAATTTGGTAAATTAGACTTTTTTAAGTAGAATTGAAACATTTATCTTTTTCTCCCTACCTGATCCCTCCAGAATTTGAATACTCTTAGTGAGTGAGTATTGTTATTTTCATGGCAATATTGTTATTTGCATAAGTTCAATAAGAATCTGTTCTCCTTAACAGGACACTATTGGAAATATTGGTTATATTACCAAAGCTTTGATTGGAGTGTCATATTTGGGAGAAATATGCATAAACTCAGATATGACCGGACAGCTTTTGGGAAACAAAGATTGGACTTTATGAAATAAAGCCACTTGGAAATATTGGCTTGGTACCTTGCTTACAGGGTTCCTAGCAACCTTACCAGGTGAGTAAAGAAGGTCACTTCTCTGGCAAGTGCAAGGAACTCCAAGGATATTTGGGGGAACCTCAAGGGAAGAGAGGAATTCACCCAAATCTATAGGTATTACAGGTGGAGTCTGATGACAAGTCCTTGGCTTTGCTTTCCTGCAGGAGGCCTTTAAAGTTCAACCTGAGATTCCTTATAAAAAGTTCCAGCAAAGGAGATTTAAAGGAGCCTATATGATCAATTGCTATTCTTGCTGTACTTATGTAAATAGTTGGGCCAAGTTTATTGAAACTAGACTTATTTTACAAACCAATTAGTCTTAATTTGGCTACCATTGGTAAAAATGAGGGTGATTTTAGAGAGAAAAATTATGTTTCAGTAGAAATTATAATACACATTTGTAGATATTAGGTTCTAATTCTGTTAATTGTCTTTGAGGCTTTTGTTTTTGACATGTAAACTGGACTGGATCTGAAATTCTTCTAGCTTCCTCAAATATCTGGCTACAAATCTCCAAACTTACTAGCCAGAGATGCAATATGGTGGGGGTATCAGGGGCCCCAAAGAACAAGTGGTTTATTAAACCCTTAAGCTACAAATTAGGTGAAAAACAGTTAACCCATTCTTTTTTTATATGTGCCAGAATGCCCTACTCCTTTGCTGGGTAGGGACCTACTGCATAAATTAGGACCCTCCATTTATTTGAAAGCCTCCATTTATTTACAACTGTAGGTAAATGTCTCCTCAGCCTTCAGTCACTAGCTGATTATGCTCTTAACAAAAGAGACTGAGTCAAAAGATTTAAAGGGAAACTTAATGGAATTACCAGAGGTAAATCCTTGAGTTTGGGCCCAAGGAAGAATGGGATATGCCATCTGAGCAGACCTCATGATTGTTGAACTAAAGTCTGGGCACAAGTGCCCAAACGTTAAACAATATCCTCTCAAATAGGATGCCCTAAAAGGCATGGCCCCTGTCATAAAGAACTTGATCGATCAAGGCCTCATCAGGCCATGCCAATTGGCATGCAATACTCCAATTCCCCTGGTCAAAAAGCCAACTGGAGGGCCGGCCCCGTGGCTTAGCGGTTAAGTGCTCATGCTCCGCTGCTGGCGGCCCGGGTTCGGATCCCCGGCACGCACCGACGTACCACTTCTCCGGCCTTGCTGAGGCTGCATCCCACATACAGCAACTAGAAGGATGTGCAACTATGACATACAACTATCTGCTGGGGCTTTGGGGGAAAAAATAAATAAAATTAAAAAAAAAAGCCAACTGGGGAATACTGGAGGTACAGGAGAACAACTAGAGAATGCCCTTCAGGTAGAGGAAACAATCAAGGCACTCACAGCATATGACAACCAGGTCCTGCCTGGCTGCATTGACCTGGCCCTCCATTCCTTTCAGGCCAGTGATTGGGTATACCTAAAATCATGGAAAACTGGGAGCTCACAGGACCAGCTCAATCCTAAGTGGAATGGGCCTTATACGGTGATTCTAACCACTCACTCCACCCTAAAATCACAGGGAGTCACCCCTCAGGTGCACCATACCCAAGTCAAGAGAGCCCCCAAACTGGAAGACTTGGAAACTCCAGCCATCCTGACTTCTCCTATAAGCCCTTCTCAGATCTGAAGCTCCTATTCAGAGACAGAAAGATGAGTCCTTGGTGGGCTGGCATCCCACCCTAATGGTGGTGCTGGGACTCCTTTTCTGTCATCTTTCATAACTATACTTATCCTCACCCTGACCTGTGCTCCCCCTAGAATGCGTATATCTACAGCACCACTAGGCTACAAAAAGAGGCTAATTGGTTAAATGAAAAAAGCCAACCAGACTTAACAAAACAGATCTGGAATGGGGTTAAACAGGGTCTTCCAAACCTGACTTGCTTTCTATCACTTTTTGGGCCTCTGGGGGTTATTCTGCTTCTTCTACTCTTTGGGCCTTGCATCCTAAACTGTCTGGTTTCCTTTGCTAGCAAAAGATGAATTAAATTCCACATGGTATTATCCAGGGATATGAGAGGTTGGGAGTCTATCCGGATGACAACCAAACATATCTAAAAGTTTCTAGAGATAAGTTCTTCTCTTCTATGGGCCCCGATGATGATGCCCCTGGTCAGCTGGATGCAGTTACAGAAGACGGAACTTTATCCATTGTGCCTCAAGAATGAGGAACAAGACATAGTCCGAGGAGGGATTTTCTCACCAGGGAAGTCCCTAAAACATTTTCCACTTATAATGCTTTGTTTTTAAGTTGTGCTTGCTTATGGGAACCAAGGCAGAATAATGCCAGATGACCAAACGGCAGAACCAGACCAAATCAGAAAGGTTCAAGACGGTGATGGGTGCCATGCACAAAAGGAAATGAGTGTAAAAAGTGCCTTGTCCAAGAAGGGAAGATCTGCGCATGCCCCAAAAGCCCCCCAACCCCGAGCAATGACATGGAGACCCGTCCTCCTTCACATCCCATAAGAACCCTCTTCACCTTCCCTTCAGGGAGAAGGTGTTTTAGAGCATGAACTCTGCGTCTTCCATTTGTTGATCAATGAATAAAGTTTCTGCTCTGCTATTCCGAACCCTGTCTCGTTCTATTTTTGGGAGTGGCTCCAGGCAAAAGGACCCACTTAGGGTCACCAGTGACTTAGAGCTCGATAACAAAAGTTTCACTAACCCTTGCTCTGTCCTCAATGTTCCCATAACATTCCAATCTAAATTGTTTAGTGTAGCACCATGTTATGATTGTTTTGGTCTTCCCACCCAACTGGTTCTTGGGCCATGCATCACAGCCTCCCCGTTGCCACAGAGCTCCCAGGAGGTGTTTGTCTTATATGAAGGAAGACAGCAAATTCTTTGCATTCCTCCCATCGAAAAGTGAGTCTATTTTATCTTACTCTGAAACTCAATGACTTGTTTGACCAAAAGAATTGGTTGATGTACTTTTTTTTTTAATTTCTGAAAAAAGACACAAAGAGTTTGCAATTTCTGTATGGGTCTCTTGGTACACCCTAGGCTGCCATGTAAGAAACTACCCATGTGTAAGTGCCCTGGTTGAAAGTTCCCGCTGAGCCCAGCCTTCCAGCTGTCTGTAAGAAGGCACAGCAATGTGAGTGAGGTCATCCCAGACCCTCTAAACCAACCCACACACCACCCGAGCATCGCCAACTGATTTCCACTGATGCCACCTGGAAGAGCAGACTCACCCTGTCACGGACTAGTGCCCCAAGGAACTTAATGGTGGGTTTGGAAGCCTTTAACTATTTTTCCAAGTTGTTTTTTTATGTTAAGGAGACACGACCAGCAACCACCCTGAAGCTAACCAAGCCTCCCTACAAGAGCTGCGCCCATGACTTTGCTTTATTTTTAATTTGAAGATCTCCTCAAGAGGAGATTAAGCCTCATTACCATAAACTGCAGTGCACCACCTCTCCCTTTTGAATATTCATTCCCCAACCAAATAAAAGTTCCTCCTTCCTTTTATTCGGGGATGCCATGACTTTGGAAATGATTCCTTACGGGCTCCTATTTGCTACAAATACACTTTACTTTGTGAGACAACTTCCACTGGTGTAGAGTCTTATTTAACTCACCAGGAGGTGAGCCCACTTGGTTTGGTAACAACCCAGCTGAGCCCTGTTCAATTTCCTGACCGCAAGATTTTGAGAGTTAATGCACTGTTTGATATTTTAAACTACTTACGTTTGGTGTCATATTTTCACGTAACATTAGACAACTGCAAAGTAATGAATTCTTTTCACCCACCTAATTCCTAACCTCCTCCAAGGACAAGTGGATGTCCCACACTCCTTCTTTGTAAGTTCTTTCACAGACTCACTTTTCCCTCTGGGGATCCCGCATGGTCCAATGAGCTCACAGAAAATGAAGAACTTACCTGACAGGTTAGGTTCTCTCCTTGAGAATTCAGGAGAAAAGAACAATTCTAACTTGGAGAAATGTAGACGTCTGAACTCTCCTGACTCTTTTCAGTGCCCCCTTAGACCTCAACATCCTTGAATATATTCAGGAGTCTCTGTCTCTCAGCCATTGCAGAGACCAGCCCTGGGGGACGACTCTCCTCCCATGCCCACCCTGGCAGGCAGAGCTTATCCTCACGATGCAAACTATTGGACAAGTCAACCAGCAGACCAGGCTTTATGGTCACCTGGATGTGGGAGTGAACAGCGCCCTGTGGCCCCTGACCAAGGCCTGTCTTTGGAGGCAAGTGCCCATGTTCCCTCAGGGAAGGCAGACACGGCCTTCATCTGGGAGGCAGGAGTGTGAAGGAAACTTGCTTGGGTGTCAGGAGACCTGCTTTCTGGCCTCAGGCCTGACACTTCCAATTTGTGTCACAGTGGGTAAGTCCCTTTTCCTCTCTCCCACACAGAGGTAGCCCTCTCTGTGACTGTGTCCCATTTTGGACAATGAGAAGATTAGGCTGTTAATTCTGGGGATCATTTAAACAAGCTAAGAGTTTTTTCCCACTTCATTGAGGCATGATTTAAAAACAAGAAAGTGCACCCATTTGAAGTATACAATTCTTTGAGTTTTGACAAGTGTTTGCACTTGTGTAGCCACCAGCATAATCAAAACATAGAAGCTTCTCATCTCCCTCAACATTCCTTGTATCCCACTGCTGTCAGTGTCCCCCACAACCGCAGCCCCAGATGACCAGTGTTTTGATTTCTCTTATTAGGTTTCTTTTACCTTTTCAAAAATGCTGTATAAATGGAATACATACCATGCGTTTGGCTTATTTTACTTAGCATGATGTTCTTGGGACTCCTCCACCCTGCGACATTTAGCAATAGTTAACTCCTTATTGTTGCTGAGTAGTATCTCATTCTATGGACATAACACATTTTGTTTATCCATTTACCTGTTTCAGAAGATCGGGTGAGTGTCCAGATTTGACTAGTATAGAATAAAGCTCCAGGCAGTGATTATGTTTATTCACATTCATTCAAGAAATGAATGAATGAACGATTAAATACTACGCGTTGGCCAGTTCCTAGTGACATATATTGAGACCCTAGAAAACAATGGTGAGCTCTGTGCACATCAGGATGCAGAGCTAGTGATCAGTAATCCTGGACAAGAGTCCCCAACCCCTTGGTTCAATGACAATTATCACTTGCTCTGTGTTTACCAATAATGAGGATTTCCTGTATTTTGCAGATGTTGCCTTGAGGTGACTCTGGCCAGTCCATGTGGCATGAGCTGGGAAAGACTGATGGCTGATAAAGAATCCACTTTCAAGAGAGGGCACTGGCTTGATGGGTTTTTTGGTGCTGAGGGATGGCTGGACTCTGAGCCAGTTGCTGGGCAGTGTCTCAGATGGCCCCTGGCTAAGAGTGTGGTGGAGGCCAGGCCAAGACCCTGAGATCCAGGGATGGCACATGCCCTTTGGTCCTATTCCATTCACAACAGAAATCTCATGACCCAGCCAGAAGGAAAGACAGGAATGTGAGTGGGCAGGTATAGGCCCAGCAAGGAGGGAAATGTTAGTAGAAAATTTGCACTCGCCACCACACAAGCATTTTGTTAATTTTATCCTGAGAATCAGTAACTGTTTTTCATTATAAGGCAAATAACTTTTTTTTAATTTCCTTGTTGGCCTTATGATTCTCATTTGTGGAAATTTATTTTTTGATACTTATTTCATATACAGCAAACTTGATGATCTGTCACAAATACTGTAGTATATTTGTAGATATTCACGACGTTAGTTTATGAAAAGATTTCTATGTAGATAATCACACAATTTGAGACAAATTACAGTCTGTAAATGGTATGCCAATTATTTTAAGACTTTTTCGTCTGTGTCATAGCCCCAGCTAGAATGTCTCCTGTGATATTTACTTTAAGCACTAATAATTACAGCCTTGTTTTGTTGCTAATTTAAAAGCCAAAATTCCTGATATTTTCTTACTAAAATTCAGGTTTATTGCAGTATTTTCCTTGATAAATGTCAACTAGTTAAAGGTGTATATTTCTATGTATGGTCTGGTGTTTTTTTCCAATGTGAATTGATTTGTATTTTACTTTTCCTGCATTTATTAAGATAGTCACATGATGTTCACAATCCATTAATATATTGAATGATCTTAATGTACTTTACAATAATAAACCATTCTTGAATTCCGGAGATGCTTTCACCTTATACTACAGTCTGTAAGCATAGCTGAATTTACTTAACAATTTTATAACAATGTTATTCTAGCACCATAAAATGAGTTGAGGAATAGGAATCTCTGAAAGATTTTGAACAAGTTTGGATACATCCTTTCATTGAATGATTCACGGAACTCTCTGCCTGTCTGTCATGGTCTGGGATTTTTCTATTGGAGATTATTTAAAAATAGAAAATATCAGATAGATTTGATATTTGTTAGTTTGATCAAGAAAGGCATGTCTTGGGTTTAACTGTTTTTATGATTTCATTTTATTTACATTAAAATTTTTACTTTATTTTATTTTTTAATCCTAGCTTTAAATTAAAAATGACATAGAATTGTAAGATAGTAGAGTGTACATGGTATGTTGGTGATTTGATACATGTGTACATCATGAAAGGATTCCCCGAACAAGTTAATTAACACATCCATCACCTATTTATCTTGTGTGCATGTGTGTGAGAACATTAAGTTCTACTCCCTTAGCAAATTTCCATTATACAATACAGTGTTATCAACTATACTCACTGTGTCTTACATTAGATCCTCCAACCTTGTTCCTGTTATAGCTTAAAGTTTGTGCCCTTTCACCCACTTTTCCCTATTTCCCCCACCCCCCAGCCCACGGGAACCACTTTTCTACTCTCTGTTTCTATGAGTATGACTTTGACTTTTTTCTTCTTTTTTTAAAGAATCTACGTATAAGTAATACTATGCAGTATTTGTCTTTCTCTGTGTGGCTTATTTCACTTAACATAATGTCCTCAGGATCCGTCAATGTAACAAATGGCAAGATTTTCCTCTTTCTTATGGCTGCATAATATTGCATTGTATATATACTGAATCTCCTTTATGCATCATCCACTGATGGGCACTTAGGTTGTTTCCATATCTCGGGTAATGTGAACAATGCTGCAATGAACATGCAAGAGCAGTTATCGCTTTGATATCCTGTGTTCACATCCTTTGGAATTATACCCATAATTGGAATTGCCGCATAAAATGGAATTCTATTTTTAATTGTTTGAGGAGCCTCCCTTCTCTTTCCCATGGGCTGCACCAATTTACATTCCCACTAAGAGTGCACAGGGGTTCCCTTTTCTCCACATCCTCGATAATATTTGTTATCTCTTGTCTTTGCAATGGTAGCCATTTTAACAGGTGTGAGGTGATATTTCATTGTGGTTTTGATTTACATATGCTGATATTTAGTGATGTGAGCACCTTTTGATGTGCCTTTTGGCCATTTATATATTTTCTTTGGAAAAGTGTCTATTCAGTTCCTCTCCCCATTTTTTTTTTTTTTTTTTTGGTGAGGAAGATCAGCCCTGAGCTAACATCTGCCTCTCCTCTTTTTGCTGAGGAAGACTGGCCCTGAGCTAACATCTGTGCCCATCTTCCTCCACTTTATGTGGGACACCGCCACAGCATGGCCTGACAAGCAGTGCATCAGTGTGCGCCCGGGGTCCAAACCCGGGCCGCCAGCAGCAGAGCGCACGCACTTAGCTGCTACGCCACGGGGCAGGGCCCCTCTCCCCATTTTTTAATTAGTTTTTTTGTATTGATTGTATGAGTTCTTTATATATTTTGGATATTAACCCCTTATCAGATATATCATTTGCAAATATTTTCTCCCATTTCCTAGGTTGCCTTTTCATTTTGTTGCCAGTTTCCTTTGCTGTGCAGAAGCTTTTTAGTTTGATGTAGTCCCACTTGTTTATTTGTGCTTTTCTTGCCTTTATTTTGGTGCAAAATCTAAAAAACAATCACCAAGACCAATGGCAAGGAGCTGACCGCTATGTTTTCTTCTAGGAGTTTTATGGTTTCAGGTCTTACATTTAAGTCTTGCATCCATTTTGGGTGGATATTTTTTATGGTGTCCAGTTTTCCCAACACCATTTATTGAAGAGACTATCCTTTCCCCATTGTAAAAAAGCCATATTCTTGGCTATTTTGTTGCAAATAAATTGACCATATACTCATGGGTTTATTTCTGGGCTCTCTATTCTGTTCCATTGATCTATGTGTCTGTTTCGTGGGCAATGATGACATTTAAAAGCTTGTTTCATTCCATACCCTCATATTATTCTTGGAGTACGATTTCATATTTATAAACTTGCATACACTCTGTGAATAGTCATCGGGCTTAAGTTCATGCAATAGGCTGTGATGAGGCCCTATCCTTCCCATACCTCCATTCACAGAACCTTCCCAATCAGGTCAAGGGTGGGTTTTGTTAACCCAGAATGACTTGAATGCTCTCCAATTAGCTAAATAGGTCACCAACTAACTTTTGCCCCCTGTAATCCTAAGGTCATTTGTGATTCAATCATCCTGAATAATTTTAGGAGGAAACACCAATATAAAATTATACCTTTCAGCGGTTAAGTGCGCGCGCTCCGCTGCTGGGGGCCCGGGTTCAGATCCCAGGCGTGCACCAAGACACTGCTTGTCAGGCCATGCTGTGGCAGTGTCCCATATAAAGTGGAGGAAGATAGGCACAGATGTTAGCCCAGGGCCAGTCTTCCTCAGCAAAAAGAGGAGGATTGGCATGGATGTTAGCTCAGGGCTGATCTTCCTCACACACGCAAAAAATTATACCTTTGCCTGATGACAGCTAATGGATGCTGTCAAGCAACGAAGCCACAGTAGATAAAGCAATTTCCTTACCCACACTGACCCCATGGGGTCACTCACAGTCAGAACCTTCATAAATAGTGAGCACTCGCTGACTTGCTGTAACTTTGTCTTTCTCAATTATTTAATTTCTTTCCATGTCTGTCCCTCTATTCATCTCGGTTTCTTTCTTTCTTTCATTTTTTTTGTGAGGAAGATTAGCCCTGAGCTAACATCCCATGCCAATCCTCCTCTTTTTCGCGGAGGAAGATTGGCCCTGGGCTAACATCCGTGCCCATCTTCCTCTACTTTACATGGGATACCACAACAGCATGGCTTGATAAGCAGTGCGTCAGTCGGTGCCTGGGACCCGAACCTACCAACCCGGGGCCACCGAAGTAGAGCTTGCCCAGTCAACCGCTACACCACCATGCTGGCCCCTGTCCCTCTATTCATTATCTATTGCCACTGTAATAAATTACTGGAAGCTAAGAGGCTTAAAACACTGCAAATGTATCACCCCACAGTTTCTGTAGACAACCTATAGCAGGATCTTGTTTTTTGATTCTGAAAATCTCTTTGAATTGGTCTTTGAATCAGTCTTTTGCCATTCAAACGGATTACTGATAAAGTTGGATTAATATCTACCATGTTTGTTACTAATTTCTACTTTGTTCCAATTTTTGTCTTCCACTCTTTTTCTACTTTGTGGTTTTAATTGAGCATTTTATACGATTCCATTTTTGTCTCCTTCTTAACATCTCAGTTATACTTCTTTTTTTTTTACTTTTTTAAGTTGTTGCCCTAGAGTTTGCAATCAACATTGACAGCTAATCCAAGTCCACTTTCAAATAACACTATACCATCTCCCAGGTAGTGTAAGGACCTTATACCAACAAAATCACCCCAATTCCTCCCTCCAATCACTTGCATCATTGATGTCATTCATTTTACTTACATAAAAGCATAATAAGCATATATATACACACAGACACATAGATAGGCATACATAATACATTGTTGGTATTACTATTTTGAAGAAACCGTTCTCTGTCGATCAATTAAGAATAAGAAAAATAATACTTTTTATTTTACCTTCACTTATTCCTCCTTGGATGCTCTTCCTTTATGTAGATCGAGTTTCTGACCTAGATCATTTTCTTTGTCTCTAAAGAGGTGCTTTTAATATTTCTTGCAAGGCTGGTGCTGTGGTCTCAAGGTTTGTGTCCCCCCAAGATTCATGTTGAAATCCTGACCCCTAAAGATGATAGTATTAGGGGGTGGGGTGGTTGGGAGGGGCTTAGGTCACGTGGTTGGAGCCCTCATGAACACGATCAGTGTCTTTATGAAAGAGGTTGGGGAGAGATCCCTAGCTCCTTCCACCACGTCAGGACACAAGAAGGGCTATGAACCAGGAAGAGGGTCCTCACCAGAGAACTCGCCCAGGCTGGCACCTTGACCCTGGACTTCCCAGCCTCCAGAACTGTGAGAAATAAAACACTTATTTTTTATAAACTACCCAGTCTGTGGTATTTTGTTATAACAACCGGAATGGACTAAGGCGGCAGGTTGACTGGCAACAAATCCCCTCACTTTTTGTTTGTCTGACAGAGGCTTCCTCTCCCCTGCACTAATGAAGGGTACTTTCGTCAGGTACAGAATTCTAGGAAAGTGATTTTTTCTCTCAACACTTTAAATATCTCATCCCTCTCTTCTTGCATGGTTTCTGAGGAGAAGTTGAGTGTGATTCCTATCTTGTTCCCCTACAGGTAAGGTATTTGTCCCCTCTGGCTTCTTTCAGGATTACTTTCTCAATTTGATTTTCTGCAATTTGAAAATGACAAGCTACATGGAGCTTCTGGTATTCATCCTGCTGAGTGTTCTCTGCGCTTTCTGCCTCTGTGGTCCGCTGTCTGACATTCATTTCTCCCTCGACAACACACCGCGGACAGCCCAACCGCGGACTTGAGTCCCGACGGTCACGTGCGCCGCAAGGGGGCGCCCAAGTGGCGGGCCCGGCGGCTCCGAGCGTCCCCGGGCGGTGGGGCGGAGGGCGGGGCGCTGCCGCGGGCGGGAGCTGGGCCGGGACCGCACCGCGTCCCTCGGGGCCGCCGGGCAGGAGCGCCGGGAGCGCTGGGCGCGGCGTCGCCTTAGAGGGAGAAGCGGGCCCGGTGCGGAGGCTCCTTCCTGAACCCCCTCCGCGAGGTGCGACCCCCCGGGGGTCTCCCCCGGGCCGCCCGCCCCGGCACCGTGGGTCTGCGCTGCCCCGTGGGCCCCCAGCACCCCACCCTGCGCCCGACCTGGCACGCCCCCTCCCCCCGTCCCCTCCAGATGCGACCTCGGATGCCAACAGGCCCTGGTGACTGGAAGCACGTGGGGCCGCGACGAAAAGACCTCCCCAGGGGCCCCGGGAAGCGCGAGCAGGGAGAGCCCGGTGGGACCCGCCCGCGTGGGGCGCCCGGAGGCCCCTCGACCCGCCCCCCACCCGGGAAGGCAGGAGTCCTCCCGGAGCCGGGGTGTCTGGAAAAGCAGCCCACAGCGGTGGGAGACGCACGGAAGGGGAACCCCGGTTGGAGACCAACAGGCAGTGAGCACCGAGGGAACCAGGAAAAGGGCGGGACGGAGAGCGTCCAGAGGGTGAGAAGCCTTTACAAGGTCCCGGGTGGGGTCGGAGGAGGCAACTGGGAACTGAAGGTGTCTGCTCTGATGCCTTGTCACTAAGGTCAGGCCACTCGGGGTCTCCAAGACCCCCCAGGATGTTCAGGGAGAACTCCCCCCTCCAGCCTGTCAGGATTCTAATGTCTCCCGCCTGTGAGGCCTCTGCAACCTCCCACCTTCCAGCAGCCCCCCAGCTGTCTGCCTCCTCTTGTAAACTCTCCTGCACACGCTGTTTGATTTTCCTCCACATGCCAGGGGAACAGAGTGGAAGTTTTCCGCTCCTTCTCTGAGCACATCCCACTTCCAAGGTGGGAGAACTTAACAGTGTAGAAATTAGCAAACACTACCAACCAGGGCTAGATTTACTGTGTTACTGAATGCTTGGACTTCAGTGATGGAGATTATGGTAATAACGCAGACGAAACTTAATCGTGTATGGTGTTTCTGGCCATGACATTATTTGTGACACAAAAAGCTTGAAGAAAAACAATGAGGAAATATCCTTCCGGTATTTAGAAACAATGACTCCATACAGAAAAACGTCGTTCACGCCATTTGAGTAAAATTCCAACATGTATCTTTGTTATTTCAGTGTCTTATTTGAAAATGAAAAGTAAAATAGCTATAACTCATATGTAATAAAATAAGCAAATGGGATGAACAGAAATTTTACAAAACAAGGTGTAAAGTTGGCAAATAAAGACACGAAAAATGCTCAAAATCAGGAATCCTTCAGGAAATGCAATTAAAACAATACAGATACCATTACACATTTATTAAAAGGCCTGAAATTGAAGAAGGACCATATCAAGTACTGGCAGGAATTTGGAGAAAATGGAACTTCCACACTGCTGGTGGGAGTGCAAAAGGGAACAATTATGTTAGATCACAGTCTGGCAGTTTCTTCAAAAATTAAACATTCATCTAACCTGTGACTCAGGCATTGCACTTTATGTTACTGACAAAAGATAAACATAATCATATAAGGAACTGACACAAATGTTTCTAACAGCTTTATTTTCAATAGTCAAAATACAGGAATAACCTAAAAGATAACCATAAACACATAAATGGATAAACTAACAGTGGTATATATCCAAAGATAAGAATATTAGCAACAAGAAAGATGAACTACTCATATAACATCATTGGTAAATCTCCAATTATGAAACATAAAGGAAATCAATAAAAAAATAGACTAAACGTCTTATGATTCCAATCATATAAATTCAAGAAAAGGCAAAAGTATCTATTGTAAGGAAAGTAAATGAATGGTTAGCTGGAGAGGTGAGAAGGGCGAGGAGAGATTATGATAGGACGTGAGGTAAATATACCGAGACAGATTAGGTCATTCTGAGGACTATGATGATGGTTTCAGATGTTCATACCTAGGTCAAAACTTATCTAATTGTATGCTTTAAACACAAGCAGTTTAGTACATGTAAATTATACCGTAATAACTGTTTAAAAATTGGCTCAATATAAAATACCTGTATGTCCCACTCTTTTTGGAAAATAGGTTTACCAACCCCATATTGACTCTGCCATCTGTCTCCTCATGTCCTCTGAGGGTCAGTCTTCCCTCAGTGACAACAAATATGGGGAGCAATGAAGGAGATGTCCACTCAAGTCAACAGGAACGCTGCCCAGGTCATAAGAGCAACATCCCTGGACTATGGATCCCCCTTCTTTCCTGCCTGTGCAGCAATGGCTGTGAGATGAACAGCACCGAGAGGCTACAGAAATCCACAAAACTCTTTTATTTTTGATGACAATGTCTTCAGCTACACAAGATAAACATGGCTGGCAGTGCTGAGATTTGTGTACAAACTGTTCCTGCACAGTCACTGTCCCAGAACCATTTCTGGATGCACTTTTAGAGAGGCACATTCGATCTAGTTGGCTGCAGTCTCCTCCACCCCGTTAAGCCAGTATTTCTTTACCAGGTTTCTCTTGGACTCAATGGTGTTACAACCAGTGACCCTCCCCGAATGAACTCTGGACATCAGGGCACACGGCTCTTCGTAGATCTGGGGAAAATATCCCCTCCACAGTCCTGTCATTCCCTGTGAGACCTCCTGTGAGGAAGGGAAGTAA
Source organism: Ceratotherium simum simum (assembly GCF_057802395.1). Taxonomy (NCBI): domain Eukaryota; kingdom Metazoa; phylum Chordata; class Mammalia; order Perissodactyla; family Rhinocerotidae; genus Ceratotherium; species Ceratotherium simum. Next base: position 901,114 of record NC_141932.1, read on the forward strand.
TTCACGCTGCTCTCAGATGCACTTGAGGTTCTCACACCAGCCCTCTCCCCACGGTCATCACTGAGACTCCTGAAACACACAGCATCCAGGCCTCAAATGAGAACCAGAAAGCCCTGCAGTCTCTCCTGGGAGGCTGTGGGCAGCAATGGAAATTTGGTCAAAAGTGGCTATTTATTTTCTACCATCTCCTTAAAAAGTTTGAGACCCTTAAAAACTGTTTTCCCTTCAGGCTTGTAGAGCCCGAATCTGTTTAAAAACTACCCCACACAGTGAGAGACACCCAAGATTAAAGAAGACTTAAACAGGAAGGCCTTCATTAGTGTACAAAACAAAGCAACGTGTGGCAGGCAGGTCTCCAGTTCATGACTAGGAAGCTGGAAAAACTCATCACAAGTTATCACATGACACCAACATGCCCAGGAAAACACAGTTGTTTTGAAAAAGCTGCCAGCTGAACTCACATGATGTTCCTTGAGTCAACAATGACACAGATCCATGCCCAACTGAGTCTAGGAGGAGGGAAAGCTGACCCCGTATGGGCTCACATTATTCCTAATTTGCTCTAATTCCTGAGAGAACAGAGGTCAGCTTCCCTGAGCACAGTGGGGTGGTGACTGATGCACACTGTGGACCTGCCAAGTGGTAAAGGTGAAATGGCTTTGGCTGCAGAAACTGGCACAGACATAAATGTGGCAAGAGCCCTAGACAGACTGGAAAATGCAACATACCACACATGCTTCCCACAACTTATGGGAATCTCCCCACTGTGCATGTTCAGATGTATGAGATTCAATTCAGACAAATGGCTCCTTGGTCTCCTCTGATGTCTTTACACCAAACCAGGGAATTGCACAACCCCTGTACATCTATGTCTTTCTCTAGTTTGAACTCTCTGATGTAGAGTGAGAGTAGATTTCCCCATAAACGTTTCCCACATTCACTGTGTGCATAAGGCCATTCTGTATCATGAATTCTCCAGTGGGAGGGAACATTTTTGGCTAAAGGACTTGCCGCAATCACTGCACTCATGAGGCCTATCTCCTGTGTGAACTCTGATGACAATGGACACTGGGACTAGAAGTGAAAAGATTTTCCATGTTAGCTGCATTCCTAAAGCCCTTCTCTATTATGAACTCTCTGGTGTGTTGAGAGGTGTGGTTTTTGGCTAAAGGATTTCCCACATTCACTACACTCATAAGGCCTTTCTCCAGTGTGAACTCTCTGGTGTTTAATGAATTGTGATCTAACCTTAAAGGATTTCCCACATTCACCGCATTCATGAGGCCTTTCTCCAGTATGAGATCTCTGATGATAACGGAGGCTAGAGCTAGCAGTATAAGATTTCCCACATTCCCTGCATACATAAGGCCTTTCTCCAGTGTGTACTCTTTGATGATAACAGAGGATGGAGCCATAGGTAAAAGATTTTCCACATTCACTGCACACATAAGGCTTTTCTCCTGTGTGAACTCTCTGGTGTATAATGAGCTTCCACCTGTTCCTAAAAGATTTCCCACATTCATTACACTCGTAAGGCCTTTCTCCAGTGTGAACTATCTGATGATAACGGAGTTGGGAGCTAAAGACAAAACATTTCCCACATTCGCTGCACTCATAAGGCCTTTCTCCACCATGAATCCTCTGATGATAACGGAGGCCAGAGCTAGTGGTAAAAGATTTCCCACATTCACCGCACTTATAAGGCCTTTCTCCTGTGTGAGTACTCTGATGATAACGAAGGCTGGACCTAGAAGTAAAAGATTTCCCACACTCCTTGCATTCATAAGGCCTTTCTCCTGTGTGAGATCTCTGATGATAACTGAGGGCAGAGCTACAAGTAAAAGATTTCACACAGTCACTACACTTGTAAGGCTTTTCTCCTGTGTGACCTCTCTGGTGTAAAATGAGGTTATTTCTTCGATTAAAGAATTTCCCACATTCTGTACACCCGTAAGTCCTTTCTCCACTGTGAGTTGTCTGATGTTGATTTAATTGGCTTCTATCCTTATAGGATTTCCTAGATTTAGTGGACTCATAAGGCCTAGTTCCTGTGTGAGAAATCTGATGATAACTGAAAGCAGACCTAGAGATAAAAGATTTCCCACCGTCACTACACTTATAAGACATTTCCCCAGAACACACTTTCCTGTGTTGAATGAACACTGAGCTATGGCTAAAAGATTTCTCACATTCACTGCACACGTAATTGTTCTCTCCATTTCGATTTCTCCGGGTATGAAAGAGGACAGATTGGTGGCTTAAGGATTTCCCACATTTGCTGCATTTGCATGGCCTTGCCCCAGTATGAATTCTTTGATGTTGATTTAGGGTTGAGCTTTGCCTAAAAGATTTGCCACATTCTCCACATACATGAAGCCTTTCTCCAGTGTGGACTCTCTGGTGCACAACAAATGAGGATTTGTACCTGAATGTTCTCCCACATTCAGGGCATACAAAACACTGTCTTCCAGCGTGGACACCTTGGTCCTGAACAAGTGTGTCTTTGGGACTGAAGGCTTTCTTGCATTCTCCCCAGGTGTAATGACTCTTTCTGCCTGGTAATGTGGCCGTGCACTGGGTGATTTCCTTTGGCTTCTTGCTGATGTGAGTGGCCTGTGTCTGCTGATGTCCCAAGCTGGTCAGGAAGTCCTTCCCAACCTCCTCCCAGGAAAAGGGCTTCCTGGACACAAGGAATCTGCAGCTCTTCACAAATGAGGTCCTGTCCACACTGCTTCTGAAGCATTTCTCTCCCACGTGCTGCTCCTGGTGCTCATGAATGTTTGCACTGAAATAAAATCGTTTTGCACAAGCCCCACACCTCAACAGTTTCAGGCTGCGTTGTGTTCCCTGCTGCTCAGCCAAGTAGAAAATGTCTCTCAAGACTGTACCACACGTCTCACAGGGGTGGGTCTTCTGAGAAGATGAAGCTGCAGGAGTTGTGGCCTGTGAGATACCTACAGAAACGCTCTGCTCAAAGGGAGCCTCCACATCTTCTGCTCCACAGCAGCAACCTGAACACAAAGAAACCCTGGAGAAGTACATATTGACTTTACAGGGAGGGGGCAATCCCATCACAAATGTTTATCTGCCTTATCTAGGAATGAGTCTAAGGGATGCTTTTCAGGACAAGAAAGTTGAAAAATAGTTGAAGCAGCTGCTGTGTATTACCAGACCCCTCAAGTCAAAAAATGGTGGAGACCTCACCAGGGGAAGGATACAAAAATAGAGTGTGACACAAAGAAGAATGGCAGGGGGTAGAGAATAGAAACAATAATACAATAATAGGGGACTTCAATATTCCCCTTTCAGCAATGGGTAGATCATCCAGACAGAAAATCAATAAGGAAACTTTGGACTTGAACTATACTTTAGATCAAATGGACCTAATAGACACATACAGCACATTCTATCCAAAGGCAACAAAATACACATTTTGTAAGTCCATATGGAACATTCTCTATCATAGATCAAGTTATAGGTCATAAAACTAGGAGGCCAGCCCAGTGGCATGGTGGTTGAGTTCACACATTCTGCTTCGGCAGCCCAGGGTTCACTTGTTTGGATCCTGGGCACAGACCTACTCACTGCTCATCAAGCCATGCTGAGGCAGCATCCCACATAGAAGAACTAGCAGGACCTACAACTAGAATATAGAACTATGTATTGGGGCTTTGGAGAGAAAAAAGAAAAAGAGTAAGATTGGCAACAGATGTTAGCTCAGGGCCAATCTTCCTCAAAAAAAAAAAAAAGTAGTCTTAACAAATTGAAGAAGATTGAAATAATATCAGATATCTTTTCCAACTCCAACGGTACAAAACTAGAAATCAGTAACAGGAGGAAAGTCAGAAAATTCAAAAATATGTGGAAACTAAACAACACAAGCCTGAAAAACCAATGGGTCCAAGAAGAAACCAAAAAAATCTTAAGACAAAGAAAATAGAAACACAACATACCAAAAGTCATGGGACACAGCAAAAGCAGTACTAGGAGGAAAATTCAGAGTAATGAATGCCTACATTAGGAAAAAGATCTCAAATAAACAACTTAACTTTATATCTCAAAGAACTAGAGATAGAAGAACAAATTAAGCCTATATTTAGCAGAAGGAAGGAAATAACAAAGAGCAGAGCTGAAACAAATGAAATAGAGACCAGAAACAGAAAAGATAAATGACACAGAGATCTCATTTTTAAAAAGATGAACAAAATTTTAAAACTTTTAGGTACACTAAGAAAAAAAAGACTCAAATAAATCAGAAATGAAAGAGCAACATTACAACTTATACCACGGAAACACAAAAGATCATAACAGACCAGTATCAACAATTAAATGCCAACAAATTGGATAACCTAGAAGAAATGGATAAATTCCTACAAACATACAACTTACCAAGACAATAATGAAAAATTGAAAATCTGAATAGACGTATAATGACTAAGTAGATCAAATCAGCAATCAAAAATCTGCCAATGATGAAAAGCCCAGGACCAGATACTTCTCTGGTGAATTCTACAAAACATTTCAAGAAGTAACATCACTACTCCACAAACTCTTCCAGAAACTGAAGAGGATGAACCACTTCCAAATTCATTTTATGAGGCCAGCATTATCCTGCTACTAAAGCCACACAGGGACACTACAAGATAATTACACCCCAATATTCATGATTAACATATATGCAGACATTCTCACTAAATTACTACCAAACCCAATTCAACAACAAATTAAAAACATAATATACCAAGATCAAGTGGGATTTAACCCTGGGATGCAAGGATGCCTGCTTGTACGGAATCAATCAATATGATATACTACCTTACCAGAAAGAAGGATAAAAATCACATGATCATTAAAATACAGGCAGCAAAAGTGTTGCAAAAAATTCAGCATACTTTCATTATAAAAACTCTCTGAATGAGCAGACCATATGGAAGAGAGAATTAGTGAGCTTGAAGATAGAAATCTAGAAATGATTCAGGTGGAGGAGGAGAGAAAACTAAAATTTTAAAAAACGAAGAAATTTTATAAGAAATATCCTACTCTATTAGGAAAAGTAACATAAGGATTATAGCTATCCCAAAAGGAGAAAAAAGGGAGAAAAGAGTAGACAGCTTATTATAAGAAATAATAGCTGAGAACTTCCCAAACCTGGGGAAGGAACTGGATATTAAGTACATGAAGCTAATCGGACTCCTAATTATCTCAATGCAAAAAGTCCTTCTCCAAGGTATATAGTATTAAAACTGTCAAAAGGCAATGACAAAGAAAGAATATTAAGGGCAGCCAGAGAGAAGAAAATGACTTACAAAGGAACCTGCATCAGGCTTTCAACAGATTTCTAAGCAGAAACCCTACAAGCTACGAGAGAGTAGAATGATATAGTCAAAATACTGAAAGACAAAATCTATCATACAAGAATACTCTGTCCAGCAAACTTATCCTTGAGATATGAAGAAGAAATAAAAGCTTTCCCAGACAAACAAAAGCAGAGGGATTTCATTGCCACTAGACCTGCCTTACAAGAAACATTGAAACGAGAGGCCGGCCCCATGGCTTAGCGGTTAAGAGCGTGCGCTCTGCTACTGGCGGCCCGGATTCAGATCCTGGGCACACACCAATGCACCACTTGTCCAGCCATGCTGAGGCGGTGTCCCACATACAGCAACTAGAAGGACGTGCAACTATGACATACAACTATCTACTGGGGCCTTGGGGAGAAAAAGGGAAAAAAAGGAGGAGGATTGGCAATAGATGTCAGCTCAGAGCCAGTCTTCCTCAGCAAAAAAAAGGAGGATTGGCATGGATGTTAGCTCAGGGCTGATCTTTCTCATACACACAAAAAAGAAATGTTGAAAGGAGCCCTCCTACCTGAAACAAAAAGGCAAAGGTTTACAAAGCTTTGAATAAGATGATAAGTAGACTCAGAAAATTGCAACTCTATATCAGAATAGGTTAGTAAACACTTAATTATAACATAAAGGCTAAAGGGAAAGAAAGCATGAAAAATAACCATAACCACTTCAATTTGGTCACAAACTGACAACAAAAAAGAATAATTTGTGACAACAAAAACACAGAAGGGGAAGCGGAAAAGGAAGGAACGTGCATAGACTAATGGAGATAAGATGATATCAGCAGAAAAAAGACTCATCACTGATATCTTTTATACAAACCTCATGGTAACCACTAAACAAAAAATCAGAGCAAAGCCACAAATCATAAATACAAAGAAAACTGAGAAAAGCATCACAGAAAACCACCAAACTAAAATGGCAGGAACAAATACAAGGAAAAAGAAACAATGGAAATATACAACAACCAGAAAATGAAAGATAAAATGGCAGTATCAAGCCTTCATATATCAATAATCACTCTAAATGTAAATGGATTCAATTCACCAATCAAAAGACACAGAGTGGCTGGATGGATTAAAAACCAAGACCCAACAATATGCTGCCTCCAGGAGACACACCTCAGCTCTAAAAATAAACACAGGCTCAGAGTGAAGCTATGAAATATACTCCAAGCAAATTGCAACCGAAAGAAAGCAGGTGTAGCCATACTTTTATCAGACAAAGCAGACTTCAAGACAAAAAGGATAACAAGAGACAAAGATGGACATTATATAATAATAAAAGGGACATTCCAACAAGACGATGTAACATTTACTAATATATATGCACTTAACACAGGAGCACCAAAATATATAAAGCAACTATTAACAAACCTAAAAGGGAGAAATTGACAGCAACACAATAACAGTAGGGGACTTTAATACCCCACTCACATCATTGGATATATCATCCAGACAGAAAACCAACAAGGAAACATTGGCCTTAAATGAAACACGAAATCAGATGGCCTTAATAGATATATAAAGAACATTCCAGCCAAAAGTAGCAGAATACACTTTCTTCTCAAGTGCTCATGGAACATTCTCAAAGATAGACCAAACTGGGAAACAAAGCAAGGCTCAATAAATTTAAGAAGACTGAAATCATATAAAGCATCTTTTCTGACAACACTGGTATGAAACTAGAAATCAACTACCAGAAAAAACCTGGAAAATCACAAATATGTGGAAACTAAACAACACGCTACTGAATAACTATTCAATCAATGAAGAAATCAAAAAATACCTGGAGACAAATGAAAATGAAAACACAACATACCAACTCTTATGGGATACAGCAAAAGCACTACTAAGAGGGAAATTTATAGCAAGACAGGCGTATCTCAAGAAACAAGAAAAATCTCAAATAAACAACCTAACACTATATCCAAAGCCAGTAGAATTAAGGAATGATAAAAATCAGAGCAGTGGGCCAGCCCCATGGCTTAGGGATAAGTGCGCGCGCTCCGCTACTGGTGGCCCGGGTTCAGATCCCAGGCGTGCACCAATGCACCGCCTGTCCGGCCATGCTGAGGCCGCGTCCCACATACAGCAAGTAGAAGGACGTGCAACTATGACATACAACTATCTACTGAGGCTTTGGGGAAAAAAAGGAGGAGGAGTGGCAATAGATGTTAGCTCAGAGCCAGTTTTCCTCAGCAAAAAGAGGAGGATTAGCACGGATGTTAGCTCAGGGCTGATCTTCCTCTCACACACACACAAAAAGAATAGAAATGATCAATGAAACTAACAGCTGGTTCTTGAAAAGATAAACAAAATTGACAAACTCTTACCTAGACTTAATAAGAAAAAGAGAAGGCTCAAATAAACAAAATCAGAAATGAGAGAGGAGAAATTACAACGAGTACCAAAGAAATACAAAAGATGGAAAGAGAATACTAGGAAAAGCTGTACGCCAACAAATTGGATGACCTATAAGAAATGGATAAATTCTTAGCATGATGCAACCTCCCAAAACTAAATGAAGAACAAACAGAGAATCTGAATGGACCAAGCACAAGTAAAGAGATTGGAAGAGTAATCAAAAACCTCCCCCAAAACAAAAGCTCAGGACCAGACAGCTTCTCTAGTGAATTCTAACATTCAAAGAAGATATAATACCTATCCTTCTCAAACTCTTCCAAAAAATTGAAGAAGACGCTTCCTAACTCATTTTACGAGGCCAACATTACCCTGATACCAAAACCACACAAGGACAACACAAAAAAGGAAAATTACAGGCCAATATTGCTGATGAACATAGATGCAAATATCCTCATCAAAATATTAGCAAATCAAATACATTAAAAGGATCATACACTATGATCAAATGGGATTTATGGTAGAGATGCAGCGATGGTTCAACATCTACAAATAAATCAATGTGATACACCACATTAACAAAATGAAGAATAAAAATCAAATAATCATCTCACCAAAGAGAAAGCATTTGACAAGATCCAATATCCATTTATGATAAAAACTCTCAATAAAATGTGTATAAAAGGAAAGTATCTCAACATAATAAAGGTCATATATGGCAAACCCACAGCCAACATTACACTCAACAGTGAAAAACTGAAAGCTATTCCTCTGAGAACAGGAACAAGACAAGGATGCCAACTCTCAACACTCTTATTCAACACAGTATTGGAAGTCCTAGCCAGAACAATTAGACAAGAAAAAGAAATAAAAGGCATCCAAATTGAAAAGGAAGAAGTAAACTGTCACTACTTGTGGATGACATGATTCTACATATAGAAAACCCTAAAGAATAAACCAAAAAACTATTAGAAATAAATAATGAATACGGAAAAGTTGCAGGGTACAAAATCAACATACAAAAATCAGGTGCATTTCTACTTTTTTTTTGTGTGTGTGAGGAAGATCAGCCCTGAGCTAACATCCGTGCCAATCCTCCTCTTTTTGCTGAGGAAGACTGGCCCTGGGCTAACATCCGTGCCCATCGTCCTCCACTTTATATGGGACGCCACCACAGCATGGCCTGACAAGCAGTGCATCGGTGCGCGCCCAGGATCCAAACCCAGGCTGCCAGCAGCAGAGTGCACGCACTTAACCACTACGCCACGGGGCCAGCTGTATGCATTTCTATACACTAACAATAAGCTAGCAGAAAGAGAAATCAGGAATACAACCCCATTTACAATTACAACAAAAAAGAATAAAATACGTAGGAATAAATTTAACAAAGGAGGTGAAAGACCTATACACCAAAAACCAGAAGACATTAATGAAAGAAACTGAAGAAGACACAAAGAAATGGAAATATATTCCATGATCACAGACTGGAAAAATAAACATAGTTAAAATGTCCACAATACCTAAAGCAATCTACAGATTCAATACAATCCCATTCAGAATCCGATTCACATTCTTCACAGAAATAGAACCAAGAATCCTAAAATTCATATGGAAAAACAAAACAGCCCAAATAGCGAAAGCAATCCTGAAAAGACAAGAACAAAGCCAGAGGTATTGCACTCCTTGAATTCAAAATATTCTACAAAGCCATAGTAATCAAAACAGCACAGTACTGGCAGAAAAACAGACACACAGATCAATGGAACAGAACTGAAAGCCCAGAAATAAAACCACACATCTTTTGACACCTAATCTTCAACAAAGGAGCCAAGAACATACAATGGAGAAAGGAAAATCTCTACAATAAATGGTGTTGGGAAAACTGGACAACCATACGCAAAAGAATGAAAGTAGACCATTACCTTACACTATACACAAAAATAAACTCAAAATGGATTAAAGACTTGAATCTAAGACGCGAAACCACAAAACTCCTAGAAGAAAATATAGGCAGTATGCTTTTGGACATCAGTCTTAGCAGCATCTTTTTGAATACTATGTCTCCTCAGGCAAGGAAAACGAAAGAAAAAATAAACAAATGGGACTACATCAAACTAAAAAGCTATTGCACAGCAAAGGAAACCATCAACAAAACCAAAAGACAACCCAAACTGGGAGAAAATGTTTGCAAATCATACATCTGACAAGGAGTTAATTTCCAAAACATATAAAGAACTCATACAACTCAACAACAAAAAAATCAAACAACCAGATCAAAAAATTTGAAGAGGATCCAAACAGAAATTTTTCCCAAGAAAATATACAGATGGCCAAAGCCACATGGAAAGATGTTCAACATCACTAATTATTAGGGAAAAGCAAATCAAAACTACAATGAGATATCACCTCACATCCAATAGAATGGCTATTATTAAAAAGACAAGCAGGGGCCGGCCCCGTGGCTTGGTGGTTAAGTGCACGCGCTCCGATGCTGGTGGCCCGGGTTCGGATCCCGGGGGCGCACCGAGACACCACTTCTCCGTCCATCCTGAGGCCGAGTCCCACATACAGCAACTAGAAGGATGTGCAGCTATGACATACAACTATCTACTGGGGCTTTGGGGGGAAAAAAATAAATAAATAAAATCTTTAAAAGACAAGCAATAACAAGTGTTGGAGAGGATGTGGAGAAAAGGGAACCCTCATACACCACTGGTGGGAATGCAAACTGGTGCAGTCACTGTGGAAAACAGTATGGAGATTTCCCAAAAAATTAAAAAGAGAAATTCCATATGATCCAGCTCTTCCACTTTTGGGTATTTATCCAAAGAACACTAAAACACGAATTCTAAAAGATATATGCAGCCCTATGTTCATGGCAGCATTATTAACAATAGCCAGAACTTGGAAGCAACACAAGTGCCCATCAGCAGATGAATGGATAAAGATGTAGCAAATATATACACAATGGACTACTACTCAGCCATAAAAAAAAGACAAAACCGTGCCACCTGCAACAACATGGATGGACCTTGAGGGTATTACGCTAATGGAAATAAGTCAGACAGAGAAAGAAAAATACCATGTTATTTCTCTCATATGTGGAAGATAAACAAACAAACATATAGATAAGGATAACAGATTGGTGGTTACCAGAGGGAAAGGGGGTGTGGGAAAGGCAAAACGGGTAAAGAGGCACATATGTATGGTAAAGAATAAAAACTAGACTATTGGTGATGAACATGATGCAGTCCATACAGAAGCTGAAATATAATAATGTACACCTGAAATTTACACAATGTTATAAACCAACGTCATCTGAATGATTAAAAAAAAAAAAAAACTCTTGCAACAAATTAGGTATAGAAAACATGTACTTCAACATAATATATGTCATATATGATAATCCCACAGCCTACAAAGAATTCAACGGTAAAAAGCTAAAAGCTAAAAAAGAAGACTGAAATAAAAAAAAAGCTAACAGCTTGTCCTCTAAGATCAGGAACAAGACAAAAATAGCCACTCTCTCATCACTTCTATTCAACATGGTACTGAAGTCCTAGAGAGCAATTAGGCAAGAAAAGAAACAAAAGGCATCCAAACCAAAAAAGAAAAAGTAAAATCATCTCTGCAGATGACATGATCTTATGTATAGAAAACCCTAAAGACATCCCCCCAAAAACTGTTAAAACAAATTCAGTAAAGTTGCAGGATACAATATCAACATACAAAAATCACTTGCATTTTGTACATTCACAACGAACTATCTGAAAGTGAAAGGAAGACAGCAATCCCAGTTATAATAACATCAAGACCAATAAAATACTTAGGAATAAATTTAACCAAGGAGTTGAAAGATTCACTGAAAAGTATAAAACATTGAGGAAGGAAAGTGAAGAAGACTAAAATAAATGGAAAGATATCCCATACTCAGGAGATTTAATATTGTTTAATATTGTTAAACTGGCCATAATACAAAAGCAATCTACACTTTGCATGCAATTCCTATTAAAATTCCAATGCTTTTTTCACAGAAATAGAAAAAACATACCTAAAAACTGAATGGAACCACAAAAGAACATGAATAGCAAAAGCAATCATGAGACAGAAGATCAAAGCTGGAGGCATCGTATTCCTGATTTCAAACTATCTTACAGGCTGTAGTAATCAAAACAGTATGGTACCGGCATAAAAACAGACAGACCAATGGAACAAAACAGAGAGAGCCCAGAAGTAAACACAAGCATATACAGTCAACTAACCTTTGACAAGGGCACCAAGAACACACAAGGGGGAAAGGATAGTCTCTTCAATAAACAGTGCTGGGAAAACTGGATAGGCACGTGCAAAAAAAATGAAATGGGATCCCTATCTTATAACATGTATGAAAATGAACTTGGAATGGATTAAAGACTTAAATTTAAATGTATGAAGTAAAACCCTAAAAATCCTAAAAGAAAACATAGAGAAAAGGCTCCTTGACATTGTTCTTGGCAATGGTATATAGGCAACAAAAGTTAAAATCAACAAGTAGGACTATTTCAAATTATTGTGGAGAAAAGAGAACTCTTGAACACTGTTGCTGGGAATATAAATCAAAGCAGTAATTATGGAAAATATTATGGAGGGTCCTCAAAAAATTTAAAATAGAACTTCCATATGATCCACCATTCCCACTTCTGGGTATATATCCTAAGGAAACAAAATCAGTTTCTCCCAAGAAATATCTGCCTGTGCATACTCACTGCAGCATTATTCACAATAGCCCAGACAGGGAAACACTGTGAAGTGTCCATCAATGGATAAACTGATAAAGAAAATGTGGTACAAACATTCACAGGACTATTCAGCCATATAAAAAGAAGGAAGAATTGGCACTTGCAACAACATGGATGAACCTGGAGAATATTATGCTCAGTGAAATAAGTCACACAGAGAAACAAACACTGTATGGTATTACTTATATGTAGAATCGCAGATAAAAAGTGACACTCACAGAAACAAAAAGTAGAATGCCAGAAGCTGAGGGCTAGGCAAATAGGGAGATGTTGGTCGAAAGGTACACACTTTCATTTACAAGATGAATAAGCTCTGAGGATCTAAGGTACAGCATGATGCCTAGAGTTAATCATACTGTACTGTACACTTGAAATTCGCTAAGAGAGTAGATCTTAAGTTTTCACCAAAAACAAAAACAAAAAAGATATTAGCTCAGGTGACAAACGCATTAATTAACATCATTGTGGTAATTCTTTCATAATGTCTATGTTATCCAGTCATCATGCTATGCACCTTAAATACATCTAATTTTGTCAATCATACTTCAATAAAGCAGAGTGAGTGGGAATTGGGGGGCAGGGAGAAGAAGAGGTAGAAACTCTATAAAAAGTACCTGATAGGATAGTCTTGAAAAGTAGCCCATGGCCCAGGTAAGTAGTGACCATGACAAGTCCTGCAATTCCTGACACGGGCAGGTCCTAGGAAATGTCAGCCAAAGGAAGGCAGCAAACCCTGTCATACACATAGAAGTGCCATGGAGCTGGACACGTTCATCTGCCCAGGGAGAGGGCAAGCAAGGTGCCATCCGTTAGCCTCACTCCAAGACTAATGAACTGGAATCCTCTCTCTGAGGGTTCAGTACAGAGGGTATTGGGGCTGCAGGGCAGAGAAGAGGGCACTGCAACACCCCAGCCCCAGCCACACAGCTACTACCCAGAAATACAGCACAGGATGTAGTGCCCACAGTTCACATGTGAGAAGGACAGAGCACCTCCTGGGGAAAAGGAGTGGGGGAAATGCAGAGTCTAGTCCAGGTCAATCGGGAGGGAGAGGGCCTTACCCAGTGAGGATATGAGGGCAAAGTTCTCCAGCATCACATCCTGGTACAGGCGTCTCTGAGCCTCACCAAGGAGCCTCCATTCCTCCCAGGAGAAGTACACGGCAACATCGTGAAAGGTCACACTGGCCTGTAATGACGGGGACAGATCAAATTATCATTCTTTCTCTGAGGACCCCACACATCCACCTCACTCTCACCCTCCACCAGAGCTGCCCCCGCCTAGAGCAGAGACCAGGCCCTGGTGCCACTGATACCCACTTTCTCCTCACCATCCCATTCATCACTGTGTTCAGCCCTCAGCAATAACAGGCAGAGGGACACATAGATGCCATTTAAGTTCTGGGCCCAGCCTGCACGGTCCCATCCCTCCCGCCAAGCAATTCCCCTGGGGTCTCCCAGATTGTGCCTCCAAGACACAGTCAAACAGGGGCTCATGCTTCACTCTTAAGTCCCCAACAGCAGTGCCCCCAGGGGCCATTAGCTCACATTTCCTCTCAATGTGCACATCACTCTGTAGACCCGGCTCACATCTTCAGACCCCACAGTTGCCCTCCCACAGCTCTGCCACCTTCCTGCTCCACACCTAGGATTCTCCCCGAACTCACCCATGAACTGGCACATGGCAACCAGACATTGCTTGACAAGTTCAAACAGGATCCAGTACAACCCCAGTCCTCCGACGGATTCCGATACCAGGAAAAGCCTCAAATGTTGCTTAGAAGACCTGTCCACCCGCCTCTAATCCTCTTTTCCATACTGGCCATCCAGAACCACACGTAAATTTCACATACCCACGATCCTCTTCCATTTCTGTGCTATACTTGTTGGCCCTTGATCATCCACAACCCTCCTCTTTCCACTTGACCTTTGTTAAAACCCCAACCCAAAGGGCTCCCGGCCAGACACAGTGCCTCTCACAAATGACCACATTTGCCTCAAACTTTACCCTCCAGCAAGACGGAAACACCCCACACTCCACCAAAGCTCACCACACAATTCTGGTGAAGCCGAACGGTACTGAATAAACAGCAGTCCCAGCCTCCTGTCATCTTGTTTCAATTAGTCCTCTGCTTCCACAGCCATCTCTGTCCACTGATCCCATGGAAGCCTAGGCCACCTGCCAGATCATTCTCTCCCACTCCGTTCCCACTAGCACTTCTCTCCCTCACGTGTGTTTGAGGCCCAGCAACCCCACCCAGGTGCTGAGAAAGGGAACCACTCCTCAGCACACACTCTAATCTTTCTGACCTGCTAACAGCACTACCACTATAACCTGCATTCGCCTCCTCAACGTGACGCACAGCTCCAACCTGATCCACACAATAGTCATCGTATTTGAATGTCTCCATCCTGAACCTTTCCTCAGACTTCCAGACCTGCTGGTCCAGCTGCTCACTTGATGCCTCCACTCACTGTTCTCCGGAACGTCTCAGACTCTTAACAGGGCCCAAACAAAACCTCTGACAGTCCCAAGGAGAACTAACCTACTGCCAACTTCCCCATTCCAGTTGATAGAGCTTCCATCACTTCAGCTGCCAGGACCAAAAACCCTGGGGTCATCCCTGATTCCTCCCTTTCTCTTCTGACCCACAACACCCACAATTCGCTTTGGCCCTTCTTTAAAAACGGATCCAGAATTCAATCACTTATCCCACATCCATGGCGGGTCACTCTAGTCCATCAACACTCACCTAGATTATTGCAATTACCTCCTGCTGTGCTCCCTGCCGCCTCCCTTACCAGCCCCCCCTCCGCCAGTCTGTTCTCTATTCTGCAGCCACATGGAGCCTATTTAGACCTGGGTAACACCACCTCCTTCCTCTGACTCAAACTTCACATTAACTCCCTAACAGATAGCCGGCTTCTCAAGAAGCGACGTTCCAGACCTGACCCTGGCCCCCGCTACATTTTGCTCCTAACAAAAAAATGAAGCTCTCTGTACCCCGTTCCCACCTCAGGCCGACCTCCACGCCTCTCCCCCGCGGGCCCTCCCCTGGGACCCTCTCCCACACCCGTCACGCCGGCTCTCACAAACAGGCCCCACGAGCGCCTCCCCGTCCCGGACACCGGGGCCTGGGCTGCAGGCCCGTGAGCGGCGCCCGCACTCGGGGCTCTAGGGCTGGGCTGGGCTGAGGGCGGGGAGGGCGCGGAGCACGAGCACTGACCTGAGCCGGCTCCCTCCGCGCGGCCGCCGCCATCGGACTCTGGGGGCGGAGCTCCCGATCCCCAATTGGTGCCGGTCACCCGGGGTGCGCCGCCCCCAAGCCTGAGACCTGCTAGTGCAGCGCCGACGGCGCCTCCTGTCGCGCCTTCTTGGTCACCTCTCCTCAGCTCCCACACATGGCTCGGGAGCCTGAACTGAATAACCAGCTGCGTACACACCGCCGAGAGGAGGACGCCGGAACTCCCGCCCCCAACACTTGTGCCCAAACAGAGATGCCTTTTTTCTGAGCCTTTATTGGCTCAGCGATGCCATCCCTTGTTGCAGCGCATCCTGGGTAATGTAGTGCCCACAGCCCAGGTTTAGAAGCGGAAGTTCTCCACGTGACTCCAGGAGAAAAGGCCAAGATCCACTGGGAGCGGCGTCGGAAAATGACACTTCTGTCTCTAAGGGCAGAGGAGTGGTTCATCTCTTCTTAAAGGCGCCGTATGCGGATTTCTGGGGACGGCTTTCTGCCACTGATCACCCCAGCTTTCAGGCCATGAATCAGGATGACAAATCTTTCCCATTAGGCCATGGGGGGCAATGCAAATTGGCCCAAAATTCACGTGCCGTTTTCTGTCCTAGTACTGTTCCCTCAGAGGCACACAAAGTTTGAGACTTGATGGGTATCAGAATTGGCCTGACCTCAAAATATGTCTCTTTACCTTGATTATTTTCTGAAAGACACTTTGACACCCCCCCACCCCCCTAACTGCCTAAAAGGATTTAAGATAGAAAGCCTTTCACAATAGATAACTCCCAGTATGGATAGACTGGGAGGGTCCTTGCTAAGCCCATTCTTATTAAAAGTCTGTTTACCAAACATTTACATTTGTAAGGGAAATTTCCACTTGTAAAGGTATCTCCCTCTCCCTGTGGGAAGAAGGGGGGATGACTTCATCTCTAGAAACTTGTCAGTGCAGAAGGGGAGGCCTTAAATCTGCGTAATAACCTTACTCTTGTTTACTGTGCTTTTCTGGTAATCTCCCATAGCTAACACCCCCCAACATCCTCCTTTGTCTTTACCTGACTGAATATGCTATTTAAGAAGAGAACCTCCACTATTTGTCGAGATACTCAGTTTCCCTGGGTCTCTCCCATGTATACATGTTATAAAGCTTTGTTTGATTTTCTCCTGTTATTCTGTCTCATGTGAATTTAATTTGTAGCCCAGCCAGAAAGGACCCAAAGTGGGTAGAGGATAGTCTTCCTCCCCTACAGACTCCACAAAGGTTGTAATTGCAGAGGCCAAATCTGTTTATAAACCACCTCACACAGTGAATAGAACCCCCAAGAAAAAGATGACTTATCAGTAAGGCCTTTCTTATGGTACAACCTCAATCAATGTGCAGCAGTGATACAGACCCTGGGTTCTTAGGCTTTCTGTGTAATAGAAATTGGCGAGAGGCCCAACCAAAGTCTCAGACAAGGTTTTATTGCTTGAGCACAAGGGAGACAGCACAGGAGAAGATCCTCTATGGCTGGCTCCCCATCCTGAGTCTCTTATCGCATGAAGGGAGTGGACTGGTGTCATGATTCTCTGCCTCCCCAGCGGTGTTCTGCTTCCCTGTTCCTGGTGGTGTCGTCTTCACCTGCCCCTTTGGGGTTGTGGGACCTTCGCCTGCCCAGTTGGTCCAACATGGCAGTGTTGCTCACTACTGCCGCCCCAGGAAGTCCCTCCCTACTCCCCCTTTTTCTCTATAAAAGGAGCTCCCCTTCTTTGCTTCCTGGATTTGCCTATGGTTTGCCATAGCATGCACATCTTGAATTGCAATTCTTTTGGCTATTCCCAAATTAACTCATTTTTGAAGGTAAAATAATAAGTGAATTTGCTTTCTAAGTTAATAAGAAATTACACATTCCCTGTGTAACTGAGGTCTGTCTCCAGTGTGAAGTCTCCAATGATAATTGACGGTGGAGCTACAGATAAAAGATTTCCCACGTTCACTACACTCATAAGACCTTTCTCCAGTGTGGACACCCTGGTCCTGAACAGGAGAGTGTTTGCAGCTGAACAATTTCTTGCGTTCCCTCCAGTTCTGATGACATTTTTTGCCAACTTCATATTCGGTGATTTTGTTTGGTCTCTCCCCGGTATGAGTGGCCTGCTTATACAGATATCCTGAGGTGGCCGGGAAGAACCTTCCCAGCTCCCAGCCTCCACACAGGTAAAGGGCTTCCTGGTCACATGGAATTTGAAGCTCTTCACAAATGAGGCCCTGTCCATGTTGCCTCTGAAGTGTTTCACCAACGTGCTGCTCCTGGTGACATTGAAGGTTTCACTGAAATAAAATTGTTGGGTACATGCTGCTCTCTTGTAAACACTTTCTGCCCATGATGTTTTCCTGGGGCTCAGCCAAGTATAAAATGTGTTTCAAGATGGGGACACACATCTCACAGGGATGGACCTTTGGATGAAGGGACCTGCCTTGGGAGTCGTGACCTTCTACAGAAACATCGTTCAGAAGGTACCTCTTTGTTCTCTGCTCTGGGCCAACAACCTGAAAGCACAACAACCTGAAGGTGACTGTGAAGTACCTGTTGATGTTGTTGGAAGGAATGAGTCTACACTGACTCATTGAATTATATCCAGGTAAAATACTCCATTGAATTGTATCCAGGAGTGAGTCTATGGGATGCTTTTCAAGAAGTCGGAGTGGGGGTCTGGTTGTGCGTTACTGGGCCCATACAGTCAAGGAATGGTAGAGGCCTCACCAGCGGAAGGGCACAAGGACAGGGTGTCACACAGGGAGACGAGACAGGTCTACAACTCCTTCCTCCACCAAAGGCTTTCACAGGAACTTGTGTGCTGGTGACATGTACGGCTGTCCAGAGACGTGTCAAACCCAGGAAAGTCCAATTGCAACAAAGTAGCAGGAGTTCAAGGCCAATTTAAGGATATGTGTACACCACACGGCACAACACAGTGGGCGAATGGTGGAGAGCCCTGCAGAAGCAGTGCTGAGAGAAACGGGTCAGATGTGGAGTCTGGGGAGGTGGAGATTATCCCTGGGCTGGAAGTCACAGAGAAAATGACGAGTAGTAGAATTGACAACTTGGCAAAGTGTCGATATGGGGACGGAAAGGTAGAAAAGTAGAAATTGGGTGTGGCCACTGGCAGTGGCACCAAAACTCTGACAGGACAGGTTCCTGCTATGATATGAACATGAGCCTGATGTCACACCCTCCCCAACTGCCACTCACCAGGGCCATGCCCCCTCTGAGCCCACCGTGCCATGGCTGGAGTCACGTCCATCCTGTGAAGCACAAAGGACTCTTCCCTGTAAGGTCTAGTTGGACAACTACATGGAACGTGGAGGGCACAGTTACTGAAGGAAAACCCAAACAGGTGAGTGGCCAGCAGTGGCCCAGAGCAACTCAGCACACAACAGATCACAGGAAACAGGTCTGAACACTACAAAGAGAACCATACAGGAGGTCTTGAAAAACGGCTCATGGTCTAGGCAAGTAGTGACCATGAGAGTGCATGTAATTCCTCCCACAAACCAGCATGAGGAAACATCAGCTAAAGGAAGGGAGAACACCTGGGGTCCAGAGGTGCCATGGATCTGGACACAGTCACTGGCCAGGGAGAGGCAAGCAAGGTTGGCTCCATTAGGCTCACTGTAAACTTTTGATCCTGAATCTTTCCCTATGGGGCTTCTGGGCAGCAGAGATTGGGCTGCAGGGGAGGGAAGAGGCCGGTGCAAACAACCAGCCCTGTCAACCACAGCACCTACCCAGGGAAATGGGAAAGGAAGCAGTGCCCATGGTCCTGATGTGAGCAGGACAGATCACCCCCTGGGGAAAGCAGGGCAGGGGAAGGGGGGATGCAAAGCCTAGACCAGGTCACTGGGGAGGGTGTGAGTGCCTTGCCTAGTGAGGATACGAGGATATAGGTGACAAGTTCTTCAGAATCACCTCATAGTACAGGTGTCTCTGAGCCTCATCAAGGAACCCCACTCCTCCCAGAAATACGCAAGCGTGTCCTCACATGTCATAGCACCCTGTCATGATGGGGATAGATGAGATGAAGAGCAGCCGCTCTGAGGACCCGCATCCATACTCACCTTCCTCCAGAGCTCCACATCTCAGAGGAGATGCCAGTCCTTGGTGCCACTGATGCCCACGCTCTCCTTGTGGTCCCATTAACACCCTGCTCAGTGCTCAGCAACAACAGGCAGGTGGGCAGATAGACACCATCAAAGCAGTTGGCCTGGACTGCAGGGCCCAACCTCTCCTGCCAAGCAATAACCCTGGGGGCCCCAATATCATGACTCCCAGACACAAGGCAACCTGGCTTCACAATTCGACCTCAATCCCCAAAAGCAAGCCCCTGGGGCCATCAGCTCACACTTCCTCTTGATGTGCACATCATTCTGTAGACCATATCTCTCTCACGTATTCAGACCCCAGAGTCACCCTCCAACAGCCACCACCACCTCCCCATCCCACAACATAAGCATCTCCCTGGAGTCACCCATGGACTTGGCACATGGCATCCAGAGGGTGCTTGACAAATTCAAACACAATCCCTCATAACCCCACACCTCTGATGGATCCCAATGCCAGGGAAAGCCCAAATGCTGCTTTGAAGGCCCCCCTGCCTGCCTTTGATCCTTTCTCCAGTATTAGCCACCCAGAACCACATGTGAGTTTGAGACACCCATGACCCTCTTCCACTTCTGTGTTGAACTTGCTGTTCCCTCAGCAGCCACAACCCACTGCTCCCCACGAAAACTTCATTTAAATCCAAGCCCCACTGGTCTCCATGACAGGCATAGTGACTCTCACAGATGACGACCTTTGCCCCTGACCTTATCCACCAGCAAGACTGAGACACCTCAGACCCCAACAAAGCTCACCACACAATTCTATTGATTCCGTACAGTAGTGAATAACAGCAGCCCAGACTCAGTGTCATCTTGTCTCAATTTCTCCTATGCCTCTGTATCCACCTCATGTCCGCTCACCCCGTGGAAGCATCGGTCATCTGCCAGACCATCCTCCCCACTCATCTACCCCCTTTATGTCCACTAATTTCCATCAGCTCGGTTTGTGCTCACCACCGTCAACCATGTGCCCGAGCAAGAGACCCAGTCCTTGATACCACCTACTTCTCCCCAACCTACTAATAGAGTTACTACCATGATAAATTCCACCTCCTAAATGTGATCCAGAGCTCCACTCTGGCCTACACAATAGTCACCACTTGTGGATGTCTCCAGCCTGAACCCCTCCGCAGATTTCCAGACATGTGTGTCCAGTTGCCCACTTCCTGACTTCATTCACAGTTTTGTTTTGTTTTTTTTTTTTTGGTCAGGAAGATCAGCCCTGAGCTAACATCCATGCTAATCCTCCTCTTTTTTTTTTTCTTGCTGAGGAAGACTGGCTCTGTGCTAACTTCTATCACCAACCGTCCTCCTTTTTTTTTTTTCCCCAAAGCCCCAGTACCTAGTTTTACGTCATAGTTGCATATCCTTCTAGTTGCTGTATGTGGGACACGGCCTCAGCATGGCCGGAGAAGCAGTGCATCGGTGCGCGCCCGGGATCCGAACCCGGGCTGCCAGTAGCGGAGTGCGCACTTAACCTCTAAGCCACGGGGCCGGCCCCCACAGTTCTCTAAAACTCTTCCCAGACTCTTCACAGGGCCAAAACAGAACTCCTGATATTCCCAGTGAAAATTAGTCTACCACCAACTTCCCCATCCCAGTTGATGCAACTTCTGTCCCTTCAGCTGCTGGGACCAAAGACC
The DNA here is from genome assembly GCF_057802395.1 of Ceratotherium simum simum. NCBI lineage: Eukaryota > Metazoa > Chordata > Mammalia > Perissodactyla > Rhinocerotidae > Ceratotherium > Ceratotherium simum. The sequence continues at coordinate 922,625 of NC_141932.1, forward strand.
CTTGGGTCATCCCTGACTCCTCCCTTTGTCTCCCTCCCCTAAAACGTCCAAGAATCCACTTGGCCCGTCTGAAAGAAATGGACGCAGATTCCAAACTCTTCTTCCATCTCCACAGCTACCACTCTGATCCATCAGCACTCACCTTTACTGTTGCAGTGGCCTCATCCTAGGCTCCCTGCCTCCTCCTTAAACCCGTACATAATCTGCTCTCCACTGTGCAGGGTGTGACTCAGACCCTGTCACTCTATCAAAGCTGGAACCTACAACACATTTGAAGAAAAGTCATTCTGAGAGTTTCAAAATCCAATTCTCAAAGTGGAGCTTTGTTCCAACTTAGACAAATTAGAGTTAAGTTTTGAATTCTCACAGACATGGGGCACTGTCATAGGTACAAAAGAATCCTCACATATGTGCGCTTTTGAAAAATGCAATAAGTGAAAAATAGATAATTTTGAGGGTCTTGAGTTAGGCCAGATTTCAAAGTCAATATTTGTGAAAACAATGAAAAGATTCAACATTTCAAAGTAATGGCATCCCATTCAGAGGTCTCCTAGGGAAGCCACCGATTACCACAACTTGTAGCCTGTGAAAACCATTAAATCATCAAATTAAATCTTCAAGGAAAAATATGCAGATTCTCCATTTCCTATTGGAATATAGACTAATGTTGAAAAGAAACAGCTCTCACTATGGGAAATCATGTTGCTATTGAGTTTATTAGAGATAAGAAATGTAACTTATATCAACATGATTTATCATTCATAACATCCACATTACCTAAATACACTGGATTGAAATGCTGTTTAGACAATTATGTGCTTCATATTTACTGACATTAACCAGTAATTTACATGATCAAATATTAAAATTAAAATAAAATTAATTTTCACATCAATTTTGTGTAAAGCAGACATCACAGAACTACATGTAGCCACACATTGTACATTTAGCACAGTTAAAATGATTTTTCAGTGACCCGATATTATGTTTCTTAGTCATAATAAAAGACAAACAATTATTTAAATATGGATAATGAAGAAGAAGAAAAATTCAGCTCTT